>NW_026944220.1:4278576-4515829 GCF_033297405.1 Parathielavia appendiculata
GAGACGCGCACGCGGCGTTGTGGCAGATGCGGCGAGCCTGGCCATAATGCACGCACCTGTCAAGGAGTTGCACAAGTGCCCGAGGAAGACCATTCCGAGTAATTTCAATCATTTTTGTCAGTGTTGGTTGAATCATGTTGAAATTTGTTGTGCAGATGTGTTTTTGTGGGACGTTCGCTTGTCTGGGACGTTCGCTTATCATGTACGTTACAATAAATGAAATAAAATCAAGAAACGTTACGGTGTTTTCTCAGACGGAATCCCATGTACTGCATTGCCTTAGTTGTGTTTCTCTACCTATTCCTTCGCCAGACGCCAGGACCTGAAAGTGAAGGTAAACAAGTGATGGCCCAATGCAATCAGCTCTCCCCAAGATACCGACCCACCCATCCATCTTTTTTACTATCCCCCTTCCCACCACCTCTTCTTAAAGGGGCGCCTGCGGATACCTTAGCGCCGCGTCTGCGCAGCATAACTCGCCCGCAGAGCCATAATCTGCTGCCGCTCCGCATCAGGCAGCTGGTCGATAGTCTCCTGCGGCAGCTCCATCACAGCGCGCATCAGCGCCTCCGGGTCCTGGCCGCCTACCGCAGCTGGAGGCGTGGCCGCAGCCGGAATAACAGAAGCAGCAACCGGAGGACCCGCGGCAACGGGCGGCGCGTAACCGCCTGCGACGGGGGGGGTGCCGGTGTACGTAGTAGGAGCGGGAGGCGGGAATGCGGCGCCGGCGCCGGGGTTCTCGAGCACCGAGTTGATGGCGTCTGGCGAGACCAAGCCCATGATGAGCAGCGCCTGGAATATGGCGTAGCTGAGCTGAGGAGCCTGGGTGAGCAGCTCGGTGGCGCGGGCCGGGTCATTGGTGGCTAGCGTCTTCATTTGCTGCAGGATGTCGAGGAGCTGGGCGGGGGGAAGGGTGTTGAGTGTACGCGAGATGGCGTCGGTGCAGGTGACGCCCGGGGGCAAATCCTTGCCCTGCGGGAGAGGAGGGAGTAGGCCGCTGCCGCCGAAGGTGCTAAGGGCCGGGTTGGGTGGAGCGGTGGTGCTGCCGCCGTTGGTGGTGGCGGGCGGGTTGGCGTAGTTCACGATGCTGGCGCCGGCCTGGGAATGGTTAGCTGAGAGGGAAGGTTGAGGAGCCTCTGCAAAGGGACATACTGCGCCATCGCGGTCGCGGTTATCGTCGTCGCTGACCGTCTCGTTACTAAAGTCGACCCGCAGCTTGCGACCCATGATTTCGTAATCGTTCAGGTTCCTGACTGCGGAAGCGGCAGAGTCTGAGGATAAGAGTAGAGTGAGTAATCATGGCTAAGTTCTGAGGCCAAGGAAAAAGAGGCGTACCGTAATCTGGAAATTCGGCGAAGCCAAAGCCTTTAGGTCGACCAGTCTCGCGATCGTAAACGAGTCGAAAATTGAGCACCCTTCCTGCACCACTGAAAATTTCTGTGATTTGCTCCTCGGTCAAGCCTACACCGGTCATCAGCAGAGTCCAAACGGTGGCAACAAGCTATGTTCCAACACTCACCATAGGGAATATTTCCCACAAACACCACACGAGACGGTTGCCGAGTCGACATGGTGCCGGCCGAGCAGCAGCGCCGCAGGCAACGTGCTCTTGGGGCTAGAGGCTACTGATTGGGATATGGAGTGGCTAGCAAGAATCCCAATATCGATATGTAGAAGCGACAGCACGAAAGAGCGCAGCGTTGTGAACTGAATGTCACGTCTGGGAGGCGAGAGCGATGGGAAGGGAGAGACAGAGAGGTTGAGCAATCCAAACAAAGGCAGCAGCAACTTTGGGATTCACCAGACGAAGTGGGCTACCAGCAATTGGTTCTGTTCAGGCTCTCTTTTTCTTCCTCACGTGAAGCCTGTGCCCAGGTCCAAGGAATGCGCGTGGTTTGATCTCGGATGATGAATTACTCAACGGTGAAAATGTTATAGACAGGATCTCCCAGTGTTGAATTGCAAAGTGAACTGAAGTCGAAAGCCAAGCAGAAGTACGTACCTAGACGGCAATGATTACCCACAGTTGTGGGGCTACGGTTATGGACCGTGACACGTGAGGGGACTTGAGGCTGAAGTGCGCACGGGCCAGGCTGCTAAGGCCCATCAACTCCATCCATTTAGCTTCAGGAAGCTCACGGCATTCTCCACCAGATCAAACCGAGCTCAAGTCTGCAGTGAACCTCAGCATTGCAGCAGCAGACAACATGTCGAACCGCAACCCATTTGAGGAATATGCCAACCGACTTCGGGCGCAGGTTGCCAGGACAGGCGGCCGTGGAGGCGGATTTCCTGGTGGCTCACCGCGGGGCCTCGGCGGCGGCATCGCTGGTCTCGCCCTTCTCGGTGGCGGCGCCCTGCTCTTCCAGAGCGCCCTCTTCAACGTCGATGGTGGTCACAGAGCGATCAAGTACAGGAGACTAAGCGGTGTCAGCAAGGATATCTACGGCGAAGGTGCGCTTCTATTCCTGCCCGCCTATGCTTTGCATCACTGTGTCCCGAATTGCTGACACGCCCCTTGCAGGAACCCATCTGGTCATCCCATGGTTCGAGACGCCGATCATTTACGATGTGCGTGCGAAACCGAGGAATGTCTCCTCCCTCACCGGCACCAAAGATCTCCAGATGGTCAACATCACCTGCCGTGTGCTCTCGAAGCCCGATGTTCAGGCGCTCCCGCAGATCTACCGGACCCTCGGCCAGGACTACGACGAGCGCGTGCTTCCCTCAATCGTCAACGAGGTGCTCAAGAGCGTCGTTGCACAGTTCAATGCGAGCCAGTTGATTACCCAGAGAGAAATGGTGGCAAGGCTCGTGCGGGAGAACCTCTCACGGCGAGCCGCGCGCTTCAACATCCTGCTCGATGACGTGTCCCTGACGGTACGTTCCTGGAAGGAGAATAAGGTGGTTTTGTATGGTTGAATAACCTCGGTCTAGCATCTCGCCTTCTCCCCCGAGTTCACAGCTGCCGTTGAGGCCAAGCAGGTCGCACAACAAGAGGCACAACGCGCCGCGTTCATTGTCGACAAGGCCCGGCAGGAGAAGCAGGCCATGGTGGTGAAGGCCCAGGGTGAGGCCCGGTCTGCCGAGCTCATTGGCGAGGCTATCAAGAAGAGCAAGGCATACGTGGAGCTGAAGAAGCTGGAGAATGCCCGTGCGATTGCCGGGCTAATGCAGGAGGCCGGCGGCAAGAACAGGTTGCTCCTCGATTCGGAGGGGCTGGGTCTGAATGTGTTTGAGGATAGAAGAAGTAAGGAGTGAGGAGAGGTCATGGGGGCCGACAAATAATCTCCGCTGTATGTTATGGGACGGGACGATACATCAGTCCCTGTGTAACAACATGATGATCCTGATCTCAGGCTTAGTCGCAGTGGCACGGTCATTGAGGTGTGTACTAAATAGCCATATCTACTGTCTCCTTGTCCACTTACAAGCAGCGGCTGGGAGTGATGTTCGAGTACTGACTGCCGCTGCCAACAGGTGGGTATGCCCCGGATGGAGCGAGCATTTCCAGACGCTATTCACAAGGGGAGAAGCCTGTTGCCGCCTAGCCGTCATGGACAACAAAGCGCCACACGACAGCTACAAAGAAATTATAATGGAATTGACGAGACATAAACGTCCCAGGTTAGTTCCTGGGAAGCATTTAGATGTAAATTTTGCAGCCGTTGTCATTGAGCAGTACTCTGTAGATCGGCTCAGGGTTAGGGGGAGACTGCCCAACTTAGGGTTGGGTATGACCTGGTCCGATGTCAGTATCTCAAACCAATTCCAGGTATTCTGACGAGCCTGGGATTTGTGAAACTCCAGGTAAGGCTTGGCTGAGCCAGGGTTAGCTGGCAAACCAAGATTACTGCGGCGCCAAGAGCGCTGGGTGACATTTCGCTGGCGTGGTGGAGAAGATGTCCTAGATATAACCCTAACCCGTAGTCAATCGCCTTCCTGACGGGTCAGTTGAAATGGTGGAAAATTGCGTATTTCAGGTAACGTGATTTATCAGCGAATGCACCATATCAGCGAGTGCACCACTGGTAAGGGCTGCATATATATTTGGGTGCAGCACTAACAACGGGAATAAGCGGGGAATAAGTTGTTAGTACTTCGACTAAGTGTCTGTGCAGCCCTTACCAGTGGTGCACTCGCTGATATGGTGCACTCGCTGATAAAACACGTTAGTTTGTTACCTTAAAATCGATTTTAGGATTATTTCCAAGCCGTTTTAAGAATTACCCAACCCTAGTCCACCTTCAATGCAGCTACCCCACCACCCCTCCTGTCCCTCAACCTTCAAGTTGACTTCACACTCAACTTCTTTCTGCCTGTCCTCTTACCAAGATCCATCTCCTCGCCTAGTAAGAACCAAACGGCGTCGCCCACCAACTCATCTCAAGCAGCGGCCTTCCCAACCTCACCTCGATCAGGGAAAACACATCCCTACTCTCAATATCCTTTATCGACCCAATCTGCCAAGATGCTCATCAAGTACGCAGTTCCCATCTTGGAGACATATCAACCCGACTACTCATAGTTGACCACACAAACCACCAAAACAGAGTCCGCACCCTCACCGGGAAGGAAATCGAGCTCAACGTCGAGGGTTCTGACCCGGTACGGCCCCCCCCCCTTTCCCCAAGCCACCCCTCCATCCGCCAGCCCTAACTCAACTTCTTATGTGATGCATGACTTGATGGGAATGACGCTGATAAAAGGGGAGCAGGTCTCAAAAATCAAGGAACTCGTCGAAGAAAAGGAGGGTATTCCGCCCGCCCAGCAGCGTCTCATTTACGGCGGGAAGCAAATGTAAGTCGTTCCTATTTTCCTACTATGCTTCCTACAATTATGTCAGTACCGGTGGACAATGGTTCTAAAACGGGGATATCAGGGTCGACGACAAGACGGCGGACGACTACAGCCTGGAGGGCGGGGCAACGCTTCACTTGGTTCTGGCGCTTCGCGGGGGTCTATGAAGTCTGGGATGTTTCTGACGTTATCCGGGAGTTTGGTCTGGTTAGAGGCTGGGAGTGGATGAAGTGAAGGGGAGGAAGAGAAGCGGTCGTGGATGGACGGGACGGAAATTATGTGCAACAGGACGAGAGGGTTTTCTTCTCTGACCCTCGTAACCAAGTGAGAAGGAACTTGGTTCAAAGCTTAGTGTATTCGCTGCTTCCTTCTCCGAATGGCCGAGACACGATTACCGGGAAGCGAATAGAGATTTGGTTTTGGTTGCGCTGTTTGTCTGCCTTGAGACGGGTTGGCTCTCTTCGGCTAGTTGAGTGTTCAATGGCGTGACTTGGTGCAGCTATGTGTCCCCGGGGCATGTTAAAGGATAAAGGGATAAGGAGGAGTGAGCTCAAGAGCGGACTGGGGAGAGCTGTTGTAACCTTTTTATGGCTACTTGGTCCAGAGAAACAAGATATGTCCCGAGAGAGCCCAACCAACATTGCAAGGATCCGTTTCGGTGGTTCGGGTTCAAAAGGGCTGCTGTTTGAGAATGTACTTGCACTTGCACTGCTCGAACATCCTGTGAGATATCTCATGCGATGCTGCTACTCACAGGGCGTCGAAGAACCATGTCAGAGAGAGCGGTCAGGGTAAGCAGTGTTACGATTACCCTGTATATAGCGTGGTATCTTCCCAGTATTCTTTACAAACAATCCATCACTCCAGATAACTAACCATTTCCAAAAGTCTGCGGCTTCGCCAAGGTCCACAACCAGCCCATGAGGGCAATCCCAATCTTATGAACTCCACGCAGCCAGTACCATCAGAGTCCGCTATCCTCCAGATCCTTTCCCATGACCTTTCGGATCTTTCACTTCCCGGCCATCTTCATCACAGTCAATCAGCTCCACCACCTACGAAGACAAACTGCGACTTCTAGCTTATGTCGGCGAACCGTATGTCTTGTTGTGTGCCGTTGTCTTTAGGGATCTTTGAGGCGCAAACAACAAACGGAGACTTCGAGCCTGTGTTGGCAAATCTCGTGCGCTGATTTTACCTGTGATGGGCTGTTAGGGAGCAACAGCGCGATGGATAGGCAATCGCACCCTCCTCGGAGTGGAAATAGATGTAACCAGGCGTCGCCTAAGTCCCGAGATCGAAGAATGTGAGGATCGCTAACGCCTTGTTAGTAACTTTAATATTTGAGGGCAATCAAGGACGACATACATTGACGTCACATATGCCGTTTTCCTTGAGAAATCATCACCACATCCAGCCATCCCGACTACCTTGAACAACAAGCTGAGACTTCGAGCCTGCATCGGCGAGTCATATGCCTTGTTGTATGTCGTTGTCTTGAAGAGCTGAGACTCCAAGCCCGTGTCGGCGAGTCGTGTGCGTTGTTTGGCGTCATTGTCTTGAGCAGCTCAGACTTCGAGCCTATATCGGCGAGTCGTCTGCGTTGTTTGATGGTTTTCTTTGAGAACCTTCCAAGGACATCGAAGACGGGGCTTCCAACAACACCGCGGTGTGTGACTGGGGAAAACAGTCAGTCAGTGGCCCAGAAAGCAGGTAAAAAGGTGAAATTAGCCTACATGTTGACAACGAAGCGGTATGCTGAAAGAGGGGGGAGTCGACGTCGACGAAGCCATCTCAGACAACTAAAACAACTAGCTGGGACTTCAGGTCTGCGTAGGCGAACCGCGTGCGGTGCTTAAGGTGTAGTCTTGGGGATCTTCCGAGGCACTCCGTTGGCACCAGGAGTCGCGGACAGGCCGATGGGGCGCCGTGGCTTGTTGAAGAAGCTGGGGAGCCTGGCAGGAAGTTTGATGGATTTGGGCGCGGGCGCTGGTGACGGAGGAGGCGGGGCGCGGTGCTTTTCGGCGGGCAGCTCGTCGGCTGTGTCATCGCCACTCTCAGGACGCTTGGGGGATCTCCACGGGGAACGAGACGCCGCGTGCTTGCCATCAGTTCGGTGGTTCTTTGCGGGCGGCTCGTCAGATGTGCCGTCATCACTCCCGTGTCGCTTGGCGGATGTCCGCGTGGGGAGGGGTGCCGGGGAGCGGGGTTTTGCGGGCGATGAAGCGGCAGAAGTCGGCGCTTTTTTGGAGGTGATGTCGCCGAACAGGTCGTCATCGTCTCTGGAGTCAGTGTCGTCGAAGAGATTGTCCTCTTTGGCCCTGGAATCGGTAGAAGCGGCATTCTCGCCATCGCTCTCGCTGTCGGTGAAGCTGAGGAGCGTTACGCCGGTTTTGGCCGCGGGCTTGGCGACCTTCTTGATTCCCAGGAGGCGTGCCTCATTCCCCTTGAGGTCCAGATCGGCCTCACGCGAGGCTGTGGCCGGCCTCTTGGACGGAGCGCGGATGTGGGGTTGGCTCCTGATCCGGGCTTCGTTGACCATGGCTTCGGGCGCCTTCTTGATTTGCCCTTGGGCGACGAAGAGTTGGCCAGTGGGCGTGCGGAGGTTGAAGCGCGACGCTTCCAGACGAACTTGCTCTTTGGCTTTTTGGAGGAAGGTTTGCTTCTCACGCGGCGCGCCAAAGCCACGCTTTGCTCTGCTGGGGAGAACCTTCTTGGCCTCGCTAGCGGAAATGTACGTGGAATGACGAATGCTGGCTTGCTTTTGGGAGAATTGCTGCTTCATCATCTCGGTGGCGGCCGCAGCCTCCTCTGCGTCGAGCTTCGCGTAGAGGTCATAGACTTTGTGCCAGGATTTGGGGTCGCTTGGAGCGAAGTTGTGCTTGGTCGAGAGCCGCGAGAACTTGGTTTTGATGAAGCGTTGCCAGTGCTCAGCGGTGTGGTCGTAGATTTCGTCTGTATCGCTATTGGCCTCGATCTCGCGAAGCTGTTGGGCTGTTTTGACAGCCTTGAGAAGGAGCTGTGTGTATTGTGGAGGCATGGCGCCTAAGCTCGTGATTAGATGAATGTTCTTGATGGCCTTTCGGAGACAGATGTCCACGAGTGAAGGAGCTCCAGTGGTAGGTAGAGGGAAAATGGGGAATTTGGGAGCAGCCATGGTGGGCAACGGATGGAGGGTCTTTATGTAGGATGGCTTTGAAGCTCGTAGCGCGTCTATGTCGAGTCTATGCAGACTTTCGTCACCTGTTAATAAACAGTTGCGTGCTCAGATACCTCCGAGCGGTGCAGCAGCAGGGCTGTGGTTGAGTCAGATGTCGAGGTGCAGTTGAATGTGCAGTCAGTCGTGCTGGTTGCAGCAGCCGGGAGTCAACCATTGTCCTATAGCTGCAGCTCATTTGCTAGTGAAGGTATTGGGCCGTGTTGTGCCCTTGGACGGAGAGACGATGATACAATGACAGCCAGGTCGAGCCTCAACGGTGGAGTCGAAGTCGTCTCACAGCGTCCGTTATCCTCTGTAATCGAATGTTGTTGGGGGCAGAGCATGCGGTGAGGACGTCTTTCGGTGAATTCGGCTCATATATGAAATAGTCCTGGACAAAGCTTTATTGACCCAAGGTCAATCAATGACAAAGGAGCTGTTAACAGGTTTCACGTGGCTTTGAGCTGTAGCTCCACAATCTACAGTAAGGTACCGGGCGCCCTACAAGTACCGTACCCCTCTTGTTTGTTCGTTAGCGCCTGACTTACGAACTAATATATCGAACCAACGCCCGAATGTCCTATTTCAGTGCAACTAAACTATGTTGAAATGAAAAGTCATCATGAGCTTATTTCGGGCTCAATTTTCTTGTATTGAAAGTGAGTTGATAGCTATGGGAGGGAAAATCTTGCGTTCGTGGGGTGGGTCCCTGTCTGTACACATACTGTGCACCTAGAAGACTGTGCACGGACACAATAACCTGTCTGGTTCCGTAGCATCATCAATCCAGGCCCATGCTCGCTTTTGTTGTTCCAATCCAATCGTCAACCTCAACCTCCTCCAGCTCGGGTGTTCTGCGAGACCGATTTCTTCTCTGGTATAGAAACTGCCATCGACCATAGATCTGTTTACGTACCGGTCTTATTTTGCAGTCGTGAAACATACGAAATGGCATCTTGGGGCCTCCTCGACGACAAGGACGAAAACGAGCTGCATAAGTCGCGACTTTTGAACGTCGAAGAAAAACCGTTCAAGCGCGTCACCAAGCGCCTGAACACCCTCCACGGCCTCACCCTTTCCCGAGCTCGTCAGGCACCGACACCGCCCCCCGAAACAAACGGCACCCCTCATCAGCAACAGTCCGCCAACACCCCACAACAACGCGACGATGGCACTCCCGCCCCGACCCCTTCCGGCGACGCCTCGCTCGACTTCGCGCAGCTCAAGGAAGACATAACCCTAGACTTCGCCGCCTTTGACAGCAGCATCGCCCGCCTCCAGTTCCTTCTGACAGCCAACGAGCGCGAGCGCGAGCGGTACGCGGCCGAGCGGCAGCGGATTTCGGCCGCGTCGCAGTCGGTGCGCGACAAGACGACGCAGCTGCGGGCGCACCTCGAGCAAGCGCGCGCGAGGCTCGCGCAGCGCCGGCAGTTTGACGCGCTCGCCGACGCCATCACGAGCAACGCGTCGCTGCGCCCGCGCGCCGAGCAGGCTGCGGGCCTGCAGAAGCTGCGTGAGGAGATCTCCGAGCTTGAGGCGGAGCGGGAGGCATACGGAGTGACGTGGAATGAGCGGCGGGAGCAGTTCTCGAGGATCATGGAGGAGAGTATGAGGTTGAGAAGACTCATTCGCGACGAGAAGGAGGAGGTTGAGCGGAGGGAGGGCATGGATGATGATGCTGAGGCTGGCGGCACGCCGAGGGCGTCTGGGGTGGGGAGTAGGGAAGGGACGCCTGGGTTGGAGGGCCGGTTGGCCCCCAAGAGTGGTGCTGAGAGCGGGGATGCTTCGGGCACGCCCAGGCCGCTTTCTGCAGGCGGGAGGACGCCGGCGAGGGGAAGCCCCGGTCCGCAACAGGGAAGCGGGTCGTTCACTGCCAAGTCTGCGACTGTTGTGGGCGAGAGCTTCTCGCAGGTTAGCAGCCACATGGGGAGCCGTGAAGGCTCGGTAGAGAGGGACACGGAAGCAGTGCGGGCCGAGACGGAGGAGGGACAGGACGTCGAGATGGGCGAGACCAAGTACGACGACTCAGAGCCTGACAGCCCGCTGACGCCGCCTCCGGCCGACGACACCCCGCAGATCGTGGTCGATGGGGAGCCGGAGAGCATGGACACGACCTAGATGACAAATCCAATTCAAGAGGGCCATTAAGTGTAACAGATGGGAGCGAGATGTAGCATACCTAATTAACATTGAGTCGCCTGCTTGCTTGCTTGCTAGCCAACGAGTTCACTGCCTCCGTTGACTGAATTACACATAATTCTCTGCCAGTCTACAACTCCTCATGTCGCTCCTGCGCCGCTTCCTCCTCCGTAGCGATTTTCTGCCCCGCCTCCAGCGCCTCCTTGGCCTTCTTCAGCTCCTCCTCGGACCCGGTACCATCGCTCTCGGAAATGGCAATCTGCTCTTCGAGCTTGTCCACGGCATCGACGATGCGTTTCCTGAGCGGTTCAAACATGGCCTTGGTCTCCTCCAGGGACCTTCTCTGTGTTGGGGGTTAGGGTTGGGTTCCTCCAGCAGAGATATATCTCAAAACCACGCAACTGTTTTGACGGTGGGTGACACACCTCTTGTTTCAAGATGTACTCGGCGTTGCTGTCCAGGTCCGGGCTGTTGTTCGCGATGTCCCCGGCCAGCTTCTTAATGCGCTTTTCCTGGTTGGCCTGCTCCTTATGATAGTACGACTCTTCCTTGACCAGGCGATTGACTGCTTGTGTTGCGATGGCCAGTGGGCTTGGGGGCGCCATTTTGAGTCGGTGGGAGATTATTGGATCTCTGGTTCTCTTGAAATCGCGGCTTGTCGAGTGTAGGGTAGTTAGTATACGACCAGTGTGGAAGATCTCAACGCAGCCTGGTTGTGCTGTTAGGAGGCGTGCGGTTGACTTGGGCAGAAGTGGGCCGGCGGGGCACGGATAGAGGAGACTTTCTTGAAAGCTGTGGTATTGTATGAGTGATTGAGAATCCCGCCACCGGTGCTGGACTCGTCTTGATAATAGGATGAGGGTTGAATCTTATTTCATACTCTCATCCGCATCTCTTGACACATTCGACTGCTCTCACTATATAGTCTGAGACGAAAGGAGCTGTACGGGACATGTCCGCAAAAAACCTTGGTGCATCTCGCCATGTAACGCAGCTCAAACGGCGAGCTTACCATGTTGGCCTCTCTCAATTTCGGATTTCAATGCCATGTTCACCTGATGATTCCTCTTCGATGGAGAACGGTCAGTCCCAAATCGTCGAAGTACATGTCAAGCACTCCCGAGCGGCGGCGTTCAAGTTGCTTCAACACTAAACCAGTATTTACACTGGCGTGGCTCGAGTGCCAGAACATTCGAACCAGCACCCACTGACGGGGGTGCTGGCCCGGGAAAAAGTGCCATTCTGGAACCAGGCCCAACAGCGCCAGTTCAATACTTTCCAGGTTCTAACTCCAGGACCTCCCTTGACTCAGTGTTTCAACCACCAGACCACTCTTTCATTCTGTAGCTCACTGTGACCCAAGAACCGAAGACTTGGGCGAAGGTCGTCCGCTCTGCACGTGCCTCCTATAATTGGCTCCCCCCGCGCTGGGTAAGGGACGGGGAACAAAATTTGGCAACGGCCTGGCAACGACATGCAGGGCTGAGCGGTAACCTCGTCGAGGTGGGGTCCAGCGTCTCGAACCAACAGGGAGTTGAGTGTTGCGACAAGGGGATCTGTCAGCCGACTCCACCCATCCAAAGTTTCCAAGCGGCGACTCTGTTGAACTGGACACGTCGTGCACATGGGTTTGGAAGTTAATTACGGCGCGCTCGTTTCAATTCCTCTTCCACTTGCTTTCGGCATCTTGTCGCTTCTTGAAGAGCCTGTGTCTCGTCACTCTTTGCACATGGTTCTTCTATAAGCGCTTTCGTTTCTTGCTCTGCAACTATTCTGGGTGGATTTTCAGGGTCTTCATTTTCCCTCCCCGATCGAAGCCGCGCTTCCATCAGACCGCCCCGCTACCATCCAGGGGCCAGCAACGCCCGTCCGAACATGGAGAACGCCTTTGCGAAACCGATCGAGGAGGTCCTTGGCGCTCTCAATGTCAACCCGGCAACTGGCTTGGATGACGAGCAAGTCGTAAGGTTACAAGCCGAGTACGGGAAGAATGGTATGTCGTCGCCATCCTCCCCCGGATCCTCCGAACCATCTTCGCGGTATGCGGCTAACAAACCGCCTAACCAGCGATCGCCGAGGAGCCTCCAACACCTCTGTGGGAGCTCATTCTTGAGCAGTTTAAAGACCAACTAGTCCTCATCCTTCTCGGTTCCGCCGCCATTTCGTTCGCACTCGCGCTGTTTGAGGAAGAGGGCGGGTGGAGCGCATTCGTCGACCCGGCCGTCATTCTCACCATCCTGGTCCTCAATGCCGTCGTTGGGGTCTCGCAGGAGAGCAGCGCCGAGAAGGCCATTGCCGCGCTGCAGGAATACTCGGCCAATGAGGCCAACGTGGTGCGCAATGGCCAGATCCACCGCATCAAAGCCGAGGAGCTTGTTCCTGGCGACATCGTCGACGTCTCCGTAGGCGCCCGCATCCCTGCCGACTGCCGACTCGTTGCCATCGAGAGCAATAGCTTCGCTGTCGACCAAGCCATCCTTACCGGAGAGAGTGAGAGTGTGGGCAAGGACAGCCGTGCTGTAGTTGACGACGAGAAGGCGGTGCTTCAGGACCAGATCAACATGCTCTTCTCTGGAACGACCGTTGTCACCGGCCACGCCAAGGCAGTGGTTGTCTTGACCGGTTCGAAAACGGCTATTGGCGATATCCACGAGAGCATTACCGCCCAGATTTCCGAGCCAACTCCCTTGAAGCAGAAGCTCAACGACTTTGGCGACCAGCTTGCCAAGGTCATCACGGTCATTTGTGTCCTGGTTTGGCTCATCAATGTCCCTCACTTCAGCGACCCCAGCCACGGAAATTGGACCAAGGGCGCCATCTACTACCTCAAGATTGCGGTCTCGCTCGGCGTTGCCGCCATCCCTGAGGGCCTCGCCGTTGTCATCACCACCTGTCTCGCTTTGGGAACCCGCAAGATGGCTGCCAAGAACGCAGTTGTCAGGAGCCTGCCCTCTGTCGAGACTCTCGGAAGCTGCAGCGTTGTTTGCTCCGACAAGACCGGCACCTTGACCACGAACCAAATGAGCGTCAGTAAGATCGTTTACCTGAATAACGCAGGCAATGATCTGGAGGAGCTCGATGTCGAGGGCACGACCTACGAACCCAAGGGCGACATCAAATTCCAGGGCAGGACTGTCTCGAATCTCACTCAGGAGTCCTCGACGGTGCGGCAAATGGCTGAAGTGGCCGCGCTTTGCAACGACGCCCGGCTCGATTACCACTCGCATTCGGGAAGCTACTCCAACGTTGGAGAGCCCACTGAGGGCGCCCTGCGGGTCATGGTCGAAAAGCTTGGCCCTTGTGCCCCTGTTGACAGTCAACACAAGGACCGTGTCCATCATGCCAGCTCTTGGTACGAGAAGCACTACAGCCGCCTCGCTACCTATGAGTTCTCTCGCGATCGCAAGAGCATGTCCGTTCTCGTTCAAAACGCACAGCAGAAGAAATTGTTCGTCAAGGGCGCACCTGAGTCCATCATTGAGCGCTGCACCCACGCCTTGCTCGGACGTGACGGCAAGAAGGTTGCTATGGATCGCAAGCTCGCCGATCTCCTTCTGAAGGAAGTCGTGGAGTACGGCAACCGCGGCCTCCGTGTCATCGCCTTGGCCAGCCGTGACAATGTCAATGACGAACCCCTCATCCACAAGGCCAAATCCACGTCGGAGTACGCCACGTTGGAGCGGAACCTTACCCTTATCGGTCTCGTTGGCATGCTGGATCCTCCACGCCCAGAGGTGCCTGCTGCTATCCAGAAGTGCAAGGACGCCGGGATTCGCGTCATTGTCGTGACTGGTGACAACCGCAACACTGCCGAGACCATATGCCGTCAGATTGGCGTGTTTGGCCCCTATGAGGATCTGACCGGAAAGAGCTTCACTGGTCGTGAGTTCGACAACCTCAGCCCAAGCGAGCAACTCCAGGCGGCCAAGAATGCGTCTTTGTTCTCCCGTGTCGAGCCTAGCCATAAGTCGAAGCTCGTGGACCTCCTCCAGTCGCTCGGTGAGGTCGTGGCCATGACCGGTGACGGTGTCAACGATGCACCTGCTCTCAAGAAGGCTGATATTGGGGTGGCCATGGGCTCCGGCACCGACGTGTCCAAGCTCGCGGCCGACATGGTTCTGGCCGATGACAACTTCGCCACCATTGGTGTTGCCATCGAGGAAGGGCGCTCCATCTACAGCAACACGCAGCAGTTCATCCGCTACCTGATCTCGTCCAACATTGGCGAGGTCGTCTCTATCTTCCTGACGGCCGCCTTGGGCATGCCCGAGGCTCTCATCCCCGTCCAGCTTCTCTGGGTTAACCTTGTAACCGACGGTCTCCCGGCCACGGCCCTGTCGTTCAACCCGCCGGACCACGACATCATGAAGCGGCCGCCGCGGAAGCGCGACGAGGCCCTGATTGGCGGCTGGTTGTTCTTCCGCTACCTCATCATCGGCACCTACGTCGGCCTCGCCACGGTAGCCGGGTACGCCTGGTGGTTCATGTTCTACTCCGGGGGCCCGCGGATCAGCTTCTACCAGCTGTCGCACTTCCACCGCTGCTCCACCGAGTTCCCCGAAATTGGCTGCCAGATGTTCAGCAACGAGATGGCCAAGGCTGGCTCGACCGTCTCGCTGTCGATCCTGGTCGTCATCGAGATGTTCAACGCCATGAACGCGCTCTCGTCGAGCGAGTCGCTCCTGACGCTCCCGGTTTGGGAGAACATGATACTGGTGTATGCCATCGGTTTGTCGATGGCGCTGCATTTTGCCCTTCTGTACACACCGTTCCTCCAGACCCTGTTCTCTATCCTGCCGCTTAACTGGACCGAGTGGAAGGCGGTGCTCGCTATTAGCGCGCCTGTTGTGTGAGTACTTCCCATTCTGTCGGCGCTGATGATCATCACTGACATTTTCCAGTTTCATCGACGAAGGTCTCAAGTTCATCGAGCGGTCGTTTTTCATCCAGCGTTCGACGCGCAGGTTGCCCAAGGCGAAGAAGGAGCAATAGAGGGAGAGCGTATATACACACACGTAGACTTGTGTAGGAGTAGATAAATTGACCGATTTGAACCGGTGGTATATGTTGAACTCGAAACGTGCAGATCGCTCTGTAATCATAGCAGTGTATGCGGTCTGTCTTGCAGCTCTCGACAACAGTATCTGAGAATGGCTTAGAGTTACAATGCCCCGTATGCCCGGCTTCGTCGCGGAAGCGCAAGTCTCGTCCGTTGTATTGTATCCACCAAATGCCCCTAATCCTGCCGCCCCTTCAACAACCTCTTAGTCACCTTGTTCTTCTCGATGATGTAGACATGGGCGCCCCAGCCGGAGAGGGCGTCGCGGTCGACAGCGTTGAGGAGCGCCTGCGAGATGGTCTCGAAGAGCGCGTCCGGGCCCTGCATAGGGAACACAGGTCAGTCATGGTCTCGTCCACCATCACCGCCAAAAGCCAAACATAGAAATAGGTAACACATACCAGGTCCGGCTCCCACAAACTCTCGCACATGCCAAATAACTGCTCCGTCGCCGTCCCGGATACAATAAAGTCCTTTGCAAAATCAATGCACCCGATGCTGTCGAAACCGCAGATGAACGGTTTGCCCGTCTTGGGCTCCAGGCCGGCCACGACGGGCGAGACAAAATAGGGGCCGAACCGCCTCTCGTACAGGCTGCTGCTGACGAGGTTGGCGAAAGTGCGGGGTGCGATGTGCCGCTCCTCGCGCAGGCGGTACATGTTGACCTTGTAGCGGAAGAGGTCCGACACGGTCGAGACGTCGGTGGCGAGGCCCGTCAGGCCGAGGAAGACGTGGTCGCCGTACTGGAAGATCTTGGGGAAGTTGTTGGACACCGTCAGGGCTTGCAGGCCCAGGCGCAGGTCGCAGGCTATTGCGACGCAGTCTTTGCCGACCATCGCTACGCAGGCGCCGCCGTCTGGGGGGGAGGAAGGGTGGGGTGGTTAGAGAAGGGTGGATTTATTCGATAGGGAAGGTTGAGGGAGGTGTACTTATTGAGAAGGGGGAGGACTGGTAAATGATGAAGGTTAACAAATAGATCGTGATGGGAAGTTGCTCAGTAGTGGGAACGGCATACCATCTTGGCGTTGCTGAGATGTGTCTGGACGAAGCAGTCGGTGGGTGGTTGCGAGCAAGTGACGGACAAGGAGAGCCGGAAGCTCTCACGATCTGGTCGATTGAAAATCGGCACAAGTGTGAAATGGACTCGGGGCGCCCCTTTGATTCCGTTCCCAAAATATTAACGCCGATAGTATCGTGGATGGTGTGTGGTCGAGCTGTGGAAAAGCTCCCGTAGCTGGGAGTCAATCAATCAGCCTTGTCGTTGGGTTGAGAGCTCCAGTTGACAGGCTGCACTTCACTTGACGTGCAAGGCAACACGCAGCTGGCGCGGCCGGGACGAGACCAGGGTGCCTGGCATAGGCGGCGGTGATAGGCGGCAGTAAGTGCTTGGCGGACGAGCTTCCCAATGTGGCGTCACATCAGTTAAGTTGCCCTCCATCGTTCGTCAGGCGCCAGCCCACCAACGCAGCGCATCAGTCCCTGATATTCCACCAATTTCGGTACCCACCGCTTGACACCTAGCTGCGAGCATGCAATAGCTCCATCAAATACCTGGTGCCCTGGAGTACCTACTTGACAACTTTTAAGCGTGTGGTACAAAAGCGATCATCATTGCATACAGTGTATCAACAACTACTTGAGAGCTTCACCTCCCCTCGGCTGTGGCGGGCCCGAGCTTCGGTGCTTACAATACACGAATGAGCAGCCTCCGAGCTCCATCTCTCCGACGGCCTTCTTCGCAAGCTTAAGCCTGAGCATCAATTTGAGCACACAAGCCAAGAATAGCCCAGTCTTGTTACCTCCTTTTGAACATATCCTTGCAGCCTTGCGTGACGTTCATCTCACCTTGTCGTTAGTGCGTTTGAAATCGGCACCCAAGTCTCACAGTCACGATCCTGGAACTTTCCACTACAACTCGCCATCTGTTACCATGGCTGCACACGTTGAGGTCGTTTCGACCGATCTCAGGCGGGTGAAGGTCAAGGTCACGCCGGGGACATACCTCGTCGACGTCCTTGGCGAGGCTTGTAGGAAGCTGAACTTGGCGAGCGACAAGTACGAGCTCAAGTGAGTTAACACATCCACATCTAGCCCTCGGCTTCCTGCTGTAAATTAGCTAACAGGTGTAGGCATAAGCAAAAGCTCGTCGACCTGTCTGGCCCATTCCGAACATCGGGCCTGGGACCCGGAGCCAAGCTTGAGCTAGTGCAGAGATCAAAGAGCGCATCGGTGGTCTCTATTGCCCTCGATGTAAACGGCCAGCGATATACCAAGAAGCTTCCCAGCGATATGTCATTATGGAAGGTGATGCGGCAGTTTGAGAGCACAGAGCAGGGCCTCAACATCACGGGCAGGGGCGTGCCGGTAGGCACCAACAGCGGCCAGCTGTACCACGAAGCACCGGTTGTGAACATCATGGGCAGGGAGTATTCGGCTATAGCGGACCTGCAAAAGACGCTGTCACAGTGCGGCATCAGTTCTGGCAGCATCGTTCTCAGAGTAACGTTCAAACTTAGCGAGAGAACGCTCTATGACGCCATGCAAGAGATTTCGCGATATTTCAACGACATCGAACCGGAGCAGTCGAAGGGAGAGGAGAAAGAAGAGCCAACGACGGCTCCGGTCGCCGAGGAGCCCAAGGCAGAAGATGCGCCTCCCATGGAGAAACCATCGGGGACTGGAGTCGCCGCCTCTGAGACCTCCAAGGAAGCAGCACCAAGTGGCCCAGCAGAATCCAACACAGCAGGCCAGTCCATGGAAGTCGATGGGCCGTCAGCAGAGAACCATACCCCGGTCGACCCCCTCCAACCAACCGGCGTCTTCTCCGCGCCCTCATCCTCCACCCCGGCTGCCGCCCACATCCACGAAGACGACTCCGTCTACGAACCCACCATCGCCCACGCCCAGCTCCGCCAACTGCAGCTGCAGCAGCGATCCCAAAATACGCGTCTCAAATCCGACGCCGAGCTCGCAGCCGAAGCGGTCGAGGAAGCCGCCAGGCTAGCGAAGATCACCAGAGTTGAAGTCAAAGTCCGCTTCCCGGACCAGACCTCGGCCCTCTGGACCATCGCGCCCGACTCGTCAGCCGCCTTCCTGTACCAAGCCATCCGCAGCGTCATGGCGCATCCGACCCAGCCCTTCAAGCTCATCCTCCCAGGAAACCCGAAAACGGTCATACTCGAAGACGAGACGAAGAAGCTCATCGCCGGGTATCGGCTCAAGGGCCGCGAGTTGGTGAATCTGTTGTGGGACGATGGGGTGCCGGCCGCGGCGAGGAGAGAGCCGTTCCTGAAGGGCAGTGTTGCGAGTAAGGCGAGGGAGGTGGTGGTTCAGGCAGTTCCGCAGGGAAGTCCGGAGGAGGACAACGAGGTGGCGAATGGAGCTGGCCCGTCGTCGTCAAATCAGCAGAGCAGGGAGGACCGGGGGAGGGGTGGGGGAAGCGGGATGGACTCGGATGCGGTGAAGAAGAAGTTGAGTAAGTTTCTGGGGCTGGGGAAGAAATGAGCTGGGGGTTTGAGGAGAAGGGCTCTTGATGGGAAGTGATGAAGTGGTGGTATTTTATGGCCTCAATGGCGGGAAAGGGGTATGGGAAGATGGGTGGTGTTGAATGTTTGCGTTGTGTGGCGCTTAGGGCGGAGTGGTGACCTCAACAGCGCCGAGTCGTTGGTATGTAGGGAGCCATCAAGAGATTTTGTTTAGTGTAACAGTGTCTTCGTCGTCGTTCCACCATATTTGCTTTCGCTGTTATGGGCAGCGATGGGGACACAATGTCCGACTGCTTATGCTATCACACAGATCGAAGAGTACTATCATGGCTAGTGTCGTTCCTCATATATCTTCAAAGCAGTCCAGAACCCGTCCAACACGACTTCTTAGCCGCCCCCAGCGACGAACTTAGATCGGGCAAGATATTCTCTTATCATATGGTCATGGCCAGGTGCGTAACTGGGTTCCTCTAGTGGCCAGCCCTGCGCGACTCGACAATGACGCGCTGCAGCTCTTCCACCTTGGCCTTGGCCCGTCCGAATGTGCCGAGCTGTGTGAGGTCTGTCAGACCAGAACTTCGGCGTGATCGTTGCTACCCTGGTAAGAGGGATCATGTATAAGGTATGTATGTATGTACCTTTCTCTTGGAGAACTTGCGGGCGCGCTTGTCCTTGCCGTTGCGGAGAAGCTCAATGACGCGACGCTCGTAGGGGGCGAGGCTGTTGCGAGCAGTGTTTGTGTTAGTGTAGGCTGTGAAGATGATGCTGATTACTCTGTCGGGCTCATCCTGCCACCGGGTTTGCTGTCTGCCTCTCCCATCCAGGCGGGGCACCAGGTTCATGAGGGTCATTGCCACTGCGCGCGCAGCAGAGACTTTCAAGTTGAGAATCCTTTCCCAATCCCCTTGATTTCCTGGGCATCGGATTCATCAGCCCCGGATAACGCCGGGAACTTGTTCCCCTTGTTGTCTTCCGGCAGATGTAAGGTGTTTGAACCGCAACCGACTCACCCGGCAACTTCCTTGATAATGGACCGCACAAACTGGGTCCGCTTGCTCGACTTACCCTTGCTCAGCGAAGGTCGGGGCTTGGGGACGCGGGCCGTCGTCTTCTGTTGCCGTGCCAACGTTTCAGGGGTCAGTCAGCGTCCGGCTCTCGGGATATTTGAGCATGGAATGGTAATAGTTACGAGAAGTGATGTGACAGGACGATAGTTATTCCCTTCGATACCCTCCCAGGAGTACAAGTGACACTGTAACATGAATTCCTAGGCTGAGAATGCAGACAAACGTACGTGACCCTTGTTGATGCCCTTGGCAAGACCCGTCTTTTGTTGCTTGTCGGCGGCCATGGTTTGTTAAGTTATCTGTGGGCCTAGCTGTGTTATCGATCTCGCTGTCAATGTGGAGATTTCGAGGGTTGTGGAGTCGATTAAGGTCGGATTTGTGGGCTGGAGTTCGAACAGGGTTTGCTGTGGTGGTAATCCGTAGCTTGGCGATGTGGCTGGCCAGTATCCTGAAATTTGTGGCTTTTAGCCTTGAGTTTCTGCGGAAGCGTCCACGTTGTTCGTCTTGACTCTCGAATCTCCAACTTGCATTCTCAGACCCCGACTACCTTGGCTGCCGCGGAATGTCACCAGTTGCATCTCTGCCATGGTGGAGGAGGGTTTTTATCCGCAACTTCACCCGGACGTCTCGTGGCTTGGTGTCTGAAGTGCATTCATGGTTGCAGGCAACGCGAATGGCCTTTGTCTGCTTGGAAGTAGGCTGCGGGTTGAGAACCCGAGTCACTGACAGGTGCTGCTCATGCAAGAGCGCGAGACGCCCAACCACCGAAATCGGACCTCCGTCTCGGGCAAACAGAAGTATCTGGGTTTTGAGCGGCGCACATGTACACCCTCTCGTCACCTCACTTGCACGGCCATAGGGCCGTAAGATGAACCGCCATGCCTACGACGACGTTTGTTGATAGGCAGGGGAGAGAAAGTGGGCGAATTTCGTATGGTGTAGTCATTTCTCGACAATCCCCTAATGTCAGCTTGTGTTGCTATCAATCGTCAGCTCTGTTGTCCGACGGAGTAGCACTGTTGTCGGCCCCAGCCTGGGGACGCCTTCTCTAGTGCGCCAGAAAGGACGCGCGGATAAGCCGGGGATGCCTAATGCCGTACAAGCAGGTTGAATACGGCGTGAAGACGTCAAACGGTCCCCTCTCGGGCTGAAGACACCTCCACTTGACCCGGAGCACAGAAGACAGACCGACGGGGGTTTCATCTTGTTATAAATGACCGGAAGTCTGACGCGAGATACGCGGAGTGAGAACATCCAACTTGCGTATTCATGGGTGACTATACTGGACCTCGGATAACGAATGGAGTCTCAGTTCGCATGCTTCATCGAGTGCGTACCCGTGATGGCATGAGGAGCAGCTCGTGTTTGTATGAAACGAAACTGAAGGTGTGACCAAGATAAGTCTCTTCCCACCGAAAGATCTAGGGCATCATCGTCTCACAGAGTTGTGCCGGTTGACCTGCAGGAACTCAAGCGTGTTCAAGAGGGCAAAAGCCGCATGTGTTGATCGATAACTCAGCTCAGCCTGCGGCTTCAGTCGCACTGGAGAGGTCGCGTCACTCAGCGGCCTTCGTCCGGTTTGGACATTGCTACTGCTAAGGAGCACAGAGCCGCAGACTGTATGCAGGTCCTGTGCGTGTTTCCAGGTTGTAGAAGGAACTCGGCAAGAAACAATTCGTGCGAGGTCGGCCCAAGATCCAAACCTAAACCTGAAAACTTGCATTGCCTCATCCCTCTTGTTTTCTCCCTGCATTAAAGTGTCGGTCATTCGCTCTCTTCGACCAAGCCGAGGTCCAGGCGGCTTGACTCATCGTTCACACTTCTACCGTCAATCCTTGGACCAAACCAGCAGATAACCACATGCTGCTGCCACTCATCTTCGTCCTCGCGGCTGTGGTGCATCTCACCTCGGCCTTGCCGGCTTACGACAATCACGTGGCGGTCAAGCCTATCCTGGCGAGCCAGTTCTGCATCTTGCCAGACGAGTTCGTGGTCAAGAACTTCGATATCTTCTTTCTCGCCGCAGACAACAACCGCACCGCGTTTATCAACTTCGAGTACTCAAATGAGAACACCTGGATCAAAACCAAGTGCCAATACAATGAGACCTCCGTCAACGTCGACCCCAAGGGGCATGCCCAGAGATATGCCTGCGAGAACAAGCCGGCCAATTTCACTTGGTGGCGAAACGGCACTCTCACCATATACGAGAGATCCTGTCCCCTGGAGGACAAGTGACTTGCCTTTACTCGGGTGGAATAGACACCGGCTGCAGAAAGTTGATGAGATGCATAGATTCAAGGCCAATGAGTACGTGGGCTCGGTCACACCCAACCTGAGGTGCTCTTCGACCAGCGGCGCGTTCAACGGCAACACCATGGTTGGAGCTGGCAGCCTCTGTGATGCGACGAAGGCGCTTTCTGCCCTCTTCACCAGTCAACAGTCGCTGCCGGACGGCAAAGCCGCAAGTCGACCACAGTGATGTGGGGCTGATTGAAGAAGTACCTCGTGGATCGTGGGGAACATATTCAATACGTATGGCTTGGTACGATGAATACGGAGGTGAACGTACAGTAGGTAATGATTTCAAGGTACAAGACCAAGATATGTGTTATAGATGTCAAGATCGTAGCCTCATTGCCGCCGACTCGCTGGCGGAAATGCAAACACAGGGCAATTTTCCGTTGAAGGTTCCAGTTGTCAAACCAAGTGAATGAATGATCCACTGTGGGGCAAACATCACAGCAACACAATGACGCCAGGCCCTGGGCACACACCCCTGTCCGCTGGAAAACGATGCCAAGCCTGCCAGCCGATGTCACTTCCGTCATCGCCAACTCCGGTGCCGTCCGGATCTCCTGTCACCATTTTCCAAAAGGTCCTGCTAGTTTCTCCCTCAAAATGAAACATGTGAAAACCAGTCGGGTGGATTCATTTGAATTGTTCTAACCTGCTGTTTTCTCGTTGATAGCAAGGCTGAATTGTTCGGACCCGACCCCTACCTTGCCCGGCATGACCATGTCACGCGATCCCACCCACTGACGCCAGTGCTGCATCGGCCATCTTCTATATCATCGAACCTACACTTCCTTTTACGACCTCAACCTCCTCCCTACTACGAGCACTTTTTTCCATTTTCTTCATACCATGCGTCTATTACGCACTCTCACCCTAGCGCCTCTCTTCCCTGTCGTACTTGCCGAACCGATCCCTCCAATACCAGCCCAAACGTCACCTCCAGGTCTCTCAGACCAACAATATCTCTTCCCCTCCGCTCAGGCCCTCCAGTCACCACGACCAAACGGCGTCTCAACCCCCTTCTTCGCCTCCCTCGAACGCGCTGCCCGTCTAGTCGACATAGCCTACTGCGTCGGCACCACAGGCATCTCGCCGCCCTTCTCCTGCGTCTCCCGCTGCAAGGACTTCCCCTCGCTGCGCCTGATCCGCACCTGGAACACGGGCGTTCTGCTGAGCGACAGCTGCGGGTACATCGCCGTCGACCACGGCAGCGGACATGGACATGATGGCGGGACCAGCCGCAGCCGCGCAGAAGGCACCGGCGGCGAGAACGGCAATAAGCCGGAGATCGTAGTTGCTTTCCGGGGCACCTACAGCCTGACCAACACCATCGTCGACCTGTCGACCGTGCCGCAGGAGTATGTCCCTTACCCAGTCCCGCCACCCGACAACGACGACAAAGACGGGGACGGCCGATGTGACAACTGCACCGTGCACACGGGCTTCATGGCCTCGTGGCGCAACGCCCGCGAGACCGTCCTCCCGGCCCTGCACGCCGCGCGGCAGACATACCCCGGGTACAGAGTGCACCTGATCGGACACAGCCTGGGCGGCGCCGTGGCGGCGCTCGCGGCGCTGGAGCTGAGGCTGGGGCTCGGCTGGCGGGATGTGCTCGTCACCACGTTTGGGGAGCCGCGCGTCGGCAACGCGAAGCTGGCTGAGTATCTGGATCGCGCGTTTGGGCTTTTACGGAATGGCAGAGAGGAGCAGGGGATGAGGTATCGGCGGGTGACGCATGTGGACGATCCGGTGCCGCTGCTGCCGCTGCGCGAATGGGGATATCGAGCGCACGCCGGGGAGGTGTATATTGGCAAGGCGGAGCTGCCGCCTGCGCCGGAGGATTTGAGGTTGTGTAAGGGGGACGAAGACCCGGAGTGTATAGCCAGGGCTGAGACGGAGGACTGGTTTGGCTGGCTTACGGCATGGATGAAGCGGGCTAGGTCGCAGCAGGAGGAGCGTGCTGAGATGCTGGAATTACAGCAGCGGTGGCTCCCTGCCCGTCTCAAGCTGTGGCAGCTCTTCTTCGCACACCGGGACTACTTCTGGAGGCTGGGATTGTGCGTCCCGGGCGGCGATCCAGCGGACTGGGGGAGGGAGAAGGATAACATGACGTTAGATCATGAGGTAAACGGCGCTCCTGAGGTAGTGGATCTGTGATTTGGTTATTGGGATGGCGTTGTTTCGTCGCTGTTTATGATGGATGAACTGGGCAACATAGCATGGCGTTCGGAGTCAGTTAGGGATGCTTGTGTGGCGTTCTTAGCACTTTCTTAACTTGCTTACGCATCCGCGCCGCACTATCCAAGCAGCAACCGCTGTATGTTTACTACCCAGATGACTAGATGCATTTGATGTTACAGGTATACTTAGTATTGTATAAAATTGAATTGATCTCCCAAAGGTATGGGGTTGGCGAGTTTACATTTTGCTAATCTCATCATGTGGAGCCGTGAGCGATTATCCTCATCACACAACACCCATCTCTTTCTCATGATGGCTGGTGAGGAGCGAGCACTAGCCTCACCTCTTGAGGCGCGTGACACTGCCATCCAGAGCCCGGGATTGCGCCATGAGCGCCGATTGGCAGGAAAAGTTGACTGGGGCCGGAACGGGGTGAGGTGAGATTGATGAGTGGACATGGGCCGCACCTTAAGTTATTGGAACATACGATGGACATCAAAGTTGCTGAGGACAAACAAAGACAGGTCTGGGTGCTTTGGAGGCAATATGTAAATCAGACTGTACGGGGCGATCCCGCACTGATGCCCTAGTCTTTGATACCTGCAATGTGCTGTTGGTACTTGGTGATCACTGTTTGTTCAGGTAGCTTGAAGTTCAAGGTTGATTGTCGTATTGGCCTGATAACTCGCCCATTATTCTAGCCGCTTCCATGGTGAGCTGTCCGTCTGGCCCCACCCCTGTTACCAATGGACAAAATCTCCGGACCATTTATAGTGGGGGATTGTCTGTGTGACGGCTCCATGGTCCTGCACAACCACTGTCGAGGCTGAGATTGATGAGAAAGGGGGTGAGAGAGAGCCTTGCTGCCTCGTGACGGACATTTACAGGGACACGAGACTGATGTGCCACGAAGGTGCGCGGGCCCCGAGCAGAGATAGAAGGACACCTACAGATTACTGGTACTTCAATGGAGGGGTTTTGATTCGAGGCTGTCCCTCCCCTTTGTTGGCTGTTCTATTCGTGTAACGTGCAGCATACCCTTCGTCAGGCTGATTCCAGGTCCCTTTGCCGGAACGGTCCTTCTCAGACGATAAAATCGATGACCGCGTGGGTTGGCTGAGACGTGTTTGTTTTGAGACCGCACATGTTAGGAGCCGGTTGGCTTGCGGAGAGGACCATTTACAATTTTTTTGGCTGGCGTAATGTCTGGTGAAGATGGACGGTGTGCAAACGGCGGCTCTGTCGATCTGATCCCAGGTAAACAAGAGCACCGCCATACAAAACATGGGAGCGACCATCATGTGTAAAATGAATGCCTCCACTGCCTGGCGAGCTTGTTGACAGTCAAGTGAGCAATCCCAGGCGTGGGGTCACCATTTCAGATGGCCTTGCTAGCGTGGAACTCCCATTTGTCTGGGAAATAAAGCGGGCTCCAACGTCACATGCTAACGGAAAAAAATGTGGATTCTTTCAACCTCCGCGAGAAAAACAGGGATGCCGGGCCCGGCTGGACCACTAGCGTGGTGAGGGGGAGCCATTCAACCCTCTCCTCTGAGGCTTAAGACCCTTTGCTCAACGCCTAAACACACTGAACCTCAACCACATTCCAAAAAACAAAGTCACTCTACTGTGGTGACTTTTCTCGCGTCTTCTTTCCTTCTCCTTCGATCACACATCTCACAACCGGTTTATCCCATACACCTCTTAAAACACACCGCCCAAAATGGCAAACGAGGTATGTACGCGCGCTCGCCTAGACCCGCCCTTTCCCCTCCTCCCCGCGATATGGCTCGCATGCCCGTGATTGAGTCGGTCTCAACGCTGTTGCCGTACCCTTCGCCTTGTATTTCAGTTGCTGACCGCTTACTTTTGCGCTAGCGTGAAAGGTGTGTTTCCTCATCTATCGGCAACTGCCCTCCCACTCGCAGTGCACTGATCGGCCCTCCCTTGAACTTAGCAAGACGTTCCTCGCCCGCCTGTGCGAGCAGGCCGAGCGCTACGATGAGATGGTCACCTACATGAAGGAGGTCGCCAAGCTCGGCGGCGAGCTCACCGTTGACGAGCGTAACCTGCTCTCGGTCGCCTACAAGAACGTGGTTGGCACCCGCCGGGCCAGCTGGCGCATCATCTCGTCGATCGAGCAGAAGGAGGAGTCCAAGGGCTCCGATAAGCATGTCGCCACCATCCGCGAATACCGCCACAAGATCGAGACCGAGCTGGAGAAGGTCTGCCAGGATGTGCTCGAGGTGCTCGACGAGGCCCTGATTCCCAACGCCGTGTCGGGCGAGTCCAAGGTCTTTTACCACAAGATGTACGTCCACTTTGTCGTGGTCGCGACAGCCCCATACGGGTTGTGGTTCCCAGCGCGCTAATATGGCGTGTAGGAAGGGCGATTACCACCGCTACCTGGCCGAGTTCGCCTCTGGCGAGAAGCGCAAGGTTGCCGCTACTGCTGCGCATGAGGCGTACAAGGTGAAGACCACCAACTCCCTGCCCACGTGCCCTCCCAACAACTGACAAATCTCTCCCACCAAAGAGCGCCACCGACGTCGCCCAGTCCGATCTGACCCCCACCCATCCTATCCGCCTGGGCCTGGCGCTCAACTTCTCGGTCTTCTATTACGAGATCCTCAACTCGCCAGACCGCGCCTGCCACCTGGCCAAGCAGGCATTTGACGACGCCATCGCTGAGCTCGACTCGCTCTCGGAGGAATCGTACCGCGACAGCACCCTCATCATGCAGCTGCTCCGCGACAACCTCACCCTGTGGACCTCGTCCGACAACGGCGAGCCCGAGGGCGTCGCCGCCGAGGCCGCCAAGGAGGAGAAGCCCGTTGAGGAGAAGACCGACGGCAAGGCCGACGAGCCTGCGCCCGAGCAAGTGTAAGCGGCTATCGTTGGCTGCTTTTGCTCGTTCCTGCGTTTTCTCGGCTGTCGCGTGCCCCTCTCTCTCTATATCTCTCTGAGCCTGTGCCTGCTGTGAAGCGGGTTGATACACCTGCACCAGCATTCTGTGCGGCTTTGAGCTAGAGCCTGAGTTGATTATCTCTGGGACAGGGAGAAATCGGGCGTGTTTGTAGTCTGTGAACTTGGGCTTTCTGGTGGAACTGTTGCTCTGTGGCGGCACACTGGTCAAAGGCAAGGGAAAGGGGGCAGGACTGCGCAAAGGGGAGTTGGGTTGATGTGGCTAGGTGGGGACTGAAAATGCAGGGAACATGGTGCCTTTTTCCTCTTTCTATGTCTTTTACATCTCCGTTTTTCCTCATATCTTGCTCTCTCTGTCGCCTTCCCCTCCAAGGGTCAGATGTATCTCGGTCTCCCCTTCACCACCAGTATGGGATGGGGGAAGTTTGAAACCTCAAATATCCCACCAAAGTCCTTGGTCTTCCTCTCAGAGACCGAGGCAATATACCATCTAAACCAAGGCTCGGCTGGTAGCCCATCTCCTGATGGCATGTGTCTCCTCGCGCCATTTCGACTTGGAGTTTGTGGTAGAAAGGGCTTGTACGTCTTGCGACCCGATTCGTGGGCGGATTATACACTCTCTGTTCATTTTCTCCTCTCCCAAGAGGATTAGGGCCAGCGGATGGAACAGGGTTGGGGTCTGACTAGGAGCGGATGAGTGATGACAGTTATTTCAAACTCAATTTTGTCTTTGCTCAGACATCCGAGCTGCGAATCCGACAAGTACATCGATCCTACACTAACCATGCACATCCAGGACAGGCCTGCTGGTCTGCCGCTACTCTTCTCACTTCTCCTCTGACCCTTGACGCACAACGAGAATGTGATGCAAACCAAGGTACTCTTGTTTGAGTGGTTTTTGTTTCGTGTTTGTTATTAGCAATACCATTATTCTACCTATATTTATCTTTGCGTGATTGTCCACCATCAGTACCTCCGAACCTAACGCCTGCCAGCATGCCAAGCGAGGCCACATTAAGAGCAATCTCATCTTCGTGCTGCATTGCTAGTATCTCGTTGCGTCGTGTGGCAGCGCAGGAAAGGCGCCCAAACTTCCATGCTCTTGGGCGGTCTAATGTCTTGGCCATATCGGCTGGGTGCTCATATTTCAACAAGCGCTGGCACATGTTCTGTGCCATGCCTAATTGACTTGGAGCTGCAAACACAGTACGAGTCGCCGTATCTTGCGAGGATCCAGCGTCTGAAGGTCCTTCAGACAGCAAGACTGACTCGTGTAGCGGAGATAGAAGTGTCAGGCCAAGCCCTCCCCTTCACTGGTCTGATGTGGTGAAGAAAGGAGACCTTGTTCAGGCGGGGTTCCAGTCTTCAGGGAAACAGGTAGACCGTAAAACTGTGGAGGTCACTGTTTGTGTTGATGATGGCCATAATAACAAGACTTCCGGGATCCTCTCGCGTATGTGCCAAGTGTCGTGTAGCAAATTGATAACCCCATGTCTTCGTGCTTTCTCCATGCTCCAGTAAGCCGGTCGTCCATTCGCTTATCTAAGCCGGCAATCAACCACACTCTTCCCGGTGAGATTTCATGGAAAGAGCACTGGCTAGCACCACCCAGACCTCCACCTCGTCCCCCAGGACATCCGGAGCGGCGAGGGCCCCCGCTCAGCAGCTTCACCAAGCGACTTGACCAGGACAGCTCCCTAGTCCTTAGGCCGGTTCGTCGCCCGCTGAAGCAGCGCCGCCGCCCGCTGCAGGCGGGACATGCTCCTTGACAGTGCCGTGCGCCGGTGGTGTTGGTCCGAGTCGGTGATGCCATCCAAGTCCGACGACGACGAGGAGGTGGAGAAACCCACCCCTCTCGCACCATCATCTCGACCATCATTACCATTGCGATTATTCACCGACCGCGCCTCCCCGCCAAACCAACTCAAGACCCTGCCACCAAGAGGACCACCCCGACCCCCACCATCGCCGCGCGAAACCGACCTCAACTTCTCCACGGGCGCCGACACGGGCGCAGAAAGGGGTTGGCTAGACGGCCGGGCAATGCACCTCTTCTGCCCGTGCGCTGTGCTCGCCCAGCGCGGCTGGTAGCCGTCCGGCCATGGCACATCGCCGGCGTCGCGCTTGTGCGCGCTCTGGCTCCGTTGGGGCCGCCGCACGCGCAAGAGCAGCCCGCTGATCACGCGCTTGGTGAAGTTTTTGCCGCCTCTATCGTTGGAGGCCAAGGTGGTGGAGCCGCTGCTGGTGCCGGGAGGGCTGGGAGGCGGGGTAGAGGATGGGCGGCTGCAGTGGCGGCATACCGGGGCCGGTTCGGGAAAGGAGGGAGTGATGGTGGTAATGGTTGTTGCCTTTTTATGGTGGATGTGCGAGGACGGGTTGACGACTGTTTGTAGGGCGGTCCGCACGCTGTCGGCGAACTGGGCGCTGGTTTTGCCTACGCGGCCGCGGTTGTCGCTGCCGATGCTGCTGCTTTCCATTGGCTCTGAGCAGGCGCAATAGGCGGCGTCGCCGTGGCTGCTGACTGCGGCGCTCCAGCCGCGGATCCAGTCTGCTTTCTTGCCTTGGGTTTTTCGCGGAAGCAGTTGCTGTCGTGTGGCCAGCCAGTCGGTGGGTGGAGGTGAGGAATCTTCTTCCTCTTGGGTTGACGGTGGTGGTGATGTCTGCTGGGATTGCAGCTGGGTAGTTGGTGTTTGTGGTTCGTCTGGCACAGGTGACTGTGTCGGCTCTTTGACAGCATCTAGCTTCGAAGTTTGTTTGATCGACGCTGGCTTGTCGGAGGGATGTGTGGTGTCCGAGCGTGGTGGTATCTGGGCCATCAATTCTGACAGCGCCAAGGGCGCTCGGCTCTGAGGGGATGCGTTGCTTGAGAGCTCCATTGTGCCTGTGGGTGTTGGGAGTTTTGGAGTCGATGGTGTGTGCGCAGGAGGTGCAAATAGGATATGTCGCTTGCCGAATGACCCAGTCCCCTGAAGGAACAAGACCCGTTGGTTGTTCTGAACTCTGTGTTTGAAACGTATTAACCAGCAACGATCAAAGTGAAGTCTCGAAACCGGCAAGGTCCTGAACGAACGTCAGTGCTCAAGCAAGCTAAAAGAGAATGCTGAGTACAGAGGTAGGCGAAACCGACTAACCTGCTCCGTCCCCGGTGCAGATATGCGCCTCGAGTCTCTGTACGAACCTAGCAAATAGATGGGTCGACCAGTAGTCCGACCGAAGAGGACAAACGAGGACAAGCGAGTCCAACTTGTGATCCGTTGCACTTCGTGAACACAACGTAGTGTCACTGGGAAGCGACAGGTCTGTCACCAGCCATTCCCCCGGACCTGAAATGCAACCCACCGATGGCCGTTCGTCGCGCGCAGCAGCTCGAGGAGTCAAGAGGATGATAATAGGTAGAACCTCGCGTCCTTTTTCTATCTGGGGACGCGTACCTATGCGTTTGAGAGCTTGTTGAAGGGAAAATTCGATTGTGCTTCTTGGTGCACGAGCAGAGGCTAGCAGATAAGTAAGTACCTTGCCAGGCTGGGGTCGCCTCCGACTCCCCGGTTCTCGGCAGGCATTGTCATGGTGACATTGTCTTGGCCAGCCAAGTCCGACTAGGCCTCTAACGAATTAGCGCACGGCTTGGCTAGAGTTGTGCCGACGGTTGCAGCCCTGCAGCTGGGTCCCAGCTCCGGTCAGAGCTGTGGCGCCGTGCCTCCTCCATAAACATCAGGTACACAGTAGTTGTGCCTTTCCGCTGAAGACCGCAGTGATGCAAGATAGAGCCATGTCTATGGTACTGTACTCCGTTGACTGTCAGCCCGTCCCTTCTCAATTCCTGCATGGCTCTCATATGAGGCGGCTGGCGTGTATAGTCGGTCCATAACCTGTGTAAACGACATCAAGAAAAACAGGTAATCGGTTTAAGGTATTGAGCTAGTGCGGACAGCTAAGCTGCGAAGGTACCTTCGCTGGTGGAAAGTAGGACCTTCTCCCACCTGCGCCTCTCCAGACAACTACAGTTGCAGAATGGCAAGCCTACGCCAGCTACTTATCCCTTGAATGTGGTAAACAACGTCTTCAAGCAGAAAGAGCTCTACGTGTATGCGTCCGTTGTCTCTGCGCACTGTGGGCTTGATGGGGAACCCGGCCTCGAGTGTTTGAGAGGAAGAAAAAAAAAACCGATATCTCATAGACTGCTGCTCGCTGAATCGTCCGATCATTGCCCTCTGTATGCTTTTCCCGAACCTGCAACGCCAACCCTAGATCACCCACCCTTTTGAATACCACCTCTTTATCTAACCTTGTACCCGAGAACCCCTTTTGAAACGCTTCCACCCAACGCCCCATGCCTCATTGTAAGAAGAAAACGATCCACCATCCACGTCCAGGTCTAAAACTCCCCTCTCACGAAGGCTTCAACGCCTCCCACGCCCCCATCTCCATCCCTTCATCATCCCCAAGCAAATCCACCGCCGGCGCCTTCCTATGAGTTGGCGGCTGCGGCGGCCGCACAGCCGCCTGCTTCTGTTGTGTGTGCGCCAGAGAAGCAGAAACCGGAACAGCAACGGTCGGCTTCCTAGCCGGCAGCTGCGGTTTCCGTTCCTGCGCTGCTGCCGCTGCCGCCAGACCTGTAAGCGATATTCCTCCATTTGAGGCAACCACGCTCGTGCGGCTGCCGGTGTTGGTGCGTCGGGGAAGCTGCGGTGGTGGTGACGGCGGCGTCTCGCATCTCGGTGTCGGGATCGCCCCGTCATTCTTCGTTGCTGCTGGCGACGGCGGCGTCATTTCCAGACGGTTCCGTGTCGTGTCGAATCCGAGGCTTGCTGACATGATACTACCCGCCGGTGAGACTGGGCCTGTGAGATGCGCGGGCTTCTTGGCCACTGGCGGTGGGCTCCTGTGTTTGACAGAATGCTCCTGAGATACGGCAGGCTTTGGCCCGAGAGGCGGAGCGGGCGTTGTTGATTTGGTGACCGGCTTTCGCTTCTGCTGGATCGAGGGCGTTGGAGAGTTGGACACCAACCCGAGACCTATGCTGGTTTGTCTCCGTGGCGGAGGCGGGGGCGGTGCTGAGACCGCTTGGAGCGTCTTTGCGTCTTCGCTGATCTGCAGCCTGCCGACCTTAGCAGGCAGCGCTGATGGATCGTATGGGAGCGGCAGCTTTCTAGGCACCGAGCTCGACGCCGAGGACGAGAGCAGCATGGAGTGATTGACGTGTTCATACGGCGAAGTCGACATGCTAGAGAAGGACGACAAGCGGGATTCGGATCTGGGAACATTAACCCAGTCCGGCTCATCAGTTGGTACATGAGGGTTCGTTGGTCGCTTCGGGTTCAGGATAATTTCTGATGTTGGGTTGTCGGGCCTTGGCGGGTTGATGGAAGATCTTGCCATCTTGCCATTCTCGAGCCACCATTTTTGGCGGTCGGAGCTTGCCGGCGGCAAACCAGGCTCGATGGCATCGTATCCGATCAGGTCCTCGTCTTCCGATTCATTCTCAGCCAGGTTGGCCGTGTCTCCTCCAACCTCGGCCTTTCGCCGTTCATAAATATCCCTGCTAATTTTATCCCGTAGCCTCTCGTTCACAATGCTGACGGTGCACTCGAATATGGCGAAGACAGGTCTGTGATCTGAAAAGCGTAATGGTGCCGAGTTGTAGGCCAGCTGGCGGAGGTTTGACCCCTTGCGGAGAATGCGATCTGTCCAGGCAGGGATGCGGGCTTTCTCCCTGAGCACCGCTGTTAGTACGATTCTATCCCTTCACGACTTATGAGCGAGCACGTACGAGCTGTCATACTCATCCGTTCCGACATCGAACTTGTACGTCGGCATGAACGTGATGCGGGCCTCGGAATAAAATCGGAAAGCAAGCCCAGCCACCATCTGCAGATTCAGCTGGTCGTTCTCAAACAGTCGTTCGAGGTCGCGCCTTTTCACTGCCTCTTTCGCTGTTTCCAAACCAAGACCAATCCGGTAGTTGAAATCCCCGAACCAAATCACAGAGTCTAGGTTGTGGATGTCAATTATGCAAGTTCACTTCATCCGTCACAGAGAGTCTTACCATGGTCAGCTATGCCTCTGTTTCTCTGAAACCGAAGGCCCTGGTCGATAGTGGCGTAATCTCTGTTCCTTTCCTCGTAATTCGCAAACCCCGCCGCCAAGTGTGCCGTCACAAAACAGATGGGCGTGTTGGCATAGTCGAGTCGAATCGCAACTGCCCCCTTGTTGCCAGCCATGCCTGACATGCCCGTTTTCTTGACACTGCCCTCCACATTCTTGATGTTGTGGAGCACCGACGCCTTCACAAAGATGCACAGTGCCGCGCCCACGAGTTGCCCGCTCCGCAGTAACACATACTTCTCGTCTCCCTCTCGGCTATAGTACCGGTCCAGGGTTCTTTTGATAGCCTGTTCCCACAGCTGTTTCCTGGTAGGGTCGCTGTTCATGATCTGCTGGGGGTTGAGCTCAACTATTTCTTGAAACCCAACGGCGATGATTTCTGGTTGGATGGACCCCAGGTCGGAGGGCCAAAGCCAGGCAGACAGATCTTCGTTGATGCCATCGGTTCGTCCATTGAGATTAAACGTCCCCACCAGGCTGTCAGCTGTTAGCATTTGCCTTGCAGAGACCATGGGGTTAACACTTGCAGGTGGATTTTCTTATTCGAGGAGAATTCGCTGCTCCGCTGCTGCAGCTCGCCGGCAACATAGTCGCTAATAGGGTCAAATAGGATAACAGGGGCCTGGCCAACCATCCTCCCCAGGAGGGTATCAATTGTGATTTGCCGCGCCTTGTCAGTAAAATTGTTGTGGTAGAGTCGGGTAGCCGACTTTCGGACATCGGCAATGGCCCCAGCAAGTGACATCTTGCCGGTGCGGGTGAATGAGGACTTGAGGGCGCCAGTTCCGGCGTAGATTTTGGATAAGGAATCGCCATTGTCGGCCCACAGGTTAGCATGCCGAGACCAAAAGTCCGAGAGAGCTCTCTCCCCTCGGTGACCGAGAAAAGATTCCACAGCCATTTGCGAAATGATTGTTTGAATCAGGTTTGTCCTGTCTAGACAATCAAGGCAGTTTGTCCTGAAGACGCCCTCTTGCTGCAAGACCACAACATAGCGCCGCCGTTTGTGGTCATTCAGACCACCAGTTGACTGCCTTGCATCATCCGACTCCTGGGCGAGATAGTATGCGAATCCATCTGCCGAATCTTCAATGTACCGACGAATCTCGTTTGCCGCAACGTATCCTTGAGGGCCCTTGGTCTCTGCATGAAAATCATACTCTGTCTCCCTCAGCAACGCATGGTCTCGCTCCCCCGGCCGACTTAGAGGGCAGTTCTGGACGCCGAGTCGGTAGAGGGAAGTGAGCTCGTACTCTCCGGGCTTGGTAGCGCTCAGGAGATTGATGACGTGAACTGCGCCATATGCTTGTTCCAATTCCGAGAAGTGCTTGTCGAAAGCCGGTTGGGTCCCATCGGCTGAGCGCGTGATGGTGATCTTCTGCTGGTTGGGCAGAAGTCCAGCGGCCTGCTCCCAGAAGACGGGCACTGAGCCTCGTACTTGAGCATAGGAAAAAACCACTCCTGAGGGGCTCCAGTATATCGTTTCCGTCTCCACGAAGTTGGCGACGTTCCCGTCGTCGTCGATGCCTCGCGAATTGAATCTCGTGCCGGCTCTTCTGCATGACAACCGCGATATGACAGTCAAGTAGGAGGGCAGGCCCGTCTTGGCGGAACTCAACGGTGCCGAGGTTTGTGGTATCGCCCAGCTCCTGCAGAAGCCGCGGATCGCCGAGGTCAATATCCTCGAGGCATCCAGTGCGTCCCGCTCTCGCTTTTGCAGTCGCGACCGGAACAGAACGAGTGGGCGGATCATGTAAGAATTCCATAGGAAGGACTCGTCGAAATTATCTATATCGAATTCCGCAGCATCGGCCGGCCTGTGAAGTGTTAGCGCCCTTTTCGGCATGAATCTTCCCGTCCGTGTTCCTACCTGTCCTGCATGCGGTTCGTAACGTCAAAGTCGGTGCTATAATAAAATGTCCCATTGCTAAGCAGCTTCTGTAGCTCCTGACAAGGGTGTTCCACTGGCACATCCCTCCGCCCGAGACCCTGTCCGTATACCGATGCGGCATCCGAGTCCAGATCGTAGGGGTCTAGCGCCACGACGTCATCGTACTCGGCCGAGTTGAGGCAGAAAAACTGCACGGCCTCAATCTTCTCCACCGTCTCGCCCGGCCGGAGAGTTGCGACACGCGAGGCCTGGGTCACGACGCAGAGGAAGACGTCGCGCCCGATCGATATGAGCCCAAGCGTTCCGTAGATGGGTCGTGACGTGAGCGGGCGGTAGTCGGCGAGCAGCTTGTCCGAGGTCGGAGAGAACTCAACCATGCACTTGGATGTAACATTGTCGGACGTGTTCGAACGCGGACGGACAGACGACGATGGTGCCAGTAACCCATTGGCTATGGCCTCGGTCGTTGTCGTGCTGTGCCTTAGGATCAGGGCATGGGAGTGGGAGGTGATAGCAATGGCTCGATGAGGGTATTCGCGTATTAAAATTTGGCTCGATTTTTCAGAGGAGGGCGGCTGGCCAGGCCACAGGGCCGTTGACGGAAAACTGGAATTATAGTCCATGTCGTCGTCCCGAGTCGCAAAGAGTGGCTGTGATGTGGTTGGAACAGAGGGGCCTCGCAGAGCTGCAGACAGAGGGCATGGCGGTTCAGAGCAACCGGACCGGCCAAATTGGCGCCACGGTCTTGGTACCGAGGGGAATGACCGGTAGATGGTCGGTGATGAGTGGCTCGGAAGCACAATGGAACCTTGAGATTTCCGTCGTCCTCCTTCCGGACGGAATGAATTCGGAGCGGAAGGTTGGCAGCCCGACGCCTGCCGGCTGGGCGCTTTTTCAGCTTTCAGCCGCAGAATGCGGGGCGAGCTGGCTCACAAAGGAGTTTTTCTGGCCTTCGTTCACACCCAAAGCAAAGGAACAGACCGAAACGGCCAACACTTCCAAGTAATGAACAGATTGAAGTGACACAAGTGGGTCTATATAGCTTCCAGCTCGCCGTTGTAACAACACTCGAGAGCCTAAGACACCTAAGTAGAGGATTGGGTCCTGCGCCATTTGCCCCTCTTCCATGATGCGTTGTGCCCAGCGCTGCGTTGTCCCAGACACTTCACGTTGGGAGTCACCGCGACAAATCAACATGCTCCAGAAACCAGTTATGCAAGGTCCTGGGCGAGCATCGAGTGAGTCAAAGAAAATTTCTGTTAGACAGGGTCTTCACAGAGAGAAGGTTCTATAGCGTATCCAATCCCTCTTGATGCAGTAAATGAAGCTGCTGGCCATCGTGACCATGGTGCGAAACCACTTTGAAAGATGAAAGAGGAAAAGAGAATTGGCAGAGGCTTCAGATTTAATATCAATGGTAAGATCATGCTCTCCATATAAGGAGAATCATCCTCTTCCTATCATGTTTGTTGATTTGATTCAATCATCATCAGCCTGAAGAGAAGGAAAGGAAGAAATCAGACAAGTTTGTCTGAAAAAAGTGTGGTTAAATGGCCCCCACTTTCATTCAGCCTTTGCCTGCGGCCCGCGACCGGCGCAAATCTGTTCGGGGTTTCGGAAACAGATGGCCGCCACTGGAATCGCCAATCATAAGTGGATCTTTGAACAGCCGCGCACCCGCTTTTTTGCGTTTGACCTCGAGCTTCCAGCCTCTCGACTCCTTTGGCCTGCCGCCTCGCCAAACTCATAGCACTTGCGATCTTGCAGCCTTGACACCAATTCTTGTATTGACGCACATATTCTCCTCCCTCTAAGACCATCAACATTGAATCAAAAACCCATTTTCCGGCAACAACAATAGCAGACCACGACACAGGCTTCGCAGCCAAGCACCGACAGCATGGGTGACTTCGCAAACTTCGGCGGCACTGATGAGGAGAATGCTGAGATCAGGCGTCTTAATACGGACGTTGTCAGTCGCTCAGTGTTCTTCCGAGTGTGCAACGCAGAGCTGACCTTGCTATGTGCTCAGGAAGCGGATCCCGACAACTTCGAGAACTGGGAGAAACTGATCCGGGCCTGCGAGGGTCTTGAGGGCGGCCTTAACCGCAACTCGAGCCCTCAGGCTTTGGCAACCCTACGCGACTCCTACGACCGTTTCCTTCTGAAGTTTCCGCTGCTGTTCGGCTACTGGAAGAAGTATGCCGACCTCGAGTTCAACATCTCCGGGCCCGAGTCGGCCGAAATGGTATGCCGATTCGGTTCCTCCTGGCCAACAAGAGCGACGCTGACGCGGGTACTAGGTCTATGAGAGAGGTTGTGCCAGCATTACCAACTCGGTCGATTTGTGGACCGAGTACTGTTCCTTTAAGATGGAAACCACTCACACTCCCCACCTTGTGAGAGAGTAAGTATAGGCGGATCGTTTCCTTCCCAGCCCCATGACCGCCTCACCTGCAGGAAATCTGCGATGCTGGCTGGCGCCCGCCGCCTGTCGGACCGCGAGGGTCGCTTCGATCATACAACCGTACAGCACATGGTGAGAGACACCGAAGGCGGCTGCCATACTCTGCTGGATCGTTCTCTCACATATCTAACCAGGCGCTGCTGCACTCGGCAGATTACATCCCGTGTGCTGTGGCCTTCTCCTCATTACACGTTCGCACGTTCCCCGGAGATGTAATCTGGCCTCTTTAGATGGGTCGCGTCGCTTGCACAAATTCCCTCTTGTATTTACATACCCTTCCCAACCCACCCATCCCATCCTGTCGTGTTTGCTCGCCGCTGACCTTGTCTCCAGGCTCTTTGAGCGCGCCGCCTCACATATCGGCCTCGACTTCCTCTCGCACCCGTTCTGGGACAAGTATTTGGAGTACGAAACTCGGCAGGAAGCACACGACAAGATCTTTGCCATTCTTAACCGCGTCATTCATATCCCGATGCACCAGTACGCGCGCTACTTTGAGCGCTTCCGGCAGCTGGCTCATACGCGGCCTCTCCAGGAACTCGTCCCGGCCGACGCGCTGGCTCGATATCGAGCCGAGGTCGAGGCCGAAGCTATCCAGTTTGGCATTCAGAAGCCCGAGCTCGAGATTGACCGCGACATCCGGGCCAAAATTGACGCCTCTTACTACCTGATCTTCCAGCGCACCCAAGCCGAAACGAGCAAGCGATGGACGTACGAGGCTGAAATCAAACGGCCATATTTCCACGTGACCGAGCTTGAGCACCACCAGTTGGTTAATTGGCGCAAGTACCTTGATTTCGAGGAGGAGGAGGGCAACTACCAGCGGATCGTCTTCCTGTACGAGAGGTGCCTGGTCACGTGTGCGCTGTACGAAGAGTTCTGGCTCCGGTACGCTCGGTGGATGTCGGCGCAGGAGAACAAGGAGGAGGAGGTCCGGAACATTTACCTGCGTGCGGCCACGCTGTTTGTCCCGGTCAGCAGACCGGGCGTGCGCCTTCAGTTTGCCTATTTTGAGGAGATGTGCGGCCGAATCGATGTCGCTCGGGACATCCACGCGGCAATCCTCATGAAGCTGCCGGACTGTGTCGAGGCGATCGTGTCGTGGGCCAACATGCAGCGGCGGCAGAGCGGTCTCGACGCGGCAATCGAGGTGTATAAGGCGCAAATCGACTCGCCCGTTGTGGACATATACACCAAGGCCGCATTAGTTACGGAGTGGGCGTTACTGTTGTGGAAGGTGAAGGGCTCCGTTGATGAAGCCCGCGTCGCCTTTGCCAAGAACGTGGAGTGGTACGCCGACAGCCGCCACTTCTGGCAGAAGTGGCTCGAGTTTGAGCTGGAGCAGCCGACCAATGCCGAACTCGAGGGGCAGCATGCTGAGCGGGTGAAGAACGTCTTTGCCGAGATGCGGTTGAAGAGCCGTCTCTCCCCAGGCATCAAGCAGGAGTTAGGCCGGGTGTATCTGAATTACCTGCAGCAACGCGGGGGCAAGCAGGCAATGAAGGAGTTCTTGCTCATCGACCGAGAGCTATTTGGGTATGTATTTTCAACCGTTCCGTTCAAGTGTCATTGGCAGGGCACAATGCTGACTCACAATAGTCCCCAGTCGGTTTCTCCCATCACCAAGGCCAAGCAAGCCAAGGAGGATGCTGGCCTCGCAGGACTGGACGAAGCCACCCGTCTGAAGGCGGAACGGCGGTTCTACAACTATTACGAGTTGCACACGGACCCGGACGCGAATGCCCAGGGACCAGCTAGCTTTGACTAATGGATTTTTGGGGATGCCTCCACCCCATTTCAGTAACATGTTAACGGCAGCTATGGTTCGGTGAGCGTCTGGTGGGATTCTGAGTGTCATCATGCGAACGACGCAGCATATCAAGTTCGTTGGTGAAGAAAAGGCGCACGCCGTTTTTGTGCCGGAATTGGGGGAGGTGTGACAGGTGGTTGTTGGATTGGCGTACTCGACCGTGCTTTCTCGAGTTCCAGGGAACGTGACCCAGTTATAAGAAGTATACGTGTAGGGAATAATGTAGGACTACCGTCAAGTGGAATGCTCCGTTACCAATCGTCGATTCATAGTGTCCCGAGTATTCTTGCCTTCACAAGACTACCGTGTGGCTCGTTGGTGGCACATGTCTGACCCCCTGAGCAAAGCTGCAGACCCTTACTAAGGACGCTCTTCTGAATCATCCATACCGCCTTTCGGCCTCGGGTGGGCGGTGGGGCCTTTCTACAACAACTACCGGGCTATCGAGAGCCCGTGCCGGGCCCGATCTGGAACGGGACCTTTTGGTGCGAGCCGATGCTGACATATGCCTAATAAGAAAGGACATTGCAACGATCTGACTCTGCGCAAACGGATACCTCCCAATTGTGCTTCGTGCGCTCCCTGGCGATTGCAGTGCTTGGCATTGCGTAAATATGGACACGATGATTGACTCATGGCCTCTGGCCTGTCGGAGCCTTTCCTGGAGAGTCTTCTGATTCCGTTCATATGGTTGATGAGTCAAGGCACGCAGCCTATCAAACTGTCAACAACTGGTCCATACGCAGGGAACCGGAGCCAAGACTATGAGGCTCAAAATGGTCTGTTCCTCTGCTAAATCGGACGCAACTGCTGCTCGGCTCTCTTCGGAGAAGCCCTCGGCTCCGCGAGAAGCCTACGGATTACTGCCGTCGGTGCTTTCCACCGGGGCTCCACACGCTGCTTTCCGCCGCCACACGTGAAATCGTGAATCGGAAGAAGAGGTTCCAGTTATCAAGATCCTTGCGAACCTCAAACCTTCCGTAAGACCCACAGTGGGGGTACCTGGCAACGAATTGGCCACTCACCGTTCACGTATAAAACATTTTTCGACGTGATTCCACTCCGCGTTGTTGGGAACAGCCGAATTGCATCTCCGTCCATTTGCCGTTCTTTTTCTGATTACGCATCCCTCTCTCTTCATAACGCCATTGTCGTGGCCAGGTATTTCGATCTTTTGTCACGTCCGCAAGACTTGTCTTTCTCTCTTTAAAGCACATAGCTGAAAAGGTTAGCATCCCAATCGTCCCCTGCGCTCTCCCCACAGCTCCCTTCCTTATCAGCGATCGGGAACCGCGCCATATCAACTCCCCGTACTCTCCAAACACTTAAACACCCGATTCTGACCGTGTGACCGGCAACACCACAGATGGCGACAGCGACTCGCACCTTCACTCGCGCCCTGCGCACTTCAGCCCGGCCCGCTTTCACTGCCGCTCCTCGGATCGCTTTTCGCCAGAGCGGCCGCCGCTTCTACTCGTCGGAGCCCGCAGCCAAGCAGGGCTCGTCGGCGTGGCTTTGGCTCGCCGGTGCTGCCGCCGTCGGTGGCGGCGGTGCCTGGTTCTACCTCAACAACCAGGGCCCCGCCACGCCCAAGGTCTTCACACCCAAGTTCGAGGACTATCAGGCCGTGTACAACGAAATCGCGAGCCGTCTCGAGGAAAACGACGAATATGATGATGGGAGCTACGGCCCCGTGCTGCTTCGCCTGGCGTGGCACGCCAGCGGCACGTATGACCAGGAGACGGGCACCGGAGGTAGCAACGGCGCCACCATGCGCTTCGCTCCCGAGAGTGACCACGGCGCCAATGCCGGCCTGAAAGCTGCGCGGGACTTCCTCGAGCCTGTGAAGGGTTAGTGTTGCCGCCAGGTTGAGTAAACACATCAAGGACTAGATGGCTAACAGTGGCAAACAGAGAAGTTTCCCTGGATCACTTACTCTGACCTGTGGATCCTCGCTGGCGTCTGCGCCATCCAGGAGATGATGGGTCCTCAGATTCCCTATCGCCCCGGCCGCACGGACAAGGACGTCGCCGCCTGCACTCCCGACGGCCGCCTTCCCGACGCCGCCCAGGCGCAGGACCACTTGCGGAACATTTTCTACCGCATGGGTTTTAACGACCAGGAGATTGTTGCGCTGGCCGGCGCCCACGCGCTCGGCCGCTGCCACACCGACCGCTCCGGCTACTCGGGCCCCTGGACCTTCTCCCCGACCGTCCTGACCAATGACTACTACAAGCTGCTGCTCGACGAGAAGTGGCAGTGGAAGAAGTGGAACGGCCCCAAGCAGGTAAGGCCGAACCAGCCCCTTTCGAGCTGGCCATTCGAGAGAGGCGGATGCTGACGGGATGAAACAACAGTACGAGGACAAGAAGACCAAGTCGCTGATGATGCTCCCGGCCGACATGGCGCTCATCCAGGACAAGAAGTTCAAGGAGTGGGTGCAGAAGTATGCCGCCGACAACGACCTCTTCTTCAAGGACTTCTCGGCCGTCATCGTCAAGCTGTTTGAGCTGGGCGTGCCTTTCAAGGAGGGTACCGAGAAGTGGGTGTTCAAGCCCGTCAACGCCTAAATTGGTGCATCAGAAGGGGGAGGAGAGAGTTAGACGAGGAAGAGGAGGGTCAAGAACATAGACGAGGTGCCAAGTTCTTCCTGAGCTGGGTTTAGAAGGAGGTTCATCTAGAAGAAGGAGTGCTGGTGGTTGCTTTATCGTGGCATGATAAGGAGTTGAGGATTGATTCCCGCGTCTCGGTGACGCGTCCCTTAGAGGACAGGGCGGTTAGACGGTGCCGCTGTAATACATGCTTCTTTAGCGTTGTCTTGCTGTGTCTGACGGATCAGTTTGTAAAACAGTGGGGGATAATATTAGGTCACTGGAAGAGAGCCACGAAATTCGCGAGAAGGGTGTGGTTGTGGGAAATGTAGATGTGAAGAGAGAGCTTCCTACAGCGCCATAAGGGCGAGAAGTCCCTGAGACGGCAGTTGTGTAGCCGTGTGACTTTGTGAGCGACGTCATGGCTAGACTGTTTGACTGGTTTCAAGCTTGTACGTGGGGGTAACATCCGCTCCGAGTCCCTGATGTATTCTCCTGCCTCTGGACTGGCAAGTTCCCCGCGATTTCTCCTCCGAGAACCTCTGCAACTGGACCCTTGCCCAGGATATTGGTCGCTTTTTGGCCTTCAAGATCTACTGTAGTACGTAGTCTATATACACCATTCTGGATTCGCGCTCCTTCCGGTATACATGTCCAGCGATCTTAGCTGTTTGCCCCTGAGCCGGTCGCAAGCCCTTGGGTTTGGGAGCTGGGACAAGTAGCCGTGAAGGGTTAGGGCTGTCACTGGGGTATGTATCGCGTTCTTATCAGCTGGTACAGAGCCACTTATCAAACTTCCATACTTTCCGAATTCCAAACCATCTACATGCCGTAGTACAACCCTCACAGACACAATGGCCGCTGCGCGAACACCAGTGTTACGGCACATCCTGAGCTGCCAGACGGGGGCGCTGCGCGCCTCGAACCAGCGGCGCTGGGCCCAAGTCCACGACGTGCGCTTCCTCGCGACTACGCAGCAGCCACGCAACATCCTCGAAAAGTACCGCGACAAGCTCGACCGCAAGGCGCGCGAGGAGGGCCACGCAGACATCGACTCGCTCAAAGCAGCTTACGCCCAAAGGATTCACGCCCTGCGCAATGAGACCGACGCAGTCCTCACTCCCCCGAGTCGCACACCTGCGCCTGGACAACAACCATCATCATCACCATCCAGCCCTAGTCCCTCCTCCTCCTCGTCGAGACTTCCACCACAACAACAACCACCCAAACCCTCCTCGACGGGGATCAAACCCCTCTCCGAAATACTCGACATCCCCAAAGCCTCCGTCCTCCCGACAAAGGAACTAACCGCCATCTGGCGCCTGCACCACGCCGTCCGACCCAACTCGCTCTGCGCCGTGATCCCGGCCGCCACCTTCACCGCCATGGAGACGCTCGCCCGGCAGAACCCGCAGTTCGTGCTGCCCGTGCCGCACCCCAGCCAGGGCGCCGAGATGCACTTTTTGCAGTGGACCTGGGACGCGGCGACCAAGTCGGCCACGGTGCTGTTTACACAGCTGGCCGAGTACAAGGCTAGGGGGGAGTTTGCGGCGCCGCATACGACGGTGACGCACTACAAAGATTTTCTGGCCCGGGAGGACGGGGGGGAGGGGGTCGTCCTCATGCAAGGCTTGGTCATGGATGACCGCGGGGTCAAGGTGGATGATGCGCGGTGGTTGGTTATGTGCTTGCAGCGGTTCTATGGCGGGTGGGACGGGACTGGCGGGAGAAAGGCGCAGGAGAGGGCTGAGGAGAGGAGGAGGTTGTTGGAGTGGTTTGGACGGGGGGATGGGAGATTTAGTGTGGAGCGGTTGATGGAGGAGGCGGAGAGGATGGGGTAGGGTGGTTGAGTGGAGGGTAAGTGAGTGATTTGTATCATATCTAACTAGCTAGATGGAAGGTAGGTCAGAGGTGGGCCACCGTGTACGTGGCAGCATATAGAGCACGGAACTGTTTGATATGGCCGGCGTTGGTGATTACAGCTTCGCGCCTGAATCCCACTGCTCCTTCTTCGCCTGCTCCCGCATCACCCTCCGCAGCACCTTGCCGCTGGGTGATTTGGGCACCTGGTCAACAAACCGTATGCCACCGCGTAGCTTTTTGTGGGGAGCCACCTGGGCTGCCACCCACTCCGCAAGCTCCTGTGCCTTCGCCTCGCTTGCCTCTCCCCTATCACGAAGTACGACGTACGCCCGCGGCACCTCGGTGGCGTTGACTTGGTCCTCAACGCCAATGACGCAGGCATCGGCCACTTCCTTGTGGCCTAGCAAGATGCCTTCTAGCTCAGCCGGCGGGACGGGATAGCCGTCTAGGCCCTGATCAGTGATCTTTCGCTGAGAAGGGGTAAGATGTAGACTGACTGTACTTGATCAGCTCCTTGATACGGTCGACGCAGTAGAAGTTGCCGTGCTTGTCGCGTTTGAACACATCGCCCGTCTTGAAGTATCCGTCGGACGAAAAGGCTTCCTTGGTGCGCTCCGGGTTGCTGAAGTAGCCCGGGAAGACATTGGGCCCTTTCAACCACAGCTCGCCGGCCTGAGGAGGTAAGCTCAACATTGAACAAGAGAAACTAAGAATACAAAACTCACCTCCCCCTCCTCCACGTCCCGCCCCTCCTCCCCCACGATCCTCGCCTCCATATTCGGCATCAGCTTCCCGACTGATCCCATAAACTTGGCCCACTCATCCACCACCTGGCAGCACACAAACGCACACGTCTCGGATAGCCCGAACCCCTGCTTGACAGGCACCTTCAACCGGTTCCACACCGCCTCAGTCAACTCCCGCGTCAGCGGCGCCGCGCCCGAGTGCAGCAGCTTCAGCGAGCTGAGATCGAACCCCTCGACCCCGGGATGCTTACCAAACGCCAACACGACCGGCGGCGGGACGTACGCGAACGTGATCCGGTACCGCTCAATCGCCCGCAGCGCCTTGGTCATGTCGAACCGCTCCAGCACCACCAGCTGCCAGCCCTCGTACACCGACAGCAGCACGCCGCTGGTCAGGCCAAAGATGTGGAAGAAGGGAAGGATCCCGAGCTGCTTGCCATCGGCGCCGCCGCGTGAGCGCCACTGGCTGCCTTCGACGTAGCTGGCCTGCAGGAGGTTAGAGACCATGTTGTGGTGGGTTAAGCAGACGCCCTTGGGGAGGCCCGTGGTGCCGGAGCTGTAGACGAGGAAGGCTATGTCGCGTTTGGGGTTAATGGAAGCGGGTTTGATGGCGGTGGTGGTGCGGGGAGGGGTGAGGAGGTTGGTGAAATGATGGATGCGGTGCGCAGGGCCATGATGTGTGCCGAGAAGGAGGATCCGGTCGAGGGGGAGGTTGGCTTTCCGGGCGGCTGAGATGGCGGTGGGTAGGTTGGCAGCTTGGGTGATGAGGCCCTTGGCACCGGCGTTATGGAGTTGAAATGCGAGCTCGTCGGCGGTGTAAAGTGGGTTGGCAGGAGAGACAGTACCGCCTGCCCACAGGGCACCGAGTGTTAGGATTGGGGTCTATGTCGAGTCGGTGTGAGTGACAGTTTGCGAATGACCATCAAAGTGGGATCACTGACATCAATGGAGTTGGGAGTGTAGAATGTCAGAACCTCGCCCTTCCTCCATCCCCAGTGCTCCTTGAGTCCCTGACCGAACTCGATCGAGGCCCTGCGCAGCTCTGCCCAAGTGTATGAGCGGCCCGTCTCGGCGCATGTCAAGATCTCTTTGGCCGGGGGAAAGTCTCGGAGCCGATCTCCGAAGAGGAGCGTCCAGAGGTCGACATTTTTAGGAATGTCAAGGTGCGGGAATGTTGACGGATACGGCATTGCGAGCGACAGGTGCGCGGGTGGTGATAGAGTGCCTATGAGGATCTCATCTGAACTCTCGAACGGCACATCAAAGCCGTTTCAACAATCATTTCAAGAGCACCCATTCCTGTCTTGCAGGACCTGCGTGTGCCATGGCTTGCGGCTACATATTGAGTTTCGGCGGGCCATGGCTGGCATCGGCTCTCCAACCTGGAATTGAGCCTCGGATTGTTGTAGCCTTCGTTGGTGAGCCCGTTGTCGGGCTCGTCGGGCTAGCATCGGTCCCACCCGGCTCTCAGTCCGGGCTGCCGAGACTGGGGCCGTCAGGTGACGGAGAAGGGCTCTCGGCGCTAAGACCTGCTGGGCTAAGCGCAACCGCCAAGGGAACGAGATCCACAACAGGGACTGCACCGACACTGCTTCCGGGGTGTCGTCTCATCACTTCCCCAACTTCGATGTCAGTTTCAGGTCCCAACCCACAGGCTCACGGCTCGACTTGGCTTGCCATGGCCGTTACGCTTGGTTCATCTCTACCCGGTTTCTGAGCTTTCCATCTAGATCTTTCCAAGCCTTTCAAGTCTTATCAGCGCATAGAAAACCGAGCGGTAAATACCCGTTGGCTCTGTCGCAAAAGTTTCTTGAACCTCGAAGCATCCTACGATACCTAGCTGCCCATGGCTTTCTCACCTCAAGAATACACGTGAGACCACCTCACATATCAACCTGCTCGCTTGCTCATCCGAGCCGCTTGGTCCCCTTTCTTCCAGAACGGCGGTATTGCCGTCGATAGGTGGATTTGTGTTTGCCCGTCTTCGAAGGGTTTGAGGGTTGAGGTTCAGGGGCAAGCAGGGGTATGAGGCGCATCAGATGAGAGCACCAGATTGCTGCGACACCTTTCAAACCGCGCTTGTGTATGGTTTCTCATCTGGGCTGCGCGAACCTGGCGCTTGGAACCTGTCAACCCAGTTCTCGTGGCGCTCCGCTGGTCGGCAGACCCTCATTAGAGTTCCTGGTCCGAGGGATGACGTTTGGTAAACAGTGAGAGCTCTGAATTCCAACCGTCCTGATCACGTCATGAAGTCAGGGGACATAAGCCAACTCATACGAAGTCCTCCTGGCTCTGGGCGTCCACAGGATATTTAAGGTTGTGGAATCGCCAACTTGACTCGTTCTGCTGTCTACATATCGATATATCGAATTGCGCCATCCTCTCAGTTTTGGCTTTCCCCTTCCTGTTCGTTTCGTCAACAGCAGTGCTGTTTCCATCTCGCGAATACTGTTTCTCCAAAGTCTATTTTCTCTTGCCATCACCATGTATATCAAAGCAGCCGTTCTCTTCTCCCTCCTCGCATCGTCCCTCGCCGTCCCGGCCGCCAACGGCGACCGCAAAGTCAAACGAGGAGTTCTCTCCGTCCAGGACTATTCCGAGTTCCAAGTTTCTGATGGTGTGGCGGGTAATGCCTTTGCCGAAGTGAACGCCAAGTTTCCTGTATGCAAACAAGGACTATCGTCATGCCTACCATCTTCACTCACAGATTGCAGATTGGAACCGACTTCGCCTCAGTAGATTCCGAGGATCTCGCTATCCTGAAGGCGGCGCGTGAGACTGCCGAAGCCGCAGAGACTGAGGAAGGCGGATTCAACGACGCTATTGAAGCAGCCGGAGGAAAGGATACGCCTGCAGGACAGGCGCTGCAAAACGGCAAGATTAAAAACAAGGTGCTGAAGCTGCAGCTGCAAGTACTGGCCCTGCAGATTGAGGCTGCCCAGGGCAAGGACACGGCTGCGAAGCTGGCCGAGCAGAGGACCAAGCTGGCCAAGAACGTCCAGCTGGACGAGGAGGCGGCGGGGCAGGCGAGCTCGAGCGTGGATTTTCAGGGCACCAGCCAGCCGTAAGGTGCAGCTTCAGGAGAGACAGATCTTTGTGAACGGCCTGGCATGGTGGCGTCGAAATTGGGGAAGCATGCTTGGTAAACCAAAAATGGATCTATAGGTGTTGTGTCCTGGGCCAGCAAACTAGGATCCATACAATTAACGACAAGGGTATCATGGCCACCTTACTAGCCAGCAGCCAGCCTGTCAAACATGGCCCAGTCCACCTCCTCAACAACCCTGCGGTGGCTGCCCTCGACCGCGTGGGGCTTGCTAGCCTCGAACCAGAAGGCCCATACGCTGCGCGTATCAGCAGTCGCCATGCCCCGGCTGCTTACCAGGCCGACATGCTGGACCACCTGCTCGCGAAGGGCGAACCTTCTGATCCCGGTAGCATCGCAATACTCCTCGATTATGATGTCGGTCTGGCCCCTTTCCCTCTGCCGTAGATACTGCATGAGATTCGGGAGTTCTTGCCGGTGAAAGACGAGCGCCTGCGAGCAACAACCATTTTTGTCCATGGGCACAACGCCGGCTGCCAACGCGGATGTAGGTGGACCAAGAGGGACGCTGTGGTGGAGGCTGTAGCCCGGCAGCGGCAGGTTGTGCTTGCCCGCCATATAGGCCAGCACCGTAAACCCGGGAGCGACGAGCAGAGAGAGTACGGCAATGGTAGCCCAGTCAAGGCGCAACCGCTCCCCGCATCTCAGAAGCCGCAACAGGACGAGAAACACGGCGGTGCCGCCGGCAGCTATCGCCAGCATCAGCGGCAGGTGGCGATACCACCAGTCGCCCTCGGCCGCCCAACCCAGAAACGTCTCTGTATAGAACAGCCTCAGATACAACCAATCTTTCTCCCCCTCCGCGGGCGTGTAGTCACGCGCCAGGTACTGCAGGCCCCGCATGGTTCTCGCCATCCAGTCCTCCGCGAATATCACATCATCCTCGAACACGGCAATAAACGGCGCGCTCGTCTCCTCCAAGCAGCGGTCCAACACGTACAAGTAATCAAACACGCCCTTGAGCTGCAGATCCCTCTCCTCCTCGGCCTTGCGCAGCCCCGCGCTCTGCAGGCTCGTCAAATTCTCGTAGCCGGCGGCCGAATCGGTCAGAGCCCGCACCCAGGGTGCCTCCCAGTCTGGGTGCTGGGCCGGATCGGTGTTGGCAAACAGTACCTTGACGGCGAGCGCCGCCCGCTCGCGCATGTCCAGCCCCGCCAGCATCGACCCCAGGGCGTCGGGAAAGTACTGGCGCGCTTGATCACCGTCGCGGCGGACCGTCACGAAGGCGGCGCACAGGGCCGGGGTGTTCCCTGCCTTTTGCGGGGTCTTGCTGGGTCGCGTTGTCGCGCCATTGCTGCTGTCGTGCGCGTCGTCGGCTGCTGCGGTTACGTCGCGGGTGACGCGGGCGATGTAGTCGCGGGCTTGGCGCTGGCGAACGGCTGAGTAGTCGAGGTCGTAGACCGAGTCGGACTGGAAGTAGGCGCTATGCGGATCGCGCCACAGAAAGAGGCGGCCGTAGCTGAAACCGAGGAGCCAAATGAGGCCGCAGATCAAGAAGGCGCGCGCGGCCGGGAGGGAGAGGATGCGTAATGGGAGGTGGACAATCCACGGGCGGAGCTTGCCGATATTAGCGTTATGGCATTGCCGAAGCATGCTGTGTAGTTGGTTAACTAGTGGCGTTCGGTTGCTGCCATGAAGCAGAAGTCTGAGAAGCCTGGTCAAAACGGAGACTGGACGATTTAAAACCGCGTTATACGGTACAAGCATAATACACAACTTTTCGGCCCCCACTGACAAATCGAGGAACTCAGTACGGGATATTCGTACTTGTAAGGCACGGAGGTCACGGAATAACGTGTAACGTGTAAGACGAAGGCAGGAACAGGAAAGAGTCTTGGCAACTGGTGCCAAGCATGGGGATTGCGCAAGCCTGCAAGGGACGAGACGGGGAAACACAACCAGGAAAGCTTGACTTTGGGCTCTGTTTTGGCCATCTTGCAAATGCAGGTTTTGAGTTTTGAATAATCTGATCTAAATAGATGGAGCATGTCGAGGCGATGACTTAGAGGTTAACAAACCGGCCCTCTTCGACAGTCGGATAAGGCACTCCTAGGTAGCCGTGCATTGCAGGCTGCAGGAGAACCGAGTGCGAGAAGCAGTACGATTTTGAGGCCGAGGACTGCTCGTGCTGGGCAGCCTTCTCTCTAGGCTCTCGCCGACAGGAAGACAAGACGGCCAAGCCATGGCCAGTCCGATTGGGTATCTCATCCATCCCGAGCATCCAACTGCTGCTCCGGATGTCACGCCCCCGGTCCACCCGGCACCGGCATTTCGAGCCCCACTCATTGCGACCCCCGAAGAACCAGTCCGCCCACACGGCCCGACATCGGCACCTCCGTCCAGTGCCAGAACCGATCCGGAACGCACAACAACCGGCCCGGCTCCTGATGGAAACCACGCCAAGACGAAGTCGCTGTACCAATGCGCCGACTGTCTGCGTGAGTACCGAATCTCCAACTTTGTTGTTGTCAAGTCGCCCGCTGACCAGCTTCCCCAGGACGCTACTCTCGCCCGGAGCATCTCCAGGTATTGTACAGTCCGTCCTGACCATTTCTTGCTGCTGATTGGAATTAGAGACACGTAGCAGCGCATACACTTGGAAAGCGCTTCACCTGTGATGTGGGTTGCCCACCGATCTTAGACTGGATCTGGTCTTTGACTAATACAAGTGACAGGTCTGCTCCAAAGCCTTTGCCAGAGCCGATCTACTCAAGCGCCACCGCGCCAACCATCAAGCTGACAGCAGCAACAAGCGCAGACGCTTCAACTCGGCCCCCTCAGCGAGCCGCGTGGCACAGGCATGCGCCCCCTGTGCGAAAGCCCGAGTGAAATGCGAAGAAATCAAACCGCACGTCTCCGTTTTTCCCGCTGCTCCCCTTCCTGATCCTGGCTAACCGTCTCAGATGCACACGCTGCAAGACACGGAGACTGACGTGCGAGGTGGCCTCCTCGGAAGACGCTGCCAGGTCCCTCGCCCACCTGTCGGGGACCCGCGCCGAGCGTCATGAGTCTACCCCTGAGTCCTGCTACTCGTTCTCATCCAGCTTGGGGCAGCGTCTGCCTCGGCCGCCGACCTCGACCCCATCCTCGTACGTTCCATCTGCCAGCCCCGAGGATAGTAAGGAGAGTATTGCAGCCCCGGCCTACCCCATGTATCAAGATGACCCCTTGCCAACCTCGGACGCATCTCCGACCCCCGGAGACCAGGCTAACGCCGACGACTTTTCGTCTTACCCTAATGATGACTTGACTTATGGGGGTCAGGACCAGCCAAGAGTCCAATTCCCCGATTTTTTGCGCGACGTCTTGTACGATCAGTCCTTCGGCAGCTCGAGACCGCCCGAAGCACAGGGGCTCTCCATGTTAGACTTCCACGATGACGCAAACATCGATTTCAGAGAGTTCGATTTCTCCCTCCTGGACCACTGGAACTTTGAGGCAAATCGTCACATGGCCGGCCCGTCAACCGACGCCGAAGAGCCCGCCGGCATAACAGAGATGCGCTCCGCGTTGAACAAGATGTGGACCGAATCCCCGTGGAAATGGACACCGGGCAAGACAGACAATTGCTACACCGAGCAGTCCAACCTGCCCCTGCCCTCCGGCGACGCACACGGTGCTCGGGATCAGAACAGCCAACTCGCAGCCGGCCGGGTGGTCAAGGACACGCTCCTGCCTTCATGCCGCGACAAGATTCTGGGTGTTGTCCTAGGCACCTGCCGTGAAAGCCACATGGTCAGCCGGGTGGCGTCTTCCTTTCCCTCGGCCAACATGCTGGACTCCTGGATCAACCTCTTTCTAGCGTCCCACTTGGGCCAGGTCTCGTCGTGGATTCACTACCCCTCATTTTCGCTCAATAGCCAGGGGACAGAATGGCTCGCCACTGCTGCTGCCGCTGGGGCCTTGTTGACGCCGGTGCCCGCTTGGCGCCGGTTTGGGCTGGCCTTGCAGGAAGCGATCCGTGAGTCTTGGCCTTTTGCGTACACTGCTCTGGTGGCTGACTGATCTGGCACAGGCATTGCTCTTCCAGAGAAAGTGAGCTTCAAGCCCTTTCGCAGTTCATCCTGGGTCAGCTAAATGATTTTTCAGTTCGAGGAGGACAACAGAACTGTTGCCGAGATTGGCAAGGTACAAACCTTGATGCTGGTCCAAGACATCGGGCTCTGGAGCGGCAACAGGCGGAAGATGGAAATCGCCGAGTGCCGTAAGGATTTCAAAAATGATTGTGTCATGTTCATAGCTAACAGAAAGTAGACTTGGCCATACCTATAGCGGTAAGTTGATCGCGTCCCTCTGGTAAGCTGTACTGACGAGCATAGATGATGCGCTACAGGGGCAAGTTCTCACGGTCCATGTATCCAGACATCGCTATCCACGCCTCGGACGAGGGTGAGGTCCTGGAAGAGAAGTGGAAAAGATGGTACCAGCTCGAATCCTGGAAGCGGTATGATGATCTCCTTCTTCAACCGGGCAGTACTGACTCCTCCAGATTGGCCTTTCACGCCTACGTCCGCGACGCCCAGATCTCCATGACACAGCTCAACAACCCATCCATGTCCTACGCCGAGCTCACCCTCCCGCTGCCATGCTCAAAGGAACTCTGGTACGCCCGATCCGCCGACGAGTTCAAAACCCGCTATCTCGAGATGTCCACTGATAAACGTTCCCCCTCTCTCGGCGACCTCTTCCGGGACGTCGGCACCCTTCACGCAACACACCGCCACCTGGACCTCCAATTCACAGTCTCCACCTACCTTCACGGCTTCTGGTCCTTGATCTGGGAGTACTGTCAGCTCGCCTCCATCCACCAGTCGCCAACTTGCACCTCAACCATCACCAGCACCACCAACAGCAACATGACCCTCCTCCTCTCCTCTCGCCGCCACGATCTTCTCAACCAACTCACCGCCTTCCACCAGCTCATCATCACCAACCCCGCTAAGACCTACGACATCCTACCAGAGTCCCACCTCCTCCTGCACGTCCTCTTCCTCAACCTGCACCTCTCGCTACCGGACATGCACCTCTTCACGGGAAAAGAAGGCGAGGACCAGGCGCGGCGCGTCTACCCTGCCCTGCAGCGTTGGGCCGCGTCCCGCGACGCGCGCCAGGCCATGTGGCATGCCGCGCAGGTACTGAGATGGGCGAGCTTGTTTCCCAGGGGCCGGCTGAGAGCGTTTTGGAGCGTGGGCGTGTGTCATGCTGCGTTGGGGATCTGGACATATGGGGTTGTGAATGGGGCTGCGAATGGGGCTGCTGTGGCACGCGGGGGCGAGATGATGGGGATAGGGCTGGATATGGGGGTGGGGATGGGAAGATATCAGCAGCAGCAGCAGCAGCAGCAACAGCAACATCGTCATCAACACCAGGAGCAGCAGGGGCAAAGGCAAGGGCCGGTGGTGTACCTTGACGGCGGGGAGGAGACGGCCGAGGTAAGGGCGTGGGTTGAGTACGCTCAGGGGCGGCCGGCTATTCGTGGGTTGGGGGCTACTGCCAACACTGGGTACGGTGACGGAAGGGGGACGGAGTGCTTGCTGGAGGACCCCAGGGCGTGCATGGAGGTTGCGCAGGAGATTTTGAAGGCCAACATTGTGGGTGTGTGGGAAACGTTGCCGCCGCTGAATGAGAATATTATTGTAGTGTTGAAGCAGCTGGAGAAGGCGGCGGGGGCGGTGGCCATGCGGTAGACGGTGGACTTGGGATGTCGTGGGCTTGGAGGGTTGTTGCGTGGATGGTGTTGTGGCTGGACTCCGGGTTCTTTATACCATGTACTGTGGAGAAAAAGATCCATGCATGCCATTGCACCTTTCATTCGACCCTTTCTTCGCTTGTCATTTCTGTTTGTGCTGGTATGTCTGCATCTCATAAGCCAATGCCCCAACACTTCCAGCACAATGATCTTACAACTCACGAAACTGCAGGGCATATTGAGTTGCTACCCAAAGCAGCCAACGGCCCTTCTTGACCGGTTCAAACTCCTCGCCGTCAGGCAAAACAAGGCCAAACTACATGGCAATGCCGTGGCCCTGGACTTTGCGAAGCGATGCGCAGAAGGTGTGAGGAGGAGGGCCGGGCGGCAGATGCTGCGTCAGGGGCAATTGAGATTGTTCTGCGGCGGCAGGCTTCTGGCGAAGACGGAGTCCCGGGTAGCCTCCATAGATAGCAAGCTACTTTCTTTCATCTCGTAATAAGGGATAGTGCTGTGCTTGACTCGTAAGGGTCTCAATGACATTTGGGGGAGATGGTGAGCTGGAGCTCGTCGTAGGTACTCGGGTGAGGATATAGCAACGAGACAGAACGTGCGAGGATGTCGTCTCGATGCCAACAAGCGTGTGCATTGTCATCAATGCAACAGAAAGAGTCGTTTCTGTGCCCGATTCAAGTCGAGCGCAGGAAGGAGGCGGCTGGCCTTTTCTAATCTAACGGCACGAAACATGGCTGTCATACTGAAGGAACGCTGATCACCAACTGGATGTGGAAACAGGAGACCGAGAGGCAACTGACTGTAGTGAGCTGCTCTGCTGTGCCCGTAAGACGTTATCTGAATGATGAAGCCCTTGAACATTGCGGCTCGTTCTTAGACCAGAACAAGGCTGAACTGAAGTTCGATACGCTGAGTCGACAGGCTGCCTTCCGAGATGAAGCGGAGCTTTTAAGAAAGGTTGGCATGTCAATACCTGGTCTGTGCATATGCAGTTGTCCTGGGCCTGATTGAGCAGGACATGGAAAGCTGGATATTGCATTGTCGGAGTTGGGCTGCGAGATGAGAGACGAGTTGTAGTAACAAAAGCCAAATTTAGCGGGACGAACCACAGGTTGGGTGCGATTGGCCGCCAGAAACTGTCAGCACGCAACTTGATGGGGTCTTATGACTTCGTCGAATTGGAACATATTGTGAATTCTAGGTTCTGATTCTTGTTTCGTTTGAGAGTTGGATTTACAGGTTGATCTGTGAGGACGGCGTGTCGGTGTCGTGTTCCTTTCAGGCGGTCGATGTCCAGGCTCGAGGCCAAGCGCTCTTTACCTTACCGGAACTAGCCTAGCGTGCTCGGTCGCTCAGACCCTTTGTGGCGTGTAGTGGGGCAGTTCTCATCTTGAAACAGAGCTGTTTGCGGGGCTGCGATCCGCAAATCAAGTCCCTGCATGGCATGTCTGCGTCCCCGTCTATGCGAGAAGCTTTTCCAAGCCTTTGTTGTTCTGGTCCAGAGTAACCATGTTTGGGTTTGTTGTCGTGTGCGACCGGCAACCGAAGTAACTATGACAGGTGTTCTAGCGTGTAGGGCCGGCCTCGGCGTAGTCGGTGATGTCTGCTGCTGACTCCGAACAGATATATGACCGAGGGGAGGTACTGTATTGTACACAGCCATGCGCCGTAATAACGATATGAGTCGAGAAGAACAACGAATAGTATCTCCTCCAAAGAAAGATCACCCTCCGCATACCTGAGGTAAGGCATAGAGCAGCCCACGGAGGCTCGCAGGAGTGCAGCCTGAGTCTCGACAGCGCTTCCCACCTGGAGGCATCGTAGAAGTTAAATTGGTGCATGTAAACAACCTGGAAGCCACCGGACCCATGTGTTCTCATCCACGGAGTACTTGCACAAGTACGCAGAAGAATGTTTGTTTGTTCGGGAAGCACTAACTGAGCGCAAGACGGCACCTGGCTTGCCAAGCCAGATTCATCGTGTTTACCCCTTCCCCATGCATTCCTGGTCAACTTGTCATCCCGTTATTTCCATTTCTTATGCGACTCTGGAGGACCCGCAGCGCTCCTTCTCGTCAACCTCTCTCGCGTTTTCTCTTCTTTACACTTTCGTCCGAGACTGTAGTTGAGGTAAACATCTGGGCAGAGCCTAGTTCAGTTGTATTGGTGGTTTGTATTCAAGCTCGAGAGCCGCCCGCAACACTTCTCGCCATGGCGCTGCAGGCTGCATACAAGCAGTTTCTGGCTTCGCCAAGCTCGTCGGCCCTCGCTGAAAACGCGTCGCTGCACTACGTGACGACTACCACAAGCTTCTCGGGCGCGACCGGCATCATCAAGCACCTCGCCTCTGTGCGGAACAAGATCAAGAAGAAGAAGGAAGATGCCTTGTTCGCCATCGAGAACCAGCATGCGCTGGCCCTCGAAGTGGACACTACCCTCGAGTTTGTCACCAGCGGCGGCCCCTACCTCCCCGGCTTGGACGACAACTTCCTGGCGGATCGCACCGTCTACCTTGCAGTAGTGAGTCGCAGAGCAGACCCGGGACCATTGCCAGTTTCACTAACACGCGTTCTATGTAGACCCACATCGTCACGTTCGACCGCGACGGCAAGATCGCACAGATTCGGCAGAGCTGGGACCAGGGTTCGCTTCTCAAGCAGGTCGAGGTGATTGGCAGGTCCGGCCAGAACTGGCCGATCCGCGACAGCAAGGACCAGATAAGCCTCATTGCAAAATCCGTCAAGGGTGACGGTGTTGCGCCCACTCCGACCGAGTCCCTCGCCGCACGCTCTCGGAGCTCGACCAACGCCATGCGCGACCCGCATGCCTCTCTCGATCTGTTCGCATCACGCGAGGAACTCGAGGATGCACCCTCCAACATCGTCTCGCCCTATGCTGGCAGAAGACCGCGCCAGCGGGACTTCAGCGAGATTCTGGGCGATGAGCCCCTGGAGGATCTCAGCTCACCCAGCAATGGCCGTGAGCGCTCGCAGTCTCCCAGCAAAGTTGTTGCACCCAAGATTGGCGCGGGGAAACACTTCCAGCCCATGCGCCTGTTTGATCGGGACGACAAGGAGGCCGATGCCGACACGCCCGAGCGCAAGCAGTCGATTGGTCGTGTCGTGCGTCCGGACCCAAAGAAGTTTCAGCATTTTGAACTTGACGATGGCTCCGAGGCTCCGCCTCCCGCACCAAAGCCTGCTCCGGATAGGAAGAGCAAGCATGATAGCAGCTGGTCGTTCGAGGACTTTACGACGCCGCAGAAGCCCGTGGCCAGCCGCGGCATGCACAAGGCTCGCGACATACGTCATTGGAACGCAGACAATGAATTGCTGGAGAACACGCCCGCTCCGAATCCGCATGTAATCAAGCCTCGCCGCGACGCCGAGGCGCACTTTGAACTGCAGGATGACGGCCCGATGCGCGAGGACCCACGCAATGCTAACCGGCCGCCCCGAGGCACCGCCCATAACGAGGGGCTGCACCTGTATGACAACAGGCTACACGATGAAGACGCCACTGGCTCGCCTGGCCCGGGCCCCCTGGGCAACATCACCAACGTCAAAGGCCGGCACAAGGATTTCGATCCCCACTTCAGCATGACTGACGACTCGCCGCACCATGACAGCGGCAGCGAACCCGCGAAGGTGCCTGAGGATCGCAAGAAGGCGGTCCGCATGATGGAGAGCAACTGGTCAAACTACGATACCTCGCCCGTGTCCCGCAAGGAGAACGACAACCCCAACGCCAAGCGGAGCGGTGACGATCGCGGCATTGTGATTGCCGGCGACGGCATGGGCAGCAAGAAGGGCACCAGCCGCGGCTGGCTGCACGGTGAGGATGATGAGCCGGCGGCTTACAAGGGCAAGACCCGTGGCCCCCCGACGAAGTCCGATAATTTCTGGGACTTCTAAGGCGGTCCGTCCGATCAGGGATTGCTAGTCGCGCTGATGATTGACGTTTTATGCGCTGTACAACGTTCATGACAAGAACACATCTCATACGCACTTACCCACTCTGCGGGGGTTTCTTTTCGTTTTCGCTTTGGACCTTGTCTGTTCCCAGTTGTTAGACTTCACGCTGGCGGACAACCTCTTGTTGGGCTATCAGGCTGTACGTATCTGGTTTGTTGGGATTAGAATTAGGATTTGGTTTATCAAAATTACTCAGGCTTGTTCTGATAGCAAGCACGCAGGGGCGATTCTATACCTTTCTAGATGCTCTCCTTTGCGACATGTCCACTCCATCCACAACCCATTCATAGGGGCGTAAGCCCAGTCCGCTCCCGGCCCCTTGATGTTGGAAGAGTATTTTGGACCGATCCAAGGTCCGACTCGCTCCTGATCTCTCAAGCCGATAACCAGGTTGCCCTTTTGCGTTTGGCCACACGACTATTTTGTACTTGAACTGCCAAAGTCACTGCACCGTAACGCCAGCCCAAGATAACGCCCTGGTATCTTCGCAACAACCTCCGAACCATGACTCCCATGGCACGGCAATGCACATAAACGACACCCTATATACACCCCTTCAAAACAACAACAGGAGCAGGACTCAGCAGAGAAATTTATAAACCCGCTTCCACCACGGCATTCCCCGCTCTTCGTCGATTTCCCTGGATATCAAAATCGGCAGGTTGAAATCCCTCCTCCCCGTATCCACATCCATCTCCTCCACCTTGACCGCCGCGGTACGATACCACAGTTTATACCCTACATAACACGCAAGCACTATCGGCGCGCACAGATACTCCAAGAAGAAGTTTTGCGCCACGTCCCGCGGCGACTCAATCGCTCCCAACCCCGTGCCTCCGCCAGTCCCCTCGTCGCCCATAACTTGCCCCTTCGACGAACCATGCGAATGCGGAACAGGCCACGCGGCCGTCCAAAACTGCGCCACGAGCACCAACACATTGAGCATTAAGCCGACCCACGAACCCGCCACGCCAACCTGCGACCGAAACGCCAGCTCGCCCAATCCCCTCCCTTTGAACCTCCACGCTTTGCGAAACCGGATATGCGCTAGACAGATCGAACCCCAGGTGAACACGGACGACAGGCCCGAGACGGCGAGCAGCCAGTTGAGCACATCGCTCTGCTGTTCCTCGAGCTCGGCCAGATAGCCCAGCAGCCCGACGAGCGCGGCCACGAGGATGGCGACCAGCGGCCGGCCGCGGCGGTCCACGTAGCCCAGGATGCGGGGCGCCTGGCGCTGGTCCGCCAGCGCGGCCAACGTGCGCGACGAGCCGAACACGGCGCTGTTGCCGACGGATATGACGGCTACTAGAATCACGCTGTTCATAACGCCGGGCAGGATGGCGATGCCCGCGGACTCGATGGCGATGACGAAGGGGGAGGCCGAGGCGTCGGCGGCGGATTTGGCGCCAAGGAGCCGGGGGTGGTTGTGCGGGACTAGCAGGCCGATGAGGGTTAGGGAGACAATGTAGAAGAGGGTGATGCGCCAGAACACTTGTTTAATGGCCGTGGGTAGGGAGCGGCGCGGATTGGCGGTTTCGGCTGCGGCCTGGAGGTAGATACAGGTAAGATTAGAGGGTCGTTCTTGATTTGAGAAAGAATAGGGAGAGCGGCGTACGAGACCAACGAGCTCGGTACCGGTGAAGGCGAAGGCGGCGGTCACGAAGACAGCACATAGGCCTTTGAAGCCGTTGTTAAAGGCGCCAGGGTTGTGCCAATAGCGACCGCCAATGTAACCGTCGTCGGGAAAGCCGCCGATGTTAATAACTATGCCGAGAAGGCTACAGTCGTTGTGAGCGATGGGCAGGGGGGATGGAAGGGGGGTTGGCTGGCGTACATGAAGCCAATGACGGCGGTAATCTTGACGATGGCAAATACGAATTCGGCTTCGCCGTAGCCTTTGACACCGAAGAGGTTGATGACGACAATCGTGAAGAGGAAGATGGTGATAAAGATGGATTGGTTCAGGCCGCTGTTCCAATAGCCGACTGTGATGGAGGCGGCGATAATCTCGAGCGGCAACACTACGAGCCACTGCAAAGCATAGCTGGAATTGTCAATATCAATTTGAGACATGGCGTCAGAGGCGACTCACTTCCAGCCCATAGCGAACCCCCATGCCGGGTCAAGGAACCGTGTTGAGTAGGCCGAAAAGGAGCCAGCGACGGGGAAGGTGACGGCGAGTTCGCCCAGGGCTTGGATGGTGCAGTACAGCATGCAGCCCACGAACAGATACGCAATAAGAACCGAGGCCGGGCCTCCAGTGTTGAGCGCCTTTCCAGACGCGACAAACAGCCCGGTGCCTTGCGCGAACATGTCAGTCGAGGTCTGTCCATCCCAGGTCATCCACGACCACCCGAGCCAAAGACTACCCACCAATGGACCCCCCAATAGCAATCATCTGCAGATGCCGCCCCTTGAGCTCGCGGGACAGCAGCGTATTCGCCGTTCCAACAGTTGCAGCGTGCAAGTCAAAGTAGTGACCGCCGCGGTTCCGGGACCTTTGCAAAGACTGCGAGTCATCGGACCGGCGGGCCATCATGGACGCCCGGTTCCGGTCCTCGGTCGAATTCAAGACGGAGGCGGGCGTCACATGGAGGCCGGGGTCTCGGCGGAATGAGTCCAGCCAGCGACGAACAGGGTGCTGGTCAGTGTTGCTGCTGCTGTTATCGTGGTTGTTGTAAGGGTGAGAGGATGTGCCCTGGATGCTGGGGAGGCTGCCCAAGGTGAATGAATCCTCCTTTGGCCGGATATCGGCCATCTGGACATCGCGGGAGGGGCCCATGCTCCCGGGCGACGTTGGGGCTGGTGATGCGAGACGACTGTATGCTGCCGGCTTTGCCGCTTGGGTATCATAGAGTCCCGGTTTGGCGTTTTTCCTGGGCGCTCACTCGGATCTCTTCGGTGCGAACTTACCGCCTAGAGCTGTGGGCCCTTCCCAGTCAGCAAGCCGGACAATGTTGAGGTTGCCGAGAGATACCTAAGTTGGTGCCGTCAGCTACTGGCGAGAGCCCGAGTTTGCCGTCATGAGCGAATTGCTAGATTTGAACGATCAGCAAAAGCCCAGCAGCTTGCGGCAGCAGGCCTCCACTCCACCCTGACGTCTCATGCTCGTGTCGACTGTGTTGATCTGCAAAGATCATCGGGTCGTGCTGTGAAGGGAAGTCTGCGCGCCACAAGAACGCATCGACCCCAAAGATAATTCCATCGACACAGCCGTCACTTCGCCCAGAACCGGGAATCCGCTTATCAGCGGGCGCCGATTCCTCAATCCATCTCTCGGGCCCCATCGGCACTACTACACGTACGTTGTAGCGCACCTGCTGGATTGGAGTATGCCCGCTGAATGCCCGGGGATGAAATCAGGGTTATCGGAGGCTTGGCAACCCCTTAGCACGTGGGTTTTATCTTCTACGTGTGGAGCCGGACGGGGTTTCCAGCTTGCCCTCTGGTCACTAACAACAAGCCTCGACGGAGGGAGTCAGGTTTCACTTCGGTCACGCAATGCTGGCTCAGGACGGCGCATCAGCACAGTGTCCCTCGTCTTCGGCAGTAGGTGCGATTGCCGAATCAAACACGAGACGAATTGTAGTCTGCTCGAACCCATGAAACCGAGCGCGCGGGAAAAGCAATCAGGCAGCGGCCCGCGCCGAGCGAAAGACATGAGATTGTCTCGGATCCCAAAGCGTGGGGTGATCCCCTCGAGGCACGCGACACCAAGCCACGCCTGTGCGGCACATCCCGGTTCGGGCTCCTAAACGCTGCAAAGCTTTTGTACAGTAAGATTATATAAACTCATATTTCACATCACTCATCGCCCCGTTGAATACCCTTTCCAACCACCTTCCCCTCGGCGTCCCTCGGTTTTCTTTTCCAACCCGTCGAGAACAAGGGCCCCATGTCAAACCGGGGCAGCGGATGTGCCTCGGTATTCAACACAATCCTATCTAGCGGCAGCAAATCGTCGGGCGAAAACAGCAAATAAAAGTACTTGAGCGTCTCGGCCAGCCAGAAGCTCTCCATGTTGTCCCTCGTGATGGGCGGGATCTTGTTCGCATTCGTCAGGCTGGTAAACCCGCCGCCGTCGGCGACCGCCGTGTAGTTGACAAAGCTTTTGAACATCTCCCACCCCCACTCGCGGTACTTGGTCTCGCCCGTGATGCGCCACATGTAGAACAAGCTCTCAACCGTCTCGGGCCGCTGCAGGTTGTGGCTGTCCATAGACTTGACGTCAAAGTCCTTGCGCCACTCAGCGTCGGGCGACGGGTCGAACTCGGCCGGGGCGTTGTGCGGTGCCGATTCCGGGAGCGGTGGCTTTGCAATGTTGAAGTAGGTGATTTCGGCCGCGAGCCCCGTCGCCATCCACTTGTACATGCCCCAGCATGTGTGCATCAACTCGCGGGCCAGCTGCATGTCAGCCTCGTCTTGCTTGGTCCAGGTCGGGAGTTTCTTGGCTTCTTGCTCCGTGAGCCCGCCCGTCGCTGCCAGTGCGATGGTCCCCGGCATGAAGCAGACGAGATGGTCCATCTTGGGCGAGAGATCGCCGCCCAGACCGCTCGGTCGCTCGCCGATGATGGTGAACCGGGAAGGTTCCGTGTAGGTGATCAGGTGTTTCCTCACGCCCTGTAGCGCCTCCCGCCACATTTCCAAATATACGGGCTCCTTCTTGTTCGTTTGCAGGTATTGCTTGATCAGGTATTCATAGTACGAGTCGCCGCGGCTGCCGAGCCGAATGTTCTCCCCGTGGAACTTGCCTGTCGTGGCGAAGATATAAATGGGCACCAGGCCATCCTTGGCGCCGTTGTCATCTACCAGCTTCATGACCCTCTCTGCCTTGTCCCAGAATTCTTTCTCGCCTGTGAGTTTGGCGAGATACTTGAACTCGAGCTGCAGTGTGGTCGTTTCGGCGGTTGATGACGCTCCCAAATCAGCGTGCGATACAATGCCCTTGTACTTGGCCAGGTTGACGCTAGCATATGGCACCCCAGAAGGCGAGTCAAATGCCGCCATCAGCCTGTCCGCTAGATCCTTTGCCTTTTCCAGGTACAAATCCTCCCCCGGTTTCCCCGGGTCATCGTCCGGTATTGGCGCCAGATTAGGGTACTCCGTCGAAAGGTAATGCGCCGACAGCAGCCCGCCCAGCATCCGGATGGTCGTCTCAAACGTGTTGACGTCCTGGTCCTGGTCCCAGGTCAGCGACTTCGCCAGCCACTCCCGCGCTTGTGTCAGCCGGCTGGTCATGTTCATCAGCATCAGCGTGTCGAGCGAGTCGATGATGATCCAGCCGAGCCCCTTAGGTGCCATCTGCTTCCCCTTCTTCGACTCGGGGTGGAACTCATCGTAGCCTGCAAGCCCGTCAGCCCAACCCACCAAACCGCCCATATCAACCCCCACTCTAGGACAGGACAAACCCACCCCATGCATATCTCTCATACGCATCCCAACTCAACTCCATAGCTTCCACCACCCTCTCCCTCCGTTTCAACCAGTCCACGCGGGCCCCTTTTCTCCCCACTTCCCCCTCCTGCCTCAACCACCCCCAATCTCCCAGCCTACTCACCGCCGCCTCCCGATGATGCCCCGCAAACAACCCCGTCCACCACACCAACCCGACCAGCACCAACACTAAGAACCCACACGTCCGCTTCCACCGGGACACCGGCCTGCTCCAGGCTGACTGCCCGCCGCCCCGCCTAGGCGGGTACATGTACGGCTTGTCCTTGTACATGGGCAGGCCCGCGCGGCTGCTGCTGCGCGGCGAGATGAAGTCCTGCACGCCGTTTAGGACCGAAGAGGCGGCTGTGCCGGTGCCGGTGGTTCGTTGGCGCGAGGAGGAAGAGGAGGCTGCGGCCCAGAGGTGGTCTTCGAGTTGGCGTTGGGGGTTGGTAAAGGAGGGGACATTTTTTGGGATGGTGAAGGACATGTCCTTTTTGTTTTGCTGTTGTTTTTGTTGTTGTTGAGGTTGCTTCTCTGGGTTCGGGGATTGGGCTTTTTCGAGGTCGGTATTGAGGTTGACGTCGAGGGCGGCGGCGGTTGCTTCGGTGAGGGCCTGCTGCGCGGACTGGAGGACCTCGCCTGCCTTGTCGCGGATGTCAGCGGCTGCCGATTGGGTTGCGGTGGCGGCGGTGCGGATGATGTGTTGCAGCGGCGAGAGGGCTTTGCTGTTTGCCGTGTTGTAGCTTCGGTTGCTCTTCCAAGTGGCGATTGGGGTCCGGTTCAAGCTGCCAGTGCGGATGTTGAAGGGGTCGCGAACGTTCATCGGGATGCTGCGGCAGTCGGCAGGCAAGGCATGGCCGAGGCGCTCACCGCTGGCGGATGGCTGGGAAGTCAGAGCTACCAATGCCCCGTCTTGCGGATGAAATGTGTTCAAAATATCATGGGTAAAGAGGCCACTGTATCAATACTCCGTAGGCGATGGCTATGGACGGCCCGGCAGTGTGGAACCCATGCATCTGACCCAAAAAAGCTGTGCCGATTCCGACCGAGCGAACCTCATGCTGAAACGCACGGGCCATCCAACTTAGACCCCTCCAGAAAAGGTCCCTTTTCGGAAATTGAAGGGCACAGACACTCCGTGCAGAAGGTCAAACCACCGCTTCTTCTCTTCCTGCCAGATACCTTAAGCCACCCATTTTGATGGCTGCGAGGACGAGGAGCGAACCGCCAACCCACGAACGCGCTGGGAGAGAAGGAGGGACTTCTCGGCCAGTCCAGGAGCACCAGAAGAGGGACACATTGCACCCCACAGGTCCCCAATAGGCTTTGTTTTGATTACACTTTCCGTTTTTCCACACGATGGCTGCGGGATTTTGACCAACTGTTGGCGAACAGTGTTTGATATCGCTTGACATGTGTCGGGTGCATGATTTGGTCTCAACGATGGCGGTCTGGCGAGCCATCTTTACTTGAGCGCACTCTCAAATCATCTTAGAATGAAGATTGGACGGAGGTCTTGGGAGTCAAGATTGTGAGCCTCTGGAGCCGGCCTCGAAGACTGCTGCCCCTTGACCTCGATTACCCCGGCCATGCTATTGTCGGTGCCATATGGTCCGTGCAGACCTCGTCGGACGATCGCTCTAGCCACCATATGCAACTTCCGGCACAAGTACCCCTAGTGCGCACATACCGAGATCTTCCATGGAAGCGGGGTGTTCCAGAACCTAGGAATTCCTTCTCATCCATCTCATGTGAACCTCGGGTTTCTTGAATAGGCCGACGTTTTGGGACCCAGGCTGCGAGCGTATACTAGACGGAGTAACTCGATTTATTCCAGTTTCACACCAGTAACACAGCGCATAACACCCAAAACCGGCGCTTGGAGATACATCCCACCGCATCAGTCTTACTCTCAACTCACCCCAACCCTCTCCACCCACAAGCCTACCAATCCTCCCACTAACGCACAATGGAACCCCCGTCCGACTTCCGGGCCTACCCCTTCCTGACCCCAGAAGAGTTCACCGAAGCCTGCCATCACCTCGACCGGCGCTACTGCCAGGCGACGCTCGGCCCGCTGCGCAGACAGTGGAAACTACGCGTGGGTACGGCGCTCAACGCCACCGCCGCGTTCACCCTTGGCCCGGAGTACAGCACCTACCTGCAGATAATCCGACCGCTGGAGGGCGAGTTGGACGATGGTGGGCTGACGGGCGTCTTGGATGAGTTTTCTTTTGATGGTGGGGATGGGAATGGGATGGAGCTGGGGGAGCGCGAACGGGATAGGGAGATGGTTGAGGCGGAGGAAGCGGATCAGCAGGAGGTAGGTTTCACCGCTCCCCATCTTATAAAGACAATTCATGTATGCGAGTTTGATAAAGAGCCTTACACGGACCCAAACAAAAGACCGTTGTCCAGCACCCGCAGAAACACGACCCCTTCCGAGCGGGATATGTTAGATATGAGATCCACCTGCACCCGGTCTACCAGGCCCCCTGTCTGTGGTTCAGCCTGCACGATCTGCCGGCCGGCGAGCAGGAGCAGGCGCTGCACATCGACACGGTCTTCCGGCGGCTTGTACCGGAGCAGTTCAAGGCGGGCTTGCGAGCGAGCGTTGGGAGGATCGGGGGTATTTCAGTCGACGTACGTCTCCCCACCGGCCCAACTGCTTTTGTCCTTCCGACTTCCTTTTGAGAATTCGCCATTACTTGCATTATTTTGGGGAGATGCTAGATTGGTGGTTAACCGGGATGCTTTCTGTATGGCGGTCTAGACTAACACGAACCATCTTATATCCTGCAGCACCACCCAGTTACAGGCGTCCCCTGCTTCTTTGTCCATCCCTGCCTCCTTGGTGAGGCCATGGAGCGGTTTGACTGCTCCAAGGAGAACTACCTGATGGTGTGGCTCGGCCTGGTGGGAGGCTGTGTCGGGCTGTGGGTACCGGCAGAGATGGTGCTCAAATCGTGAAGCGGGAGGGGTTGGCCGCAGGCCCCATCATTCAACCTTGATCGCCTCTGGATGACAGCACGGGGTATCATTCTTCGTCGCTTTCCTCCTCCATCGCCACATCCTGGTCGCTTTCTTCCTCTTCTTCCTCCTCGCGCGGCCGCTTTACACCCCTGCTCTCGGGGGTGCCGGCGTCGGCCATGGCGTGGTCCGCGCCTGGCGGCTTCGACGAGGGAGCAGGGGCTGCTGGGGCCGCGCCGGGTACGGGGGCGTTGAAGATGCTCTGCTGGAGGTCGGTTACCTCGACGCGGGCGGCGGCTGTGGGTATCTTGAAGGTGCCGTCGAGCTTGGCGATGATGTTGGATTTGCCCTTGGCGTAGGAGATTTTCTGCCCACGGTAATCAGCAAACCTGCGACGGCGTACTAGGTTGAGAAGAAGCTCACCATCTGACGACCAAAGAACTCAAAGCCGTCTAACGCGCGCATCGCCTGTGTCGCCGTCTGGATGTCCTTGTACACGATGTGCGCCTGACCGCGCATCTTCATCGTCTTGAGAGCCACAACGTCTAGCACCGCTCCGTAAGTCGAGAAGAGCATGTATAACGCCGTTCGCAAGTCTTCCTTTTGAATCTTGGCTGAGGGGAGGTTTGAGACGTAGAGGGTCTGGCTGGGCGGCACCGCGGCGACCTTTGCGGGGAGGCCCGCTGGCGGAACACGTGTGGCCATTGTCTTACTCAGTTGTTCCAATTTCAATAGATCGTGTCACTGGGCGATATGAAGCGCGGAATTCCGCCAGAGATGGTCGTGTGCGGTCGCCTTGCTAGTCGCCTGTACCTCGTCTGGGATTCGCTGAAACTAAAAATTGGCCCCAGCTGGAGGCTGAGACTCAAACCCCACACCATGGCGTAGATATAGAGACAGGAGCTAAACCCCACCATTCAGACCCACGTTGTCAACGTCAGCGGATACTCCCAGGTGTCCTTCATTTTGCAACATTGCTCCTATGATCACTAACTCGGGCCCTCCAGCAAACAACCGACAGCGGTAGTAGAGAGCTACTCCTACCGCAATCAATAGAATTTGACAAAATGGCGGCGCCCGAAGTTCACCACCTTTTTCACAACCCGATTGCCGACCACTCGTTCTCGGCGGACCACAAGACGCTGGCCGTTGCGCGCGATACCGCCGTCGAACTCTACGCCAAGGTTGGCAATGTCTTCAAGCTGAAGGACGAGCTCAAGGGCCACGACAAGACCGTTACCAGCATCGACATTGCTCCCAACTCTGGACGCATCGTGTCGTGCTCACAGGACCGGAACGCCCTCGTCTGGGAGCCCACCCCGCAGGGCTACAAACCGACCCTCGTCCTGCTGCGTATCAACCGCGCCGCCACCTTTGTCCGCTGGTCGCCCTCCGAGACCAAGTTCGCCGTTGGTTCCGGAGACCGCCTCATTGCCGTTTGCTATTTTGAGGAGGAGAACGACTGGTGGGTCTCGAAACACCTCAAGAAGCCCATCCGTAGCACCATCACCACGGTCGCTTGGCACCCCAACTCGGTGCTTCTCGCCGCCGGCTCGACCGATGCCCACGCCCGCGTCTTCTCTAGCTTCATCAAAGGCGTCGATGCCCGGCCAGAGCCTACCGCTTGGGGCGAGCGGCTCCCCTTCAACACCGTCTGCGGCGAGTACATGAACAACTCGGCCGGATGGGTGCACTCGGTCGCCTTCTCCCCCAGTGGCGATGCACTCGCCTTTGCCGCCCACGACAGCAGCATCACGGTCGTCTACCCGAGCGCCCCCGAGCAGCCGCCTAAGGCGGTCATCAGCATCAACACGCAGCTGCTGCCCTTTATGAGCCTGATCTGGAACGGCGAGGCCGAGATCATCGCTGCCGGGTACGACTGCGAGGCGTTCCGCTTTAGGGGCGGCATCGACGGCTGGCAGCTGAGCGGTGCTGTAGAAACCAAGGGGCGGCCTGGCCTGGGCGACCAGCGTGAGGAGTCCGCGCTGAACATGTTCCGGCAGATGGATCTCAAGGGCAAGGTCAAAGACGACACCCAGCTGAAGACGGTTCATCAGAACACTATCACCATGATTCGGCCGTATGAGGCATCCGGAGATGCCGTGAAGAAGTTCAGCTGTAAGTCCCCGTTCCCTTTCATAGGTTTCAGGCACCTGACTAGATCCAGCGAGCGGTGTGGATGGGCGCATTGTCATCTGGACCGTCTAGATGTACTTAGAAACTGCTGCCTTGAATGTCTGAGACATGATTTTGAACTCCCTTTGTGGTCTGAGTGAATCAGGAACCATGGCGGGGGATCCTATCGATTTCTACGATTTGCCCAAGCCCCTCCCACACCTTGTCCGCGTAGATATAAGAAGAGGGAGGCACTTCCAAGTTCGACACTTGCATCATCGGCCGTCTTCCAGTACAGCGCATTTACGGAGCCGTCAGATAGGCCAAAGCTTGATTGTTTCTGCGACACTCCGATAGCCATGGACTAAACTGGGATCCGAGACGGCCTTCGACACCAGCTTCCTATGTCACTGCCAACATGGAGCTGACTGGCCAAAACCATCCTCAGCCAGATATCAATCAATTAAACTTGAGCCCAGTCACATGGCAGGGTTGCGGCCTAGATGCTGGTGCCTCCCCGTCGCACGCCACCACACCGGCTGACGACACAGAAAGGCCAGTCGGTTCTCACCTCGCCATTGTGCACTGCCTGCAGCATGAACTCGAAAGCTGGCCCAAAAAGACCCCAAGGGCGGTTCTGCGAGTTGCGATAGAGTCGTCCCGCCGGAGATTGCTAGATCGACTCGAGGGTCTTCTTGGTCTTGAGCGCGCCGCCCCAAGCCGATGAGCTGCCACAACCCATCATCAGTCCGCCTTTCTCCGCGGTCGCAAAGCCTGAGTGTCAAAGTCAAACTCAAACCCCACCGACCCTCCTCTCATCAATCACCGGAATCGCACAAACCCAGGAGGTCTTCTCCGGGCCGGTGGCCCAGCGGACCATGCCCGCCAACCATCCACCGCGCACTACAGCTGAAGGCTGGTGATTGATCCCGGTTCAGAAACAACCACCCTGCAAGCCACGCCCTCTTTCGCCGTCAGGCAGCCCATCCCTGTGCCCAGAACTCCCCGTGCCCGATGTCGCATGGCCTAGCTACGTCCAACAAACCCATGATCGAGCACTGGCAGCCCCTGATCTTTTGGAAGAGGGCCTCTCCCAGATTGGCAGCGAACTTCTGGACTTCGTAGCACCTGAGTCGCTCACTGGATATTCCGCAAGATCAGCGACCTTTTTTTCCTGCTTCTGGAGTGAAAGACGCGGGAAAGATGATTGAGGCGGACAGGAGATCGTGTGGGGTGGTACACGAGCCAGCTGTCGGCGAAGAATCGATCCCCGAGCAGCATGTCGTTGAGCGTCCGAATCTCGGCAATACCAGGCTAGAATACCAGAATAGCTTTTCTGTAGGAAACATAGTCGGGGTCCACGGCAATCTTCGAAATAAGCTGGACGATCAGGTCATATTCGATCCGGTACTGGTCCATCTGAGCGAGCGTGTTTCGGATCCGTGCGGAATACTGTCTTAGTTCTTTGAGCAGTTCGGGCTTGGACGTCTGTCAACCTCCGGCTCGATATCGTCATCTAGCTCGGTCAGCTCCTCTTGGTTGCGCTGATCGACCGTGTAGCCTGTCAGCTTGATGGCATCCTCAAGGTATGCGACGCGGACGGGGAAAGTCCGTCCCGGGACAGTCAGGACGGGAGCGCCGCCAAGGTATTTGGAGAAGCGCTCAGGGTCGACTGTGGCCGACATAAGCACGACCTTCAAGCCCTTCCTCCGCAGCAGTGACTTTTTCAGCACAATGAGAAGGAAATCGCTGTCGATCGACAACTCGTGAACCTCGTTAAGCACCGGATGGGTTATCTCATCGACGTCGTTGGATCCTTCTAACATGCGCATGACGATTCTGGTCGTGGCGTAGACCAGTCGGGTTTCCCGCGTCGTGTTCAATTCGAGGCGGATTGAGTAGCCGACCAGTGAACGACTCGTGCCAAGGTCGCTACAACAGCCAACGAATGGACAGATAATAAGACTGCTCTAGAATGGCTACAGCATTTACCTCCTGAAAGGTCGAGGTGCAAGTAGCCCAGTCGGCCACATGACGACGCGTCTTCAACTACAAGGGATTAACCGCGCTCCCAGTCAGGTACCTCGACCCTGCCACGTCGGCAAGACCGCCGTTTTACCATTTCGTCGGCTAACCTCGAACATCAGGTTGAATGCGATGACTGACGGGTTCTGGCAGCGCCGTGCAACCAAGTCAGTTTGTGTTGACCTTCTTTCCAGTAAGAATTGTAGCCAAGGCGACTTACAAGTGTCCGAATCAGCTAAGAGATACTTGGAGTAGTCTCCAACCTTGTCCTAATGTTGACCTTCTTGGTGTCGAGTGCCAGCCCTGAGTTTTGTCAACGTTGATTCTTGAACTTTACGACTCGCACTTTACCTGAGAAGAAGCGGCCCAATAAACCTTCGCCAAGACATGGTGATAGTGTCAAGAATGGAGCGACAAAGACCCAGAAAAACATACAAAACCGGGATTCGCTGGTCGTCACCGACCCAACTACTAATCCGGCCCTTACTAGCTAAATTTCGAGTATGAAAAGCCCTTCTCCATGTCACAGTCGCTCTCTCGGTCACAAGCCCTGGTTCTGACGTGATCTAAATCGGCCCGGTTTGTGGACTCGTACCGTTCAAAGCAAGTTGAGAGTGAAGAAGAGGGTGCAACGGCCAAGATTAGGCATACCAAGGATCAGAAAATGGGTGCCTCTGTGCCTCTGTTAGTATAGTCCGTTTCAGAAAACGGTGAAGCCGGCTATACCGCAGGCTCATGCAGCAAGTGCGGCAAAGCGGCCAATCGAGCCCTGCCTTCAGGCGCAGCCTGCGGGCACAGCCCCGCCCTAGGCAGCTGGTGTCTCGCCCCACTAGGTTGCCTGCGAGCGCAACTCCAAGGACGCCAGGTCGAGTTCGAAAAAGACGCCCTGCAGCTCAAAATGCAGGATGGTAATTTGACGGCTAAGATAATTTTATGTTAAACAAGTCCCGAACTGGCATTCATGATAATGACGAACTGCAGACCATCTTGTGATCTGGTGTGATAAAGATTGTTATATGCAAGCCCCATGGCCAGCCGCGAGGATACGACGCCACGTCTGCTTAGCTCTCTGGTTGTCCTTCTGCACCTTTAAACAGCAAGTTATACATCCGTACTCACTGCCAACTTCTTTTGAGCTCGCTGCAAAGTAAGCTTCTCTTAAAACTACTTTGCAATATTAGCAATAAACACGATGAGTACCGCATTATCTCTTAGGCGCAGCAGGTGAGCGCGGCCCTCGCGTCAGTGGCACTTGCCACCTAGCAACTACTGATTCCATTTACCCTGCCCCATACGCAGTGACGATCTATGGAGCGACGCAATTGCGCAGCTTAATGAACAGCTGAGAAATATCATCGACTTCGACCGTCTGGAAAAGCGAGATATCGTTTTAGAGCTGCTTGAATAGGCAAATATAAGCATCCAGCAGTGCGAAGTCAGAGCCTTGACGTTTCCGAGGGGGAAGAGCGGCGAGAAGGTCATTGTCAGAGACGTGCTCAGCAAAGTAGTGAAATGGATTGATCACTTCAAGCAGATCGGAGACATTCCAGTACAGTATGATCCTGGCCACGCCGCTCTGCCGTGGGCAGGCGTTCGGTTTCTACTCGAGGTGGGTCTGCTGGGTGATTTCTAGGTGAGAAAGTTCGCGCTGATATACAGCAAATCGCCACCAAGGATGTCAAAACCTTCGCTTCCGTTGTCGAGCATATACCGTTGATAGCGGAGCTCATCTGTCGCAGTGCGCTTATTGAGGAACTGCTGCTGCGGTCCCTATCCACTACCGCGGACGAGCTGCGGCAAGCGCTGGTCCTCCTCTACGTGAGGGTAATGGACCATCTTGCTCGTGCAAGGGCGTACATTCTTCAGCGTACATCCAATTAGTGAACGCCCAGCTCTTAGAGATAATAAAGCTGACTCGTGTAAAGAGCGTATCTTGAAAAGTCTGTCTCTGGCAACCTCAGATCTCGACGAGTCCTTCAACGCCATCGACGGTGCCCAGGAAAATGTTGATCGGTGTTTTAATTTAGCAAGCGTTCAAGGTTAGCCACGTTCTTGCCACGTCTGTTGTCGTGTCTCTTTGCACCCTTGGTACTTTGCTAATGGGGACAACGCAGCCAACCTCGAGAGACATGGAGGCTCAAGAGTATCCTCGCAAAATTTCAGGCTCCACTGAACCGCTGGAGCGAGCAGTTGACGAAAATCACGGACGATCTTGACGGTGAGTTGCGGCTTCCAGCTTCGAGTCGGTCAGCTGACGACTCCCAGGAAAGAAGAGAACTGAGGTCCTACACTGGCTGTCTGCCGAGCCATACCTCCAACACCATGAACAAGCGAAGGAGGGTATGCTTGAGGGAACCGGGCAATGGCTTCTCTCGGACCCTGTCTTTTTGAAATGGAAGGAATAGAGTGCCTCCTCCATACTCTGGCTTCACGGCATTCCGGGGTCTGGTAAGAGCAAACTTGTGTAAGTGCCCGCGCTCGCCACATTACAGAGATCAAGAACCTAAATGAAGCTAGGTCTGCTGTCGTTGAAGACGCCCTGGAAGCATACCTGGATAACCGGGGTCACCAAAGTCCACCTCCAGCGTACTTATACTGCTTTCGCAACCCCGCTGAACCCGGACGCTCCGATCCCAAAAAAAACCTGGCAAGTATTGCTCGTCAGCTCTCTTGTTTGGGACCCGGCCGCCCACTACTCCCGCCGACAGTGGCAGAATTTAGAAAGCGCGAGAGAGAAGCCTTCGCCAACATATCACCACGGCTACAAGAGAGTCGGGATCTTATCTTACAGCTAGCCAAGCACTTCCCTGTGGTGATCATCGTAATAGATGCCCTCGACGAATGCAACCCAGCTACGCGGCGCCAATTCCTACACGCGATGGAGTCTATCCTTAGGGCTTGTTCCAGCTTCGTCAAGATATTCATCTCTAGTCGTAACGACCAAGACATCGTCTATAAGCTCCAGGATTACCCCAATCTTGAGCTGTCGTCAGACAGGAACCGGGGTGATTTCGCCAAGTTTGTTAAATCCGAGACGAGCTCTATATTCAACAGCGGAGCTATGCTGCAATATAGCACAAGCAAGGAAGAGCTACGGCAGAGAATTATCAGAGGTCACCAACGGTGCGCACGGCATATAAGCTTGTCCGGAACTAGTGAGGGTATGGTACTGAACAGCGCCGTGGCAGGTTCCGCTGGGCTACCTTGCAGCTGCAAGCTGTCGGAACGAAGCCGCCTTGATGGCTGCATTCAACGGACCTCAGTGGTTGATTGGTGCCAGCACTGCAACCCCTCTTCCTTACATACTTAGTCCTCTCCCATGCCCATCAACAGCATGGTCAATCAATCACTTTTACCACCTTAAAAATTCAATCCACTGCTTTGGCTGGGAATAGCTTCTTCCAGCGCATATCTCAGCGGTCGTCGCCCTGCAGGTTCCAACACAAACCTGGCCCAGAAAAACCTGCCTTTTCAACTGACGGGGTTGGTGATTGCTAGGAACTTTTCAGCGTGCACCAAAGTCAAAGGGCCCAAGTAAACACAATCACCTAACTATAACTAACCTTCAGTTACCTGATTAATAACGAAGTCACAATCTTGGGCGGAGAGAGCTCTGCGCCTTTTCATTCAGCTGCGCCTACTTACCTTGTCTTTACCAAGAAAGCCTTTTGGATTCTCGCTTTTGAAACAATATGAGAAATGAGATGGATGTGGACAGAATTGAGGAAGATCAGGACCGATGGGTCGCCGCCCTCGATGAGAACAATGTCGCCTTACTTCATTTATCGGGACGGTGACCGGTGTTCCATCTTCCAACCGCGCCTGCATGGCTCTTTCAATGTCTGTTTCTCTGCTGAGTTTGATTCACCCTTGGAACGATGGGCCATCCGAATTCCCATCCCAGCCACGCTTCCAGGGCCATGCTTGACGAAAGACGGAGATCGAAGTAGCCACAATGCGGTAACTGTCCTCCTTTCTCTCCACTTATGTGAGAGGTCGGGCTGATACCAACAGGCAGGTATGTGTCGGCCAAATCAACCATTCCCATTCCCAAAGTCCATGCCTACGCATTTTCATCCACGGGGCTGAACGGCCTGCGCTACACCATCATGGACTACCTCGACGGCCGCAGCCTGAGGGACCTGAAGTTCCAGTCCAGCGAGATCTTTGGCCTTATCAACTTTGCCTGGGCACACCAGACCCCGACGGGGTAGCACCTCTATCGACAGCTGGTAGACGTCTACGTCCAGCTTCGCCAGCTAGAGTTTCCCCGAATCGGATCCCTGGGATTCCCCTCTTGGGAACGGGAAGCATCGGTCTTGACTTGCAACCCTGAAGATATCTTTGTTTGCAATCTGCCGCTCTCGATAGACATGGCTACGCAGGAACTCGACGGCTTGGAGCCCGGCCTGATTTTTCCATCCAAGACAACCTTATCCACAGCCAAGGACTACGTTGACGGCCTGCTCTTGTTGGCCGATAATAAACTAGAGAAAGAGCCCGACCAGGGAATGGACGAGAAGGAACCCGCATCGATTCTGTACGCCGCTCAACATTTCAGACGCTTCGTCCAGGATGAGTGGCTGGGTCCTTCGGCGAATCAAGGGCTGTTTGTACTGAGTATAAGCCCACCCATCTTTGCTCGTCTCTTGGGCACCTGGTGTGCTCCTTACTACCTACATACTAACGTGGGTTGACTTCGCTCATCTAGTGCATTGAGACATTGATAATATGTTATGCAACATCTTGTTCGACCAGGACTACAACCAGGTCGGCGTCGTGGACTGGGAATGGAGCCGGCTTGTCCCAGCCCAGTTCATGGCGCTCCCAACATGGCTCCTTGCCTCGCAACTGGAGTGGGTAATGCTTGGTCCAATGAGTAAGGCCTACCTCACACAAGTCTCATATCTCCGAGCGGCGGTTCAAGAATGCGAGAAGGCGCTCGGCGTGCCACCGCTGCTCTCGACCGAGTGGGCGCCTCATGAGACGTGGTATGCGGATTTTACCCATTGCTCAAGAAGCGGCGACATGGCTGACACTCGTCACTTCGAAGGTGCCACACCACCATCGTCATCGGACTGAACTACCCAGGGCACATATACCTCGTGTACTGGAACCTCATATTTCGAAAACTGGTTTCCAGAATTTGCGGTGGTACTGACGAACAGCTCGATCAACAATACGAGAGTGAAATTGTTCCGCGTATCAATGCCTTCATGGCGGCTTCCTGGAGAGGAAGGTACGAGAACAACTGAATTATTTCGAGTCCGAGAAGGAACACTACGGCCACAAGACACCGCGAGGGATCATCGAGCGAGTTTACTGGTCTTAGTAAAGGGATTTCGAGGAGAACGGAAGGGAGAAGGGGATATGAACACGAGGCATCCGCGCTGCCCCCGGCTTAGTTAGACCAGCCAGGAGGGAGCCCGTCCAAAGTGCTTGTTCCGCCCTGGTTGTTTCTTCTTGGAGATGCAACCCCGCTGATCTGGGTGTGTCACGTTACCCTCGTGTGCGTGAGCCATTGCGCGTTTAATCTTTTACCCATCTTCATCCACCAGACAGCCTTCACGGCATCCAAGACAGACATCCCGTGGAGGGTGAGAGACTCTCTCAACTGCTGGCAATAACAGACGAGGACGACGCCACTATCACCCAGCTGACCTCAGTCAAACGGCAAGCCATCAAAGCGTTTAGTCCATACACAAGTATTACTATGAATGCCGTTATGCACATCAACAACTGAAATGAACAGAAAACGAGCAGGTCAAGCTGAGCTCGCTCCAACCCCTCCACCGTCCTCCCATGTCCCTCAATACCTAACCAACCTCACCTACTTCCCTCTGTCTCAAATACCACACACCCGGTCAGTCTAAAGAAGTAGCCTCAACAGAGGAAGAGCAAAAGAAAGAGAGGAACCGTCCCGTCGTAGCATGCCACCGACCCGTACACCCCAGCCCTGCCAACGCCGCCGCGCCAAACAACAGATCCACCGCCTCAACACCAAAACACTCACAACCCGCCATTTTTCCTGCCACTGTCCTCCTACAGAGAAAGACCCGACAGTGTACCGCCTACCGCCTCCGCTCATCCACATCCGCCCCCAAAACCCCAGGCCTCCGGGGGTCCACCATGGCCGCGACCCTCTCGTCCCCCCTCCTCGCCCCAATCGTGACCCACACGTGCTTGGCCGGTATCTGCACGCCGCCCCTCGTCTCCCTCATGCCCGTCCACATCAGCCTCCCCACCCTGGAAAAATCGCTGTTGCCCAGGCCGCCGTTGGCGTTCCACTCGCGCACCACGTCCCTTATAAACTCAATCTTCTGCCGGAACTGGTTCGCCGCGGGAATGCCCTGCAGTTCCGGGCTGATCTGGGGTCTGGTGCGCCGGGCGGTGGTGGATGATGACGTCGTGGTGGTGGTGGTGGTGGTGCTAGCACTCCTGCCGCTACCGCTGCTGCTTCCGGAAGGGTGCTTGGCGAAGTTGAGGAGGGTCTGTAACGGGTAGGAGAGGACGGCGCGGTCGTCGAGTGCCGATTCAGCGAGGGAGCCCGTCTCGGCGAGGGTCCTCGCTGCTGATTGTGGCAGGTGCCAGAAGTGGCACCACGTTCCCGACGCGTCGAGGACGATTTTGGTGTGGTCGGGGAAATTGAACTGGGAGGATCGGGGTTAGTAAGGACGGAAAGGTAGAGAAATATGGGGAGATGCAAAAGCTTACCTGCATGTGTCCGTCGGCAAACATCCAGCAGCCGACGTCGCCAAAGCGCTGATAGAAGGTGACCACATCGGCGGGAGGCACTGTGGGATCGGTAATGGTGGGTACCCGGATGGCCGCCTCTTCCGTCTGCCCTGGGCTCTCCATCTCCCGCCCGTACGCGATCATGTAGTTGGCAAACTTCTTCCACAACACAATCCTTTCCCGCTTGCGGTGGTCATATATATCCCTTCCAGCAGACAACTTGCCCACCGTGCCATCTGTATTGACCGGCAGAATGAAGTTCTCCGGAGCCACCCGGACGCGCGAGATACCGCTTTCGCCGTTGTTCTCGTAGAAGTAGATCCCCTCCTTCATGGGAACAATCTGGTGGCGCGCGCTGTAGCTCGGATCTTCTTTGCGCATGCAGTGCCGCTCGGCATCGTGAACCAGCAAACATGCGGGGGGTAACATGCCCGGGTTCGGCCCGTCCGGCGACGGGATGCTGCGGAGAATGCACCCAACGCTTCCGTCGTTCAGAACATAGCCCAGGCCAAACTTGTTGGTGTAGTCGACCCATTTTACCACGATATGCGGCGCGGGCGGCGTCTTGTCCCTCGGTGACACAAGCGCCATGGTGCGGGAATTGAGCGCCCTCTCAAGCTCGGCCTGCAGCTTCCGGAGTCGCTCGAGCACGACATCGGGCTCCGTGCCGGGGACTGTTTCTTGGTACTCGGACGGGCTGAAAAGAGATAGCCTCTCCTCCTGCCGCTTCTCTCGCGTAGAATCCGACCCCCTAGGTGGACGGGCAGCGTCATCCGAGCCAATAACAGGCTGGCTCCTCGTCGACGCGATCTGGCTGCGAAGGCTGCGAGTTGTCGTCCTTGAGACGGGGGTGGCCTCGTCTGAGGGTTGTTCAGGAGGAACAGACGGCTCCTTGGTAGGGCGTGGTCGCAGAGCGACGGTCCTTGAAGCAGGTTCCGTGACGGTTTTAGATCGTGACACGCCCGTAGTAGCTGTCGGCCTGTGCTGGGCTCTCTGCTGGGCAGCAAAGCTTTGTGGTGGCGCCCGCAGCAAGCCGGACGATATCTTTTGTGTCTGCGTACTCTCTTTCAGACTCGTGCGCTCATCACTGCTGTCAGGAAGCTGGGATGATTGCTTTGACAAACGTTGTGTTGCAATTCGCTCCATGATTTTCTTCTGCTCATTCTTGATCTCATCAAAGGGCCGGTAGACGATGCCCTCGGCGAGTGGAATGATTGGGGTCAGACCATTCTGCTCTTCTTCGGCCATTTCTCGCCAGATGTTTCGAAAAACCAGTTGCGACTGGCAGTAGGGTCCGACACCACAGTCGCGGCACATCTCCTGGACATTCCGAAGGTTCGCTGATTGGGTCTGTGAGTTCAGCGGCTCGTAGAAGGCAGGATTCTCGGGCGCGAGTTCCCGCAGCTTGTAGTTGATGTCGGAGGCTACGGGCATGTACCCGGACGTGAAGAAGGGGTGGGCGACAATCGTGTCAGGGTCGGGCCTCCTGTCGGCGTCCTGGAGCATGGTGGCAACAAGTTCTTTGGCTTCCTGGCTAATGTACTTTTGCGAGTTCTCAGATGACGGCCATTCGTAGTCACGGTCCTTCGCGCGGCGATAGATCTCGTCGGTGGTCGATGATTGGAAGGGTGGTTTCGAAGTGAGCATCGCAAACCTGGTCATCATCAGTTTTGGCTCTGTCGCGAGACAGGCAAGAACTTACACAATGATACCCAAACTCCAGATATCCACCATGTGATCGTGGCCTTTCTTGCCCTTCTCCAGGATTTCCGGGGCGATGTAGTTTGGCGTGCCACACAACGTCGTCCGCCGCATGACCTGCATGTCCTTGCCTGTGAGCAGCAGAGCGGCGAGGCCAAAATCCCCAATTTTCGCGTTCATGTACTTGTCGAGAAAGATGTTGCCCATCTTGAGATCTCTGTGAATGATTCCTTTTGCGTGCATATATTTGATGGCGCCCGCGATCTGGACCGTGTAAAAGCGTACCTCGGGCTCGGTCAGGCCCTTGCGGCGCTTCACCATGTCCATCAGGGAGCCGTTCGGGCACAACTCCAGTACCAAGTAGGTGCAACTCTCGAAGGTGAAGGCGCGGTGGAACTGAACGATGTTTTGGTGGCGCATCTTGGAGTGAATTTGCAGTTCTGTTTGGAACTGGAAGGGTCCTGTTAGTTCAAAAAATGTAGTCACGGGCCACTGGAAAGCAAACCTTCTGTTCCATCTTGGCGGGCATCTGGCTCTTGACGATCTTCAGGGCGACTCGCTTGGATTGCCCCGCTGCCTTGCCCTCATAGCAGATGGCGAACCCGCCCTTGCCCAGCAATTTTCCAACCTGGTACACAACCCCATCCTTCCGGTCGGCGCTTGGCGGTTCGACGACATTATTCGGGGGTGGAGGGGGGTGCTCCTTGTCCTTGGTCGTCTTGAGCTGGGCCGCAGTCTTTGTCTTTAGCTCGTGCACTCGAGGAAGCCGTTGGGCATTAGCATCCCGGGGGGACAACGCCTCCATGTCGACACCCTTCATGCCCGTCTTAGTAAGATGACCGATTGACGCGAATACACAGGGCCTGGCTTGTGACGGCGTTAATGTACTGGACCCTCAATGTCTTCCGTCGGTCATATGTCAGTGTTGGCTGGATCTTGAAGAGAAGAGCTGCACTCCGAGCGACACGAACACAGCTCACAATCAACTGACGGCCTGTTCATACAGAGAGAGCAGTAGGGTTGCCGGACTGGCGATGCACAAACAGGAGTCGATCCTGATTATGGGTGCGAGCGTGGAGACAGCAACGGGATATTTGGCAACGAAATCCAGCCGCGATGGTGCCGAATACCGTGTCGTGTGTCGCGTGGATTTGCTTTGTCAAAACTCGGGAGGACCAAGAATCCACCGCCCAGAATGCAGTGTTGTGCCTCCGTGTGTTGCCAGGGCAACCAGCACCGAGGCTTGCAGGGGTATGAATTAAGCTTCCGTGACCCGCCAGGAACCGGGATCTGCTGCAGCACCATTGGCTGTCGTTGACGACCGCTCCGAGCTCCGCCAAAGCCGAGAATGACTCCATCCAGCAATTGCCACAGCCGACACTGCCTTGAATTGGTAAGTTGGCTTGACGTCGACCATGAATAAGCATGCCGCCCTGGGCCGGTCAACACGAATCACTCCGAATTGAACATCCGCCCGCTTGACATATAGCCAGCGAGTAGCGCGACTCTCCATCACGACCTTCCCGTGTGCTCCGACGACAACGAGAGTTGGCTGGTACAGAAGCAGGGCACCCATCGTCATGGTGCCATTACCACTATTCAAGCTCGCTGCGCTGTTTGTGCGGCACGTATCCAAATACGGCGCGGTTCGTTTCCTCCCGCATTGGATGTTGAATCATGCAGCCCGCTAATTCACCATGCTGCCTGCAGAACCACATCAAACATCAAGCCCATGAACACCCACGATTCCGAGCCTTTGCCGCCCGGTATGGCCAGATCATACATCAGATCAACATGCGATTGTCAGTTGCCCTGCTGCGGAACTCAACTGCCGAGCAAAGAGCGAAAGAGAAGGTCGAGATACCCACAGTAAAGACAGAGGAACAAGTCAAAAAGGAAGAGGAGCTCCGAGCCAAGTACGGCACGACGGCGCGGGAATCACACCCGGCCAAGGAGACCCCCCGGAGTGTGTGGAGACGCAAATTTCGGCCGCTGCCCGAGGCCAAGGCGGTCGACCTCTTCGCCGACGTTATCGGGGATGCGTTTATCCTCGGGGTAGCCGGGGGGCTGATCACGTACGAGTACTGGAAGTCTTCGCAGAAGCCTGATAAGAACAAGGAGCTGATTGAGGAGCTCCAACGGCGGATGGAGGAGCTGAGGATAAAAGAGGAGGAGCTGGCAGCGGTGGAGAAGATGCAAGAAGAACGGGTCCGCTTGATCGAGGACGCCTTGAGGGCGTTTAAGGATCCGAAAACCAAACGGCCGCTTCTGCCTACACCAACAGCACCAGCACCTGCCTGAGAAGCTGGAGAGGAGCTGGAGAGCAGGATCCTCAGAGTTGGCCAATCCAGAAAAACCTGTTCCGGACCGAGTCTTGGGGGCACAGCAGCTTGTCTTTTGGCTGCGGCGTGCTCATCTTGTACGATGATGTAACAATCTCAGGCAGAACTAAACCTGCAGTGGTGCTTGGAGGTGCAATGTAAGTTAGTGAGGAAGGCGCGAGGGGCCTCTTGCCACCGACGCGGACCCGAAAACCTTCTCGGAAGCGAAGACAACCTGGATAGAAGCGATACCCTCTGAGTTGTTGATAGACCGTCAAATTCCTCTCACATTCACCTTCTTTCACTCAGGGTCTGTACATGATGGAAACTTTGCACGACGAGTATGCACCGGTGAACCTCGTCTGCTCAAGCCTGAGGCAGCATCCAGTGTGGGCTTCTGCCGTTACTCACCTCCTACAGACCGACGGAAGACGATGGAAGGGTAGGACACTCACCAAGGGAGCAAGAATCGATCAGACACTGATATCGGTTCAGAAGCCCACCTGGTGACGCATGACATTGCCCTGAGCATATTAGACCCGCACACGGAACGCTATGAAATATTCCGCCTCCTCTTGATCTCATCAGCAGACATCAACAACCCGCAAATCCTCTCCCGAATCCAGCACCTTAGCCAACTCGACGCGACCAACACTGCCCTCGTCTTCCTCCTCCAACCTCACGATACAGAAGAAGGCCCACCCGCCATGCAAGCCTTCATGGAGCTTCACATCAGGTACCGCCCATCACCTCCCCTGGATAGACCACAAGCTGCGCGCTTCCACCGCGTGACGACTTACTGACCTTATATGCACTGTCCACAACACAGACTCACAGCAACCCAACAATACCTCCCAATCATCCCTTTGTCCACGCTCCCAGACCTACCGACCGCCCTCCAGGCCTTCCAGTCCTCGCTTGCCGCCTCCCGAGCACACCACCGCACGCGGCTGCCAACGGCGGCAGTCGACGCGGCAAGGGACATTCTGCCTTTTTGTGCCATCGCCTACAACACCACCACCAACAACAACAACAGCAGCAGCAGCAGCACAGGCACGCACAACACAGTCATCTCTGGCCGCAGCAGCGGTCGCATGAAGAACGATGAGGGTACTAAGTCCGCCGCGCTGTCGCGTCAGGCAGTGGAGTCTCTCAGTCAGGGGTTCTTCAGCTTCAGGGAGTTAGTTCAGGGTATTAGCACTGCGGAGGGCCAGAGTGGGGTGAGGATGGCGGTTGGAGACGCCGAGGGGGAAGGCATGGTTGCGTTTTGGGGGTGGGAGTTTGAGGTTGGTGGTGGTACTACTTCTACGGGCTGACTACCGGTTGACTACCTGGCGTGTTGGGGAACGCACCAGTTGCTAGGATGTGTCGGGTGGAGCTCGGTGATTGCGCGAAGGCATGGTGTTGGTTTGTCTGTCTGTCTGTTGTTGACTCTGCTCGTCCGGCTGTGTTGGAAGGGGTAGAGGCCGGTAACTTCTTCTGTGCTGACAATTGCGGGTACGGTGTCTGGCTGTGATGGGGAGGGGTGGACGGCGACAAGGGCGGTTCGTGTGTGTTGTGATGGAGGGATGAACTGTTGTGGTGGGTTTGTGATGCGGGCTGGAGTTTCTGGAGTCTAGACCAAGACCGAGAATAGCTTCCTGAGCATGCATTGCCATGTGCATGGAAGCAAAGCGCCCTGCATGAGTGATGGCCGAGCTGGGATCCTGTGATACCGGCCGTTGAACCCTTTTGGTTGGCTGCATGGCGAGTCTTGAGAGCTAAGGCTGGAGTGGAGGATTATGTAGCCTCCACCAAGATGGACGTGATATGCCTGCGTCTGCAGATCAGATCACGGTCGTTTGGCAGACATACCCAATGGCAGGGCTGAATTGAATGTCGAGATAGGTCCTCATCCTATCACACGTATTGTATCTCCTCGTTGCGAATTGCGGGATATCGAGGCTATTGAGGTTAGGGGCTCAAAACTGATATATCGAGTGAAGGATCTATCTCAGCAGTATGGGGCCCAGTTAAGCCAGTGGTTGGCCTTTGCCATCCCTGTAGATTAGTCTTCACATAATGACACCACTTGCTGTTGCCCATGCTACTGGCCTTGCAGGAGAAGCTCTAACTGATGCCACACGCCGCCAGGTGAGCGCCATCTTAGAATTAGCAAGGGCCACAAATGTTGTTGGCATTCGTTGAGCCCAGCAGGCTGAGGAGAGCTCTACCGAGTTCATATCCCAATGCGCATGAGCCCTGGGGCTGCCGCCTAGCTTCGGGGTGCACTCGAGAGGCCGGGTCTCTATGTGGAAACAGCTGGTAAGTTGAAGTACTCCAGAGCGGGGCGAATCTAGCGGCAGTCAGAACGCTGCTCGCCAAACAAGTGCAGGTTGCAGCGGTGAGCGTGGGGACGAGGCCCAAAATAACCTGGTGCAGCTCCTTCCAAGTAGAGCTGCATTGTGATGAGGTCGACCCAGCTTGGCAAGTACCTACTCTGGGGACGCTGATAAGGAACTCACCAGCATTGGCATCATTGGCGTCACGAATAGTGGTGTGACAAGTGCGGGCAATCCCTTCCTCAACTTCGTCCTCGGAACTTTGGCCGGACACGTGAAGCACATGGAGGTCTGGGCTCGATGCGAAGGCTCGGTTGTAGCAGCCGGAGGAATTGTGATAACAAAAATAGCCTGGCATTCGAGTGACGTACGTGCATGTGCATTGCTGCCGAGCTAGCAACCCTGAAGAGGAAAAGCCGAGCGGAATGAGGAACCCGACTGGCAAAATATCATTGGGCAACAGACAAGGTGAGTCTGGAGTCTGATTGGGCTGACATTGGCACCAAGACCAGTCAATCGCTCGAGTGTTTGTCGATTCGATCCTTTATTGAAGTCACGAGCAAGAACGCAAGAGAAGTCGATGTGCATATGCGAGCACAGCGGAGGCTAGGAACGGCTAATACCAACATCTGCGATTCCCCTCTGTCTTGGAAACAGAAGAGTATGGTTACGTGTAAGTTACGTAGCAGATACAAATATCGGTACCTTAAGCGCTCAGAAAATCGGGAATTGCCTCCCTGCAAAAACCTTGTCTGCAAGCGTCCGCAAGGGTTGTGAAGGGTTGATTTGCGGGTGAGGCAATTCCGGACTTCACCAGCGCTTACGGTATATCAAATCTAAAATGGCCATCATCAAGGAGAATTCCTCATCGCTTACCTGTAAGTCGATGTTCAGGGTCCAAATTGCCGAATCGGTTGGTGGCGATATTGGATGATGAGATGGATCGGACTCGGACGTGTCAACCCGTTCCCCACGTGGCTTCTCAAGAGATCTCAACGTCCAGAGACGACACATCCCAGATCTTGTCCAACGCCGGCCGAATTGGGAACTGAGCGACAAGCGCCGTGTGAATAACCTGATGAGTGCGCGCCGTGGGAACAAATGCAGCATCGTCGCCACCGCTCAACCTAAGGTGGTGGCAGTACTGTGGGTCCGCCTGATCAAGCCTTAAACGTTCCATAACCTATCGCCCCCGTCTACTCTCAAACGGCTTGTGCTTCAGCAGGCTACCAGATTCGCCGGTCCCGGTTGCGGAGTCTCCTGTGGCTAGTCAGAGGCTACGAGAGGTGGAGGTGAGGCAATATCATGTTTCTCTCCCAGCATGAAATCTTGATGGAAACCATGCTGCCGATGCTCGGCTGTCCTGAGTCAAGCAGATTGAATTGAGGTGGCGGGAACCTGAAGCCGCAACAATTGGCCGCCCTCTCACTCAAATGGCTCGGCACTCCAGCAAAGAGCTACTAAAATAAAGCTCAATAGTGCCGTTCTCCTTGCCCAATACATTACACTTGTGATGCGCTCGACAGTCAACCTCTCAGCGCTAGGCAGTATTCGGGCTTTCTTGTCACTTGCCGCCGGTGAAGCGCAGAGGGGTTACAGGTCGATACTTTCTCTTGGCTGAAGCGGAACTGCTACCCAAGACATGCATGGACCCCGGTTCCTGACGCAGACAGAGAGCGGGTTGTCACCTGATTGGCTAAACCCGCTCTGTAACCGCCCTCGGCACACCCAATCACACCACACAGGGCAGCCCAGAGCTGCTGTCCCAGTTTTCCTCGCCATGCTCGCATCGCCGAACGCCCCCAAAATCACCGTCTTCTCTTCCCAGAGCCCAAGTGAGCTTTGGATATCCGCCCGATTGGAACCGGCTGAGGTATTAAAGACAATTGTCAATTTCGCCCTCCTCCCACTCGCTTTAAAGAGGCCCTGAATCGGGCGGGAAAGGTGGAAATACCGAGAAATAAGCAGTGGTCACTGACCATGGACCGCGGCCGGCGGCATCAAGCGAGGTAACGCAGCCCGCATCTTACCGCCCGTAGTCTGGGCAGGCGGTCGAGCTTGCCAGAGAGAGGACAACTCGTTCATCAGACAGCATAGCCAAATTAGGTTTCTGCCCGTCCAGCGCTAGGTGACGGGGAGGGGTGGGAGCCTTTGGGCTTTTCTGCTTCACGAGGCGCCGCCATCGATTGCTGCCATGCGGGGACTGGCTTTCCGAGTCACCGGCGCGAAGACGCAGGCGGTCTCGGCCGTGGCTGATTCTGCCCATGAGACAGCAGATGGTTCCATCCTGGTTTCTCTGCTGCTGGGAGCATCCTATTTCTATCTGTTTTCCATGAGACAACTTGCCTCCCAGAATCACGGAGGTACGGATAACGTGGTTTAGCTGTCTGGCTTTGTCCCCTGCCGCTCCCCACCCCTCCTATGACAAGGGGGCGTGGGAAAAGTTCCGCAAGACTCCACCTTGACTTACACACCCACGCAGTCGCCTTCGGGACAAGGCGCGCATTTTGATGTTCTGGGCTGCAGACAGACCCTGTCGCTTCTTAAACTCGCAGCGTCCCAGATGTCTGGCGATCATGTTGTCCGTCCCCGCTCCGTCCATCCATTACATACATGCCCAAACGCCCCCTTCGCCTCATACCTCCCCCTTGGTAACAGCGAGCTTGTCTGATCTCCATCGCGACTCAATGCGAGAACTACCCGGGCTCTGACCAACGAGACACCCTACCGCAGTCACGAACTTGCAGGGCTTAACGAGATTCCCATCCGGCTCAAAAATTGTCTCCTCTGGCATACCCATGGGCGCATAGCCCTGGATCCGAAGAAACGGCCCACTGGTCTGGGACGCCCGTCAATGCTCGCCCATATGCCTGCTGTCGAGATAGATCAGATTGCCCGGACCTGGATTTCCCACGAACACCTACCGGCATCAGCCCTGACACCCGAGACAGGCACGCCCCCCCGGTTGCTCATCTGACACCCGGGCTTGCGGGCTCCGGTGCAAGCCCTTCAGGGCGAGTGCCATATTTCCCGTCCATCTGTTGGCCGGGGCGGAGGATTCCATTATCAACTCAACACCGCCCACCCAACACCGCCCCGCTGGCCGTGGCCGTCTCGGGATCCTCTCCGCCTCTCCTGCCTTCTCTCCTTCTTTGCCGCCGCTGGTCGATAGCCCTCTTTCATATCGATCTTTTTTTTCTGCATCCTGGTCCGCCAGGCAGCCAGTCAACCCGCAGGTCCGGAACCGCGCCTCTCTTTCGAGCTATTACGCTGTATTATTGTTTATTTTCCCTGCGGCAATCTGTCCCCTCGGCGCTTCGAACCGCCCAGTGAAGGGGATCCGTGATAATCCAGGACGAGGAGGATTCCAGCGTGTTGTGGACACGGCAAGAGAGAGGGACTTTTGGGCAAATTTCTGGCTACTAAGAGGACTGTTGGGAACCGCCTGATCAGACCATTGCGTGCCTGCCAGAAACATGGGAAGGCTTATCAAGAATCATTGGGCGAGGCTCATCATCCTGGCGGCAGCAACCTGTAGGTGACCCTGGAGGTGTTTTTCACGGACGATGTGCGGGACCCAAAAGCTGACACCAAGTTCCAGACCAAGTCGCGGCCGCAGTGGAAGGGTTCTTTTGGCCCAAGATATTCTGGGACTTCATGACCAAAACGCTCGATCCGGCCGTCAAACCGATACCGGTCCTTCAGACCGTCAATCTCGTCTTTGGCCTAATCCTCCTGGCATGGGAGTGGCCACTGAACTTCCTCGCCGGCTCTAGCCTCCACCGAAGCCTCGAAGCGCGCCTCGTCTTTCTCCCGCTCACCGCCCTCGCCGCCGTATTGATGTACCAGGGCACGAATGCCGCCATCTACCAGGTCATCGGCTTGGGAGTCTACTTTTGGGCATATAGTGAAGGAGAGGTACGTTCTTCGACTCCGCATGCCTTGCCATGGAACATCGCTGACGGGAAACAGATGATTTGCGCGAAGCCGTGGACGCTCCCGCAACGGACGCCGCGAAATGGTCGGGTCTAAACGGCTGCATGTTTATCTTCTTGCACGTGTGTGAATACACCTGGCCTCTAAATACCTCCTGGTCCGCTCTCCCGTTACCTCGGTATCCGTTTATCTCTTCAGTCCGACTTGCTATTGATTCTCGAAGTCAAAGCCACACCGAGTGTCTTGCGAGCGTCCCTGGAGACGAGCATGGGCCTGAGTCGGAGAAGGAGAAAACCGAACCGGTACATATTGCATCAACAGCCCGAACATACGCATCCGCGTCTCAGGCGCCACCTGAAGTGGCCTTAACTTTTCGTGTTCTTGCTTCCATATCTCTCATACACCATCATTTTTTTTATTTATTCCTGCATGGACACGTTTCACCTTGTTCCCTGAACAGGTGGGGAGAGGATGAGGCGGTGACAAGCATAGCGAGCATGGCGTTCTGTGTGTTATTTGTGTGCCAAGAGAGGGGAAGTCACCTTACGAAGCAAACACCAAGAAATCTCAAAGAAATCGGTTAGCCGTACTCCGGGACGACCATGGGAAGGAGCTGTTGAGGAGAGATCGGAGATACCATTTGTGGCAATGGTCCTAGGAGCGCGAGTCCTGCTAAGAGATTTCGGCGGCCTTGTTACGACGTGGCCAGCAGCATAGCCGTAAGGCTTGTGTATACCACAGTAATTAAAATACACTCAAAAGCATCTCTCGTTCATCCGTGTCATTTGATGGACTTTTCAAGAACCCCAAGACCAAAACCAGCGGAGATCGATATAACTTGCAGTCTGGAACCCAGAAGTCTTGAAACCAAAACCAGTCTGAAACCGGAACTCGGTCGGACAGAGCACAACATCAAGCACCCCATAATAATGAACATTACTAGTATCCCCCATACGGACCGCTATCCAAGTTATCATGCTACCTAGTAGGGCCTGAGTAACTACTGGAAGGCAACCATCGGTGCAACGGCCATATTGCACAGGCATAAGTACGGGGTATACTATCTTCAGCATCACCTCCTGTTCGACAAGGTACACACCAAGTTGTATACAAGAGTTCGAGAACCACTGCAACGAGACACGAAACCCGCCACCGTCAAAAGCGCCCCGGGGTCACCTGAACTCAACTCAGACAGACTCAGACCCACCACATTCCGTACCCCATCTCCTCATTCGAGAGGTACTGTAGCGGGATCCCAGCCTTCTAGAAGACACCGCGGTCCGGCAGTTGAGGCAGCACTGCTTCGGGATGGCAGAATGCGACGGCAAGCGCCCAGCGTTGGCCCGTCGACGCAGCCTACTCTGCTTCCTGGAAACCCATGACAAGTTGGCAACCGATACTCCGTACCAGCGAGCATCAAACGCCGTGAGAAGCAAGCGCCAAAACCGGCGAGTCAGAGAACCACGATGTTGGCCACCGGACGGCTTCTCAAGAACAACCCTGCAAAACCACCAGCCATCGAGAGGGAAGAATCCACCCTGTCTCTGATCAAGACCCAAGTCACGTGGCGCTTGGCGGTTAACGCTTGTGGAGAGCGCCAAGCGAAGCGCCGAATCGGTACCTTAGCGTTAGGAACGGAGTACGGAGTAACTACAGGTCTGTTTGTTTTCTCCGAGACACGCTTCTCGTCCACAGCATCATGTTGTGAGACAAAACACACCAAATGCAGGGAACGCAACCAGAACGCTTCACCGCCAGATCCGCCAGACAGCCACTCAAAGAAAAGATTCATCGCATACGTCCTCATGTTGTGTTGCGACTACTCTACAGGCCCGACCAAAATCGACGGGCAACTCCTCGCTATGCAGCTCCGTAATCTCTAACTGAGTCATGATCCGCCCCGGAAAAAAGTGGGGAAATACCAGCCATATCAATTCTCGCTGTCAACCGTTTCCCCTGCTCCCCTTGAGTCAAGCCACACCCATCCACGGTTACTTGTGGTTCATGACAAGCCTCCGTGCTATCGTGATGCTCCTTGGCCTTGAACGTGCAGCGACGAAACGGAGAGGGGGGACCCGTGGCTGGCGCCGGCGATGTCTTCTCTAACTAACGATGTATGGGCCATTGCTGTCGTTCTTGCGGCCTTGACGTTCCGCCATCTGCCGATTGGGCCGTTAGCTATGAAATTCTCTGGTCAAGCGGCACAGTGAGACTAATAAATGGAAGCGACAACTGTGCGGTCGTCTCCGCGTCGAGATGGCCTGGCTGATGACTGCCGCGATCTGATCGATCTGCTGCGTGCACATATCCTTGGCAGACCGGCCGCTCTAAGCGGCCGGTCAAGCCAGTGCCTGATGGCTCAGCCCGTTTCGCGAGCCGCCCAGACTCCTGTCATACCCAGCCTGCGGCCATCCCGCCAACCGCCGAGAACAGGGCCTCGACGGCGTACCCGGTGTAACAAGTACACTAGCCAACCGGGCTGGTAGGGCAATACAAACAGGGAAACAGAGGGAAGACAGGAAATGGAACGTGAGAAGGTCATACCTCGAACTCCTGCAGGTCGCCCTTCTCCAGAACCATGCGTACGACGTCGTCCTCTTGGGACGTGCCAAACTCGTTCTCGAGCGTCAACTTGGAGGCGCCCTCAAGTAGGCCCTGCGCACCGTGCCTAACATGAAGAAGCACCCGTCAGCCAGCCATTCATTTATTCATATTTGGATTCCCTAAGGTGCGTTATGCCCTCCGCCGCGACCTCTTCCGCCTCCCAAGCCACTCCACAGCCCAGGAAAGCCGAAAGACAGTCCGAAGAATGGAGAGAGCGTAGAGGAGAGCAATAGCAAAGCAGGACAGCCACAGACTTGACGAATTGTGTGAGAAACGTACTTGTGCGTGGTAAAAACCTTGAACGACGACACCACCTGGGCAAGCGGCACGCTCTTGTCGCTCTGCCACCGCTTGAAGTCGTCGACGCTGTCCAGAAACACGACAAAGTCCTCGGCGGCGCCCTTGTAGTGGACCTTGACGTGGCTAACGTCGCCGCGCGTCATCTTGGGCTAGGTATGGGTTTGGGTTGGGTTTGTCGGTTGTTGTAGGGCTTGTTCTGTCGTTTGTAAAGAGATCGTCTTGTTCCTGGGGGAACGAGACAGCGAGATGTGGTGGTCGGGGTAGGTGCCGCGGAGTGGTGGGATTTATCGAAGAGTAAGGTGATGCTTGTGGATGGATGGAGTGGTTCAGCTGGAGGGAGAAAATGGTGCAGTGCAGTGAGAGAAGTTGTGTTCAGCGGAGTTCTTAAATGGGAAAGATCCAGACAGATCTTGAACTAGCCTTCTTGAATCGTGAAAGTGTCAAACTGCTTCGGGAGTAGTTGATTGTTGATATCGTGCGTTCTTGCCATTTTAATAGCTAAGGAACCATGTGGTCCAGCAAGCAGCAGAGCGCCGAACTACGTCATAGGCGACGATCCTGGCACTCTGCACTTACACAACTCTCTCGGACCAGGTCAATGGCCGCACAGAACCGAAACCCCCCCTCAGAAGACGGCCATTTCAACCCTTTCTACTGTAAGCCACCTTGGTTTGATAATTGTGAATTAATTCTTGAAACTTTGCCGGTATGTATCAATATCGGGCTCTGGCCTAGGGTCTGAACCTGTGTTGCCAAGAGCAGTGATGGACGTACGGATTACAACCCCTCAAGTCCCATGCCAACACCAACCGTTGATCCTTAGGGACAACTTGAAAGCTGGTCTTGACGTCACCGAAACAGGATACAGAAGCTGGGAGAATGACCCGACACTAATCAGTGTATTTACCGTCCGAGCACTTGTAGACCAAAGCCTCCTTTTATCACGAAGTGATGGCCCTGGTGCTTCCATGCCTTCCCAACCTTTGTTCAGCTAAGCATACAACTCAATCCCATTGAGAACTTCCACAAAATCCATCCCGTCCAGGTCAAAAGAGGGGCAGCAAAAGACGGGTATCAACTGCTTTTTCCAACCAACCCAGATCCCTCACCTAGCCCCTATTCCTGAGTCCCTTAAAAGCAAACAACAAACTGCAATGCAACCCCCCATGACCCTACCGAAACCAGCTCCGGATCTCCTCAACAACCACCTCCCGCCGTTTCAACTCCGTCTTCACCAGCTTCCCTGCAAGCCCTTGCGACCGTGACCGTGACCGCGTCGGCACAATACCCCGTCCCTGCCCCCGACTGAGCCTCTGTCGCGCTCCCCGCACCGAAGACGCCGACCGCCTCTCCTCTAGCTTTCTACTCTGCACTACCTTCCCCGCGTCTCCCATCTCGCAGCGGCCGGGGCGGGATTCCTTGGAGCCCTCCCGCGAGGACGTGGCGCTCCCCTCGTTCCCCAACGACTTGGGCATGCTCATCTCACTGCCCAGACACGGAGCCCACGACCCGCGAGGATCAATTTTCTTGGCTCCGGCCTCCCGCAATTTCGTCACCGAATTTTTTTCTGGCTCCGGCGCCTCCCCCAGTACTTCGGGCGCAGAAGCGCGGCGTGCTATGTCCGGACACGCCTCCCGCGCACAAGCTTGATGTTCAGCGCGAGAAGCCGATGCGCTGTATGTATCCTCCACCACCGGCACTGGCACCGTTCTCCCCACACACCCAACGATTTCCCCCTCACTGATCCGCCTCTGCCTCTTCCTCTCCCCAAGACCCCCAAACCCAGTATCCTTACCACCACTACTACCAGAAACACCAGGGGCGGCGCCCGCACCAGCCTTCTCCTTCTCCTTCTCCTTTTCCTTCTGGTAGTGCAGACTCGCCAAGCTAGTCGACCGGCGACTGAAGCCGCCCGCCGCGATGCTCACCGCGCTCAGCTTGCGCATCATGGACGAGGCAAGCTGCTCGCTCCGGGACCGCACCGCAATCCCGGGGAACGGCAGCACATCCCGCGTCCAGACGTCCGTTAGGAGCGCCTCAAGCCGGGCCCTCTCGGCGCGGGCCGGCGCGAGGACCGGGATCCGGCTGTTCGTCGTCAGGAGCGACTGCGATCGGTTGATTTGCTGCGATTGGGCATTGGACGACGAGGATGACGACGGTGATAATAACGAAGATGGTTGTGACGATGATGATGATGATGAGGTCGGGAGGTCCTTAGCGGCGCTGGTGTTTTTAAGTATGACCTGGTATAGCGGAGATTTGGGTCCGATGGTGGTTGCTCGGTGGATTGATATCTTTCGGGCAATGGTTCCTAGGATTCATGCAAATCAGTAGCCTGTGGGGGTTCGGATGTAACAGCGCTTTGAGTGACGTACCTGGCTTTCTGAAAACAGTCCCCAGAGACTTGACGTTCAGTGACAGGAAGCTGGACATTTCTGACTGCATCCGCTCTTGGCCGTCGGGGGTGGCGGCTCCTTGGTTGTTCAGTCGTGCACACCATTCCAGCTCCTCCTTTGGTGAGCACGCGGTCAAGATCAGCTCGTACAGCTGGTTGTTAGACAGAAATACGATTTTCCAAGAATATCGCGCCGTGTGGCATTGAAGCCCTGCCCAAGATGTCAGCATTGCTTGGAGACAATTGCGACGGAGGTCTTGCCTCGGCCATTGTCAGCTTCTTCGACCTTGATATTGCCCAAAGCGATGCAAGCACGGATGGTGTATATCTGGTCGATTCTGCCAGCCGTAGCAAGGCAAAACCACTCGCGGTACAGAAGGGCAACCATGTATTGCCCGCTGACACCCTCTTTTGTTTGCCAGCAGACGTGGAGCGCACCGCAGAGTTGAATGTGACCAAACGATCGGATACGGCTTTTGGACGCTGCATCCACCTGCTGAATGCCCGTCAATTACTGGCCAAAACGGAACTGCAGGCAGCACTTACATGGTTAGGGAATGCGAGTCGGTCCTGGAGGATCCAGGTCTTCTCCAGAACCGACTTGGTCCGACAATCGTTTGTGGCGCGGTTGATCTCGGCAGTGGCCTCGCGGAGCCTGATCAGCGTGTTCTCGATCTCCACGTGAGAGTAAGGGCAATCGATCACCGGTGTGTACTTGAGTAACTCGGAGAAGAGAAGCGGATACTTGCACACCCGTTGGATCGGCTATCTGGGTCAGCCACGGCTCTCGATTCTGGCCAACGGTCACTTGCCTTGACAAGCAGGTCGCCGGTTGTGAGGGCCTTCCTCGACTGGTTGTCGCGGCTGTCGGCAGAGCCCAGAGACGAGGCCAGGACCTCGAGCCCTTTTTGGTACGACAACCAGCCTGGCATCGTCTGATGGGCGGCTGCCACATTTTTAATCATCATCTCGTACTTTGCGCCGTACTCCTCATATATGAAGAAGCGGTTCATCTACGAGCCAGCGGAACGGTGAGCGCCCGGAGTAACGTCTGAACCGTGCGGTTATAATCCCAACTTACCTTTTTCAGGAAGATTTTAGAAACCTCAGCTGCCGTTGAAGGCTCGGCCATCATTCCAGGAACCTCGCGCAGCCAGGAAATGTCTTCTTTACCCTCGGGCACAGCATCTAGACTCCTCCAACGGAAATGTCCACGGGTTGATGGGTTTGATCGGGTCCGTCTGATTGGAAGATCTAGCTGCGTGTATTCTGAGTCGGGCACAGCCCGGTGCAGCTCTCCAAGGATCTCCTCGTGGAGCTCCACGATATCCGTCAGGTTCTGGTTAACCGACGGCCGCAAACCGGCCGGAGAACTGGGCAGAGAGGCAAGGATAGTGACGTAAACCTGCAGGCCATTAGCCTCAGTACAATCCCGCGGATACTCAAGCATACATTCATCAAAAACCGCACATCCCCGATGTAGTCCTCCTCGCTGCTAATTAGCTCCTCCAAGATGCGACGTCTCTGCACAGCCCTTTTCGTTACAGCAGGGTCCAGGGGCAGCTGTCTCTCGGGACAACAGCTGTCTTCGGAAACGCGTGGCCCAGAGAGGGAAGCCCTCCTGCTGCGCTCCGTCCTCGGGCCGCGGGATGATCGAATGGTCGTTTTCCACGAGCGAGTCAACAAGCTGACACCGGCCACGGATACGCTGGCGCTTTTGACCGCGGTGACGAAGGCGAAGGATGAGTCGGAAGACGAATGCCTGTGGTGAGAGGACTGCCGAGTCTGATCATCGACATCCCCCGTGTCCTTCAGCCACTGTGGAAGGCTGCCGTCGTAGCCAAGCATGTCCTGACGCCGTAGTGCCCGTCTGTGCAATGTTCTTATCCAATGTTTAAACGGTCTGGCTGAACGTGGTGATGGGTGGCGGCGCAGGTGATCAGCTTGCAAGGCGACCCCAACGAAGCCTTGTGCTCCGTCCGCCTCTTGTGCCTGGTCGAGGGGTGCTGACGGGACGTCCTTCAAAGCATACATTGCCGCGCTGAGCGCTGAGCCCGCCTTTCCTTCGTCGTCTGCTGGTTTTTCCGCAGGGTCCGCATCTTCGGGCTGCTCGGCACCACGGGTCATATCGCACGAGGCCCCGTTCAAGGAGGGCGGTCTAGGATGGTCGACATCTGCGGAGCGCATCATGCGCGGTCGAGCACAAGGGAAACAAATCCAAAATCGGGGCGTGTCCCAGCAACAACACGCATGTCACGGGCCGGTCCTGCCAGCCAGCTCAGAGCATGATATTAGAAAATATCAAGCTCGAGAAGACTCTGATACCTTGGTAAGACATGTGAGAGACGTTGATGTCAAGGCCAAGAGAACCCAAGGGGAGAAGGGAACGAAAATGGAGTTGTTACTCGATCGGGCCGGAAGGAGGGAACGGACATCACTGTCCGACCGCTCAGAGATGGGAGCAGGCCCTGGCTTAACCAACTCTGTTGGTCAACAATGGTGAAAGGGTCATTCCCGGATTGGGCTTTCACCGTATGAGCAAAACACCCAGTGGAGGGCATGGATGGCCTGTGGAGAGGACGGCAGCCACGACCGGACGAACAGCTCGAATGCATCAAGCCAGCGCACAGGCTTGGGAACGGGGTTCGACTGATCATTGGCGCGTCATCAGAACTGGGTAGCCACAATATAGTCGGACCGAGCCCAGCCACGTCCTCTGGCCGATTGGGTTCGACCGCATTTGGCCAGCATCCATGACGAACGCCGGCGGACAGTCTCGAGCAGACCAGCTCTTTTTCTCCGTTGTTGCACCATGTTCATCCGGAGAATCAGGGAGATTGCCTTCGCTTGTGCCTACTCCGGCCCTGTGTCACTCCTTGAGGCTCCCGTCCGGCGGGGAAGTATCAGGTGAGAGGGGCCCGAGGACCGAATGCGGCCTTATATAACTGAGCTTGTAAATCACATGAAAAATTGGCAACCTACAGCCATGGATAGGGAAGGTGTAAGTGCTGTGGTAAGTGCCCAAATGTTGGGTTCCAGCGAGGAAAAGGACAGTCCGTCAAGGTGAATTGGGTCGGGTCCCCGGGACTTGGACTGCCCAGGGAGCTCTGCTCTACCGCCGGAACGGGAAGTTCCGATCCCGACCCTCCTCCATTGGTCGAAGCTCTTAGCCCTGAAGATGCCCCTCTGAAGCTACCCCGCGCCGCGCATACCCAGGCGCCGAACGCGTCATTTGTGGCAGGCCTGATTACGGAACTGATCCAACTCCCGAAACTCGATCGTCGCTTGCAGCGCATATCTCTGATTCTGGGACGATGACCTTAAGCGCCGGAATGGGTCTGCAGCTGATGTTAGAACCATGAGCAACCTCCACGCGCCCACCGTCCCTTCGGGGCCGACCACGGCACCCATCGCAAACGGAAATGCGACGCACCTCACCATCGCCGAACTCCAGCGCAAGAAAGACATCATCGAGGGCGAACTCAAGGCGCTCGGCGGCGTCCTCGATTCGGTGGGTAGTGCCAAGTACTCGCGCAACCGAGACGATCCGCTTACAAGAGGCTGCTGCAGCACGGGGTTGACATGAACACCAGTCTCCTCACCCCCGATGGGTTTCCGCGGGCCGACATCGATGTCGCACAAAGTACGATGGCGGCGATCCGAAGTATGTGAGAGGGCGGAGAGGCTAACAGGCGCAGTTCGGACAACCAGAGCCCGCATCATCCACCTCCGGAATGACTGGAAGGATCTGATGGCCGTCATCGAGAAGCGGCTACACGAGCATTTTGCGAGCCTTCAAGACGACGACGCCGCCGACGAGGCCGCTCCTCCCCCGAGCATCGACTCGATCCCGCGAGACTCGGTGCCGGAGCCGCTCGACCAACCATTCGCCAAGGTCAATACAGTGGTGGACAACAGCCCGGCCGCGGCCGCTGGTCTCAAGCCCGGCGACCTGATCCGCAATTTTGGCTACGTAAACATCGAGAACAATGACGGTCTCAAAAAGGTGGCTGAATGTGTCCAAGGGAACGAAGGGGTAAGGCCCCAGCAACTTTGCAGCATGTGAAGCTGGTGGCAATGGAAGGCTGACGGTGCCGCAGCAAAACATCCTCGTCAAGGTCTCCCGAAGCACTGGGGTTTCGAGGCCTCAGGAACTCCGTCTGACCCTGACACCAAGGCGTAACTGGGGAGGTAGGGGGATGCTTGGATGCCATATTTTGCCGCTGTAAGTCGGGTTGATGACGGTTCGGCCGAATGTGTAGTTATAGCGAGACGAGCGCAGCTGTTTGTTGAGCTGCGTTGCCTTGGGCCAAAGTTGGCGACTGAGCCTGTCCCACCTCGGCCTGACCAGATTACTTTTGGGCTGCATCGTCCGCTGCTGTGGTCAGGCAATTTGGAACTCGAGAGGAATCTTGCGAGGCGATGCCTAGCACCAGACTAAACAGCGAGCAGAGCAATGGCTTCAGGTTCGAAAGCTGAAAACATCCACTCGTCATGACGCATTTGCAGCAGGCAGCAACATGCTTCTGCGAGCCTAACGAAGGCCCATCCAGATGAACTCGAACGCTTCGTTCGGCCTGTTGCAATTAGTAATCACCCAATGTGTGTTTTCGCGCCGTGAAGAAGATCATGAAATGCTGCAAGGGCTTGACAGGCCATTTGTGTTGTCATAAAAGCTGAGCACATGTCGGCGATTCTTTTTCGCTCCAAAGCTTCTTTCAGATTCTTGCGCTCGAAAGACAAGGCAGAGCTTCCTGTGCCGCACGAGCCACTCTGATCACGTGCCTCGACTCCCCGCCGCCCAACGAGTTTTTCGTCCAAGGCTGCTGCTGTGGTTCCCAAGCTGCCTTTGAAAACAACATCACTCCCCCCACTCATTCTTGCAACCTGACCACAACCACCTCTCCCACTGCCTCCAGAACCTCGAAAAAAGTGCGTTGCCATTCCCGTCCTCCGGTCGCTTCTACTCGACGACGATTTTTTCATCGCCGATCTCTACAAAAAGCTTCTCGCTCGCCTCTCAAAGCTAACGTGGGTTGCCCAGAGCTGACTCCTCGTCGCACTTGATCACCACCCATCCACACATCCACACGACATGGCTGAGGCGCCCCAGATCCCGACCTTCAAGCTGGTCCTCGTTGGCGATGGTGGTACCGGCAAGGTGAGTTGTCCCCCGTTGTCGTCGCTGGCGCCCGCTATCGCGACTTTTACTCTGCGCCGCAGTTGGGGTTCCCAGTGAGCGCCAGATCACCATGTGCCAGCCCGTACTAACATTGCCTGGCTCAGACCACCTTCGTCAAGCGCCACTTGACTGGTGAATTTGAGAAGAAATACATGGCCACTTTGGGTGTCGAGGTCCACCCTCTCGGCTTCAGCACCGTATGTCGTACTCTGTCAGCCGTGCGATCGGGCGATTGCGATGACTTGGCGCTGACAAGTTTGCAGAACTTTGGTCAGATTCAGTTCGACGTGTGGGACACTGCGGGCCAGGAGAAATTTGGCGGTCTCCGTGATGGCTACTACATCAACGGCCAGTGCGGCATCATCATGTTCGATGTCACGTCCCGCATCACCTACAAGAACGTCCCCAACTGGCACCGTACGTACCTGATTTGATGAGCCAAACAGAGTGTTAGCGAGAGGAGTGCTAATGCGGAATTAGGTGATCTCACCCGTGTCTGCGAGAACATTCCCATCGTTCTCTGCGGCAACAAGGTCGACGTCAAGGAGCGCAAGGTGAAGGCCAAGACCATCACTTTCCACCGGAAAAAGAACCTCCAGTACTACGACATTTCGGCCAAGTCGAATTATAACTTCGAGAAGCCCTTCCTCTGGCTCGCCCGCAAGCTCGTCGGCAACGCTGCTCTGGTACGATTGGATTTTTTGAACGCGTGGGCGCATGCGGGCCATTTTACTAACGACGACAAACCAGGAATTCGTCGCCGCCCCTGCATTGGCTCCCGCCGAGGTGCAGGTCGATCAGAACCTCATTGCACAGTACGAGGCTGAGCTCCATGCGGCCGCTGAGGCGCCCCTGCCCGACGATGACGAGGACCTTTGAGCGGCTCCAGACCAGGCAGCTCGGTCAGTACATTGAATGTGGTTCAGGATTGGTAATGCCCGTTATGAAAGGATAAGATACATCTCCCGAGGCACGCACAGATGGCAAGTACAGGCATTTGGGACGGACATTCGGGGGAACACGTATGGGTGGGGCTTCGAGGGAAGGCATCGATTTGGGATTTTTGATGGGGGGAATGGAGCGGCGGCGGCCAACATGTTTCCTCTCAAGGTTTGGTTGACCCCAGACGCAAGTCAGCCAGATCACGCAAAGCTAGATCTGAACAACACTGCTGCATAAATTGCGGCCCTAGGTAGATCAATATCAGACGTCAGTCTCACTAAGGAGCTTCGCCTGGTCGACATGTCCAGAGAAAGGAGTGGCCAAACCCTCCCTTTCACCTCGTTTCTCATCAGCGACGAGCGTGAGGTTGAAATCGGGCTTCAAGGCGGTGAGGCCCCGCTGTGGGGCGCAGCTTCATGACATCAAAGAAGCAGGCAATGTGCACCATGAGGCGCTGCTTTGTCAGCCGGACTGGGGCATATCGCTTGGCAATAATGGTTGCCCGGTAACGAGCCAAGCCCACAGCAACATGGACGGAGTACTTAACGTTATACAATTATACATAATCAAACAATCGTCGAGAAGCGGAATAGTATCTTAAGATATCAGCATATAGCGTCTCAAAGTTTACGCCACGGGTGAGTCGTAATCCAATATAACAGATTCTGATGGTTTATAATTCAGTCATAGTTTGTTCGTTGGCGTGCCACGTCACCGGCCCCTAGTCAAGGGGAGACAAGCACTGGAAACTGCAGCGGCAGCATCACCTCTACTTTTCTTGCTTCCATACCAATTGGTTCACGGTAGCAAGCGAACCAGGTTTGGGCTGTATACAAAGCTCATCTCAAATCATGGCAGCATTTTATTAGCACTGCGCGGTATAAGCAGTGCGCACGGTCAGACCGTAAGGAGCTGTTGTCTTGTGAGGTCGAGAGCACGAAGGGAGTGCCCGGATTTGGGGGCAAGCTGTCCGTCCCTATACATAAACAGGGTGCTGTTAGCCATCTATTACTTTGGTACTCGAATCTGAGACGGCTTTCTCAGTTCTCGAAGCTGCTTCGACATGAGGACTTGTGCAGCGGATGGATGGCCCGGCCTTGCGTCAGGGGCAGTAAGGGACCAGGTACCTTAGCCAAGGGGCATGGAACGGGTTACCCAGTTAGCTGAGACAGGAAGACTACCTTCATTTGGTCTCCAGAGGCAAAATGCCCTCCAAGTCCGGATGGGACTCATACCTGAAAAACATGTCGGGCGACAAGCTCCTCAGTGTGGTGGACTTTTCTGCTCCACCGGGGCGCGCAAGCATGGCGTGGGATAACTTTACCACATATTGCCCGCTCAAAAACGCTGTGACGTGAACATTTGAAGGGTTAGAGGTGCTGCTTTTGCCACGAAATAACTGAAGCACACGGGGAGTTAAGTGTCCTCAGCAGACCGAGATCTGCCACGTTGACGATGAGAAATGTCCGGTGTTGACACCCTCGCCGACAACGCTTGACTGCTCGGACGCTTGACTGCTCGGTATCCAAAACCTGGTTCCCAACCCAGTCAGATCGGTTCCAGCCATGCCTGTGAGGGATCCAAAGTGAAGGAGAGGGAGATAGAGAAGAAACAGGTACGGTCCGGTGTGGACGAGTCTTTGACTTGCTCTGGAATGCCGGTGATGATAGACATGGCAGTTTTGATGGCAGGACTGATCGGGGCGTTGCTAAACCTTCCCTACTAGTTATTGAGACCCGGTTTTATCTCGACAAACGTGTGATCAAGGCACTTAAAAGGCTGGCCAGATCAGGTATGGAGTGGTCGTGTATGTCTTCATCATCTCTTACCCTCTAGTACAGCAAAACGTAAACGACCTCGAGTGTTTATGCCTGTCTGAATATAGGACCATCTTTACCATTTGGGAGTGCCTTCTGTTTGATCTCTAGGCATTACTTCAGCCTCGAAATCCGACGGACTGTTTCGTACCGTCTCGTTGCAGAGTCCTGATCATGGAATTATCCCATCCGTCGAGTAAGAACCTGCTTCTGGGATAGAGACAGGGCCTCGGAGACCATTGAATCCTTAACCATTTTGGTTCTGCCACAGAAAAGAGGTCGCAAGCATGACTGCCGAACTAAGGAACGAAGCCATGAGAGGGACTGCAAGCTTCAGACAAGCTTGTCTCAAACCTGAGCCCTTCAAGCGGCCGTTGTCGTGCAAGGGCAGGAAGCGTGTGACAGTCACCCATACTTTTGCCATTAGCACAACCCCCAACATCAACAATCGTGAAAGCACGGCAAGCATGGCCCAACAGCCTGTCAAGCCCCCAAAGCATGTATGACCCCAATCCCAGACTTGAGATTAAGGCATATATATTGGAGAGATTATTCGAAATAAAATGGGAGGAAAAAAAAGAAAAAGAGCACACATTATCTCCAAAACAAGTCTGCTCCTCCTCCCCCGGGTGTTAATGAACGTATCGCCTCAAACCAAAAAGAACGCATCATCATTCCAGCACGCATCAAGAATAGTAAAACCATCATATATATCAAGAAGCCTCCTTCTCCACCCTCCCTTTCCCGCGATTTAGATACCCGGCGTCGAGAAGCCCGGAGCCTGCGGCCAGTTACCCAGGCGTGCCGGATCGCCACCGATGCGGACATAGACACCGACGGCGGGGATACCACCGTCGAGCACAAAGAACTGGTACCAGCCCGGCGGGCAAATGTTGGCGTTGGGCGGCGCGTCGACGGTGCAGCTGGTGCCGGTGCACGAGACGCGCGGCATGATGGTGCGGGCGCCCATCGAGTTGCCGTGCGTGCTCGACACGGAGCCGAGCAGGGTTACGGTGATGGCGCCGTTGCGGGCCGGCGCGCCCAGCGTGAACGCGATGTTGGCCTGGCCGTAGGCCCAGTCCTTGTTGACCAGGCTGAAGGTCGGGCGGGGTTTGCCGCTGAGGAGGTAGGGCGGGATGAAGACCTCGACTCGGTACTCCTCGGGGTTCTTGCCGTCCTCCGGGTTGGAGCCCGAGATGAGGACACGGCCGTCGAGGAGCGTGATGGCTTCCGAGTGGTACAAGCGGGAGATGGTGGTGTTGGCGGCGACCGTGATGCGCGAGCCGAGCGGCTTTGACGGGTCGTAAAGGAGCGCGTTTCTGTTGGGGTCCGTGGCCAGGCCGAAGCCGGCGTTGCCGTGGTGGGCGCCGTTGGCGATCAGGTATGTGCCATCAGGGAGCGGGGCCATGCACGTCAGGACACGTTTCGAGGGCATGCGCTCGATCTCCCACTTCGGGTTGGCCGCCTCGGGGTAGATGGAGACGCAGTTGTCGAGGGCATTCATGACACCCGTGGTGGCGCCGCCGCAGATGAGGACGCCGAGCGGGTCGGTGTAAGGGTACTTCTGTGGGAAGAGCACGGCAGTACCCTCGAGAGGATAGGTGCGGCCCCCCTTGTCGTCGTTGGGTGCGCCGGGGGCGTTGGGAAGGACCTTGGTGGTCGCGAAGGTAACGGGATCGAGGATGCGGGCCTCGTTCCAGTACTGGACAAAGATGCCACCACCGGGCAGGACGAAGAGGTAAGGATACAAGTTGTTGGGGTGAGTGCGGTCCAGCCAGTCCATGTACAGCGGGGCCTGTCCGGTGTACGGCAGGATCTCGAGCGAGGGAACGGCCTTGTCGTTGGAGCCGATCAAGCCACCAACGACCAAGACGGAGCCGTTGGTCATGACCATGGCGGTAGGATACCAGCGGCCAGCCTGGAGCTTGAGCACGTTGACGTTCTCCTCCCAGTCGTGGGTGTCGCCGGGCCAGTACAGACGGGTGCCATAGGTCGAATCGCCAGCCCAGCCGCCGACGTTGAGCTGACGACCGGCCTTGTCAGGCAGGGTCACGCCGGCGGCACAGAAGACGTCGGTCTTGAGGTGGAGCTCACGGAAGGTCCGCGATGCGACGTCCAGCTCGTAGGCGCCAGTCTCGTTGCCAGGGCCCGTCCCGTGCTTGGAGATGAACGACACCTTGCCAGTGATGGTTTCCTGGGTAATGAGCGGGATGTTGACACCGTTCGCGAAGAACTCGTACCGGCCGGCCCGCCAATCCTGCGGGAAATCCCACGAGTATTTGGGCGTGCCAGTCCAGAAGTAGGTGGAGAGACGGCTGAGGCCACCGCAGATGGCCGTCGGGTCGCCTTCGCAGGTGATGCCGCACTCGCTCTCCGGCCGGAAGGTGGCGCCGGCGGTCGCCATGTTGGCCGGGTCGCCGCAGTAGCATTCCCGGCCGTACTCCATACCGGCGGCATGGTAGCCAAACTGTGCGCAGCGGTCCAGGCACATCTCAGGGGTCATGCCAGGGTAGATGATCTGCCAAACGAAGGTGCGCTTGTCGTTAAGGTTGTCTTCGGCGCAGCCCTGGTATGTCCAGTCGCCGACAGTCTGCTTCGGGGCGGGAGGAGCATAGGCCTGAGGTTCGCCCTCGGAAACAATGCTCAGACGGTCGCCAGCACCGCACTTCTTGGTCGGGTCGCCGGGGCAAGCCATGCTGCATTGCGAGTCGACAGTTTTTTCACCGCCGTTATAGATGGCATTGCCGCAGAAGCACTGGACGCCATACTCGGTGCCGGAAATTATGTAACCGGCCGCAGCGCAGGCGTTGGCGCACGTCGAGGGGGTGTTGGCCTGGCTGTCGGGAATCTGATGCTGGAGGATACGTCCCTGCTTCCCGTCGATCCAGCATCCCTGATACGACCATCCCTCAGGAACGCCGGTAACGACGGGCGGCGGGGAAGTGGTCGTGGCCGGTGGCGCGCCAGTGGTTGAGCTCGGCGGAGGAGTGCCGTCCCTGGCATAGACAGACAGGCGGTTGCCGGCGCCGCAGTACTGGCTCGAGTCGCCCATGCAGGTCATGCTGCATTCAGACGCGGGCGCCGCGACGGAGCCGGCGGCGAAGCTGTCTCCGCAGTAGCACTCGCGGGAGTACTCGACGCCAAAGTACGTGTAGGCGGAGCAGTAAGCCTGACACGCTTCAAGGGTCATGTCGTCGGAAGCGAAGGTGGCAGCACTCAGAGCGCGCCCGGCCGTGGCCTCGGTGCGGCACCCATACCACTCGTAGTTGCCAACGGTCTCGGGCTGGGAGGGTCCAGTCGGCTGGCTGCCGCCGCCGGTAGAGGTACTGGGACTTGTCAGCAATCGAAGCCCGGGCATGGGGATATACAAATATCACAACTCACGCGGCGGCGGAGGAAGTTCCCGAAGGGCTTTGGCCCCCGTAGCTGTATACATTCAGACGGTCAGGGCCGCCGCAGAGCTCGGTGCTGTTGCCGTTGCAGGTCATGGCGCAGCCGCTGGTGGCGGGGGCACCGCCGTTGACGATGCTATTACCGCAGTCTGTCCGAGTCAGTTCATGCTCCCGGCCAGCAGGTTGGGCCTCACATACAGCATTCGCCACCATATTCCACGCCGGCAAAGTTGTAGTTGGCGGCGCGGCAGGCAGCCGTGCACTTGGCCACCGTCATCTCGGCGGCCGGGATGCCGCCGGCGCCGTAAGTAAGCGCACGGCCTGTTGTCCCCTCCGCGTAGCACCCCACGTGGGTGTAACCGTTGACGCCCGGGTTCGGTGCCGGCCCAGACGAAGTCAGGCTATCTGTGTAGAAGAGCGATAGCCTGCTTCCGGCTCCGCAAGGCTGGGTGGCGTCTCCGGAGCAAGGCATGTTGCAGTTCGAGTCGGCTACCTTCTCGGTTCCCGCGGCAAGGCTGCTCCCGCAGAAGCATTCAACCGAGTACTCTGTGCCGGCGTAGGCGAAACCCTTGGCAGCGCAAAAGGCGAGGCAGGACTCGATTGTCATGTCCTCGCCATCCGCATACGCGGCGCTGTTGATGGTCCGGCCGGGTACATCGGTATAACATCCTTGATACTCATAGCCTGACGGAAGATCCTCGGGGATGGAGAGCTGGGCAAGCGAGAATGGGAGCTACAGGACACACATGTTAGCAAAGAAAGAAGCCGTTGCTTGGCCGAGCCCGGCTCAACAGCGAGGTAAAGAGTCTTACGGCGGAGAGGAGGAGAGAAGAAACGAGCGTCCTTGAGGGCGAGGCCTTCATTGTGAAGGTGGGTGCGTCCGGAGAGCGGACGCCAACACCAACAAACTGGACAGGACAGCAAAAACGAGTGTCAGGGTCGGAGGAAAGCAGAAGCAAAGGGGGAGCAAAGACACCATGTGGGGGGCGGTGTTCCTAAGATATACACGTTCGGCCCATGGTGCCGAGTCCGCCGTGACCGTGACGGGTGACATGACCGTGGACGATGGGTTCCTCTCCTGCTGCTTGGAGAAATGGCTGAACAGGGGCAGGTACCCGTTGGGCCCGCCGAGCAATTGGGCTGGCCATTGGCCAACAGGGAAAAGCGAGAGAGAGTGGGCCAAGTCTAGTTCTTCCTCGATCTTGGGCCAGCCCGGCGTCCAAGATTGCAGGGGTTGTGCTGTGCTGTGGACGGTCAGCGCAACAACAAGGGTCCTCACTGCAACCCAACATTGGACCATGCAGAAGAGCCGTACTCCGTATCAAACAGCGACAACAGGCGAAGCGCTCTCAAAGGCATGCATGTCGATGGGGTTTCTCGTTCAAACCTTTGGGTTTCGCTCTGGCGCCGAGTGATGAGCTTGGGGCAGCTAAAGAAATGACAGAGGTGGCTGCCATGATCCTCGCGCAGGTAATTTGCGAGGGCCGGTTGCCCCTGAGATCGCAGTGCGAACTTCAGGAACCAGTATTCATAAGCCAACGATCACATCTGGGACACCCTCCGGCTCGGTGATTGATTTCACGGATGGCCATGGTTGCCTGCCGCTGTGGTTTGGGAGTCGGCGACAGAGATGTTTTGCCGCAACATGGCAGGGCTGAATTTGTCCAGCAGCAGATGCAGAGACGGAAATGCCAAGATGCAATGCCAGATCACAGCTCGCTCTCGTGCCCCAGTCCAGAAACCTGCGAATCGCCTGCCCTGCAATGACAGAGAGGACTGCCGGGGATGGCTTGACCCCATCCGGGCGGGCTGGCCAATGCGAGTGCCCCGTGGCTGCGAGAGTAGTCGTCAATACGAGGTGGATCACTCACCATCACCAGTTCGTCACAGCTCACACACAATGCCATATTTTCCCATCTTCCTCCCACTTGAGCCACTTCATCGGCAGGTCTGCTCCGGGACACACGCAGAGTCTGGTGATCGGCCGTGCATGTCCCAGACTCCCAGTGTGGCCCCTCGTTTCTTTTTTCCTTCTGGTGCCAAGTTGTCCGGGGCTATTGGAGGGAGGAGGATTGACCCCAGTTGCTGGGACAGGCTATCGACAAGTCAAACTCAATAGCGTAGTTTGCTCGGGTCTCCATCAGCAATTTACTCAGCCTTGGAATTTGGCTTGGAGAAAGGGTCAAAAGTTGGTATTTTTTTTTTGTCTGGCCATTGGCTGCGAATCGTTTGCAGGGATTTTGAGAGCAAGCTGAAAGAACGAAATGGGGAAAAAGACGTTATCCGCTGCACCCGAGCAAAGGTACGAAGGTACAATACTCCCCTGACTGGGCCCTGTCTTGGTAAAAACAGAAGCAACAATTAGTGGCAGTGCACGTCTGCCCCACGGGGTTCATGCGAGCAGCCCACGTTCCATCCTTCCATTTCACACGCATCAGGGAAGTTAGGCGACTACAGTACAATACGGAGATCTTTGCTAGATATTGTTGGAGATATTCCGTACTAGATTAGTTCTCGCTTTCTGCTAGAATCTACAATAGCTGAGCACGATGTCCATGCAAATCTCCACGTTAACGCTTCCAGGTTGTCTCCCTCGGTCGAGACCGGACTCCACCGGACCCGAAAATCGATTTACCATGAACACTGGCCAGGCCTTCCAGATTCTCTCTGCTAAAAAGTTCAGCTGCGTCGGAAAGGGGCTCATCGAGAACTCCATAGGCCACGTGGATCGACGCTAGCACTACACACTACCGGTACACTAATATCTCTCAATGTTATGTGGGCAGGGTCGATTTTGTCGACGTCCAGGCTCTTCAACTGGCTGGCTGCAATTGGTGACATGACATTCGATGGCCACCTCCGCATTGGCCCGCTCGGCCTGTGGCAGCCGGGCGGAGCTCGGTCAATTCAGCCCTTCCACAAACAGGCAGGCGGCCGATCGTTCGTGCTACGTACATCCGTACTCTCGCCGCATCCCGGCCATGGCCCCCGGGTGATCTCCGGGATGGGCCGATGCTTCCGTTCCCAGGGGTTAGTGTAGGTACAAAATTATTATCACTACGAATAGCTCGATCACTTTCTATCAACTCTTTGTCTGGTAATCCTCCTCAAGAATCCACTGACGACGTCGCCACAAAAGATGCATTAGACGCCAGCTAGCCACATGCAGTCATGCACGTAGACGTGGAGAAGTGTTCCCCCGCTGCCACCACCCAACATTGGAGTACAGATATCTCAACTCGTATCAGCGTACGGACACACCCCGCAAATTTATCTGCTGTTGATCTGAGGTTCTGAATCACCGCTCCTCTGGCACCAATCGCCCACACCACGTATCGAACTATTGAAAGAAAGGCATTGGGACTGGCCGCCCCAAGGAACTCGCAGAAAAATAACACAACTGCCCAACATGCGCTGACATCGGAAAGATGTGAAATCCTCCGGCTCTGGTGTGCCGTGGGCCACAGTAACACGAAGAAGCGGTGGGGATTCGCATGCACGTCGCTCCTGCAATGCGACGCCTACAATGGCTTGGTCGTGCCAGTGGGGGCTCGAAATGGTCCGACAAAATCTTTTGCATCTTTCTGTTGGTAACACCACTTTGACTCGGTTCGGCAATAAGACCAAACAGGTCAATCGGCGACGCTTCCTTCATCGGCTCCCAGCAAGCTCCGAGTCTGCCGCCATGAACCAAGCCCAAGAGAATTGTTGTCCGAGATTCTTTTTGTTCGGCCCGCCTCGACACCGCAGGCGCCAACCCTTGCGCAGCATGCCCCCAGTCGTCTCAGGAACACGAGCTCTTGGTTGCAGATTCCTTTTGCGGGCAAAACCACATCAAACAGCGACGGAAGAGGAGGTGATCAATAGTTACCAATGTGTTTAGCCAGCGTTTCGGGGCGCACGGCGCGTCCCTTAAATGCATTGACACGCTTTAATGCATTGACACGGTAGGATTGAATTGGTCTGCCTGCTCAAGATGGATTGAAGTGCATTTATTATTGCGAGGGAGAGGAGATGGCGCCCTCCCACCGCTGAGCAATTCAAGACTCATCTTACTACAGCACGTTTTCCCGACATTGAGGTACTACTGTACGAGTCTTGTACATCGCAGGCAAGGTGCCTTACCGTAGTCAGGGGCAAACAAGTCCCCAGTCCATGGCGCTGCTGGGCCAACACTACGTAGATATTGGTTACCCCTGAATAAGGTAAGCTCCCCGTGGGCCGAAGCAGCAGCTGTCTGGTGGTACCTACATTGTGCTTGTATCAGCGCACATACCACCCGAGGCGGACGTTCAGGTAACTTGCCATTATTGACTCCCAAAATACCAGTCCAAGTGTCGCTCTACGAGATCACCTTCCTTTTCTAACTCAAAGCTACAACTCCAGCTAGGTGTAGTGTTGTTGCTCTCTTCGTGAAATGTTAATGTTGCCCTTGTAGTCTCCCACTGGTTCCCATAGTCTTCATTGGTGGTCAACCTGAGATTTGAACTATCTGCTCACTGATTCTCAACCTCATTCGGCTTCTTCTTGCCTCAGGAAGTGGCTTCTTCGGCGACAATGATAGCTCAGCACAAGACTCTTATGAGTAACAGTGGTAGCACGGTAAAGACAAGACAGAGACAACAGAGGAAGTAAGCAACCCGGCGACTCGGGAGTATCTCATTTACAACTTGCAACGGAAGTGTTCTCCTTGTCTCCTGGGCTCTTGACGAAGTGTTGCTTTCATTCCACGAGAAGTCTAAACCAATATCACCCCCATAACACCGCTGGCTTTCTCATTTCCGCCTTTCTCATGCTCTTTATCCCTGAGAACACCATTACCAGTTAACTCCCTCCCTCGAGTGATTCATGCCTGACCGAGCTCTATCAGACAGACATCGGCTTCGGGGTCAGGTAGCCCTCCGTCCCCAGCCCGTCCCTCTTCTCCCTTTCATCCGATTTGACCCCAATCCAGGCCTCAATGCCTGCCAGTGCTTCATATACAGGATCCGCCTCCCACAGAGTCAACCACCCCCTGGTTGGCTCAGCGGCATTGGGAAGGAGCATGGTTGGAACTTCAACAACCGAAATCGTGTGGGTTTGACTCGCCACAAGATAAGGGAAAACAGTCGAGTTTTTCGTAGCCAACCACCTCTATTCGACCGGCGCGGGAATAGGGCTGGTTGGCGAGCTTTTTTTACGTTTTTCTGTCTTTCCATTTGTATTTGTTGTTCCCTTGCGAGGACTGTTTTCTCCCCTTTACCGATCTAGGTATACCAATTTGACGAGAGAAATGTTCACCTGACTCTTTGTCACAGAGAAATAACTCGGTCCATCACGTACTCGTCTCCTTCATCACCTACCTACCTACCTACCGAATTACCCTACCTGCAACCAGCTCATTCCATCAACAGGCGAGACACCGACGGGCCGCTTTCAAACTCACAGCAACAGTGGGCTTGCTAAGTAAGGTATAATAAACCTCCTAACAACATTCTCAAAAGCCTGCCTATCCATGCCAGCCGCAAAGGGAAATGGGCAGGCAATCTGACTAAAACATACGGCCGCGGCAGACATGCTCCAGACTTTTTGAAGGTCAGCGTCGTCCTAGATTCAGGCAAAAGCGCAGAATCGGTGATGAATCAAGCTAGGATAAAGTCGATGACGGCTTGCAATATCTGTTGGAGTCATGTCGGTCATATCGTCAGGGCCTTGACATATTTCTTTAAAGGAGAGGGCTGCGAGTCCGTTGACTGCAGACGGCTGATGTAAGTACGTGCTCGGTACGTTCACGACTTAATCGAAGCTGACGATGACCATAAACAAATACCCATCATGCTGAGGCAGTCTGCTGGAGTGTCGCGCTCATGAGTCGGACCGGAGTCGGCGAGAGCATCTTCGTTCAGCAGAGTGACACTTCCTGATCCAGCGTCAAGGGAAACGACTACTCATTTGAGACTTGTTGGGTTTGCTTCCGCATGGCATCGGTTCTCGTCCATGAGAGTATGTTTGTCACGTGCAGCGGCCTCGAGCATGTCGCGGATGCGAATCACGTCCATCTCGAGCTGTCTGACCTAGTTCGGCTTTGCGATGCCGGTGCTGCCCCTGGGCCGTCCATACCTGGGCCCGCCGGATTTGGGCCTTCTCAGGGCTGCTATGTCTGCCGGTGCTGCATCTCAGCCAGCTGTTCTCGGAATTCCGGAGCTTACTACTTTGGTTGCATCTTGAACAGAGCGTTGGACAGAACAGGGCGAGAAGGAACAAACAACGAAACGAAGTGAAATGTGCTCCAGCTCTAACGCGCGCAGACCCACGTGAAGCCAGTATGACGAGCATGCATGTCTCCTTGGCACACCCAGGGATAATGGGCCCGTAAAGGTATCTTTTCTTCCAGATGAGGCTTGACGCCTGACGGTCTTGAACGAGTAACATCTAACAACTTTCTTACAAATTCGGATGTATTTCCATCTCATACACTCGCGTTGAGAGACCATGTCTAACTGGTCAATGTCATGCCCTTCGCTTCCTCCATTTCGTCGACCATCGCTCCCACCCCCGCAATTATATGACCGCCCCCAGAGATAAAAACGCCGCTGATATGCTCCTGATTTTCGTTTACCCCAACGCCAATGCCGCAAAATAACCTCCCATCATACCATCAAGACTTCCCAACGTAAAAAGAAGAACCCCATCCCAGCTCCGCACATTGGCTCTTGCCCCTTTCCTTCTTCGTGCCCAGGGCACAGGTACCGATACATACCCACCAAACCCTCGCCACTATCATCCATTTGCCGCCATCAATCCCTCACTCATAACCCCCCTCCTCCTCATCAGTAGCCGTATCCTCTTGAAACCCCACCGCTACGCCACCATCACTACCAACTTCACTTTCATCGCCATCATCATCCTCCAAATCCCCATCCTCTTCTTCATCCCCATCCCCCTCCCGATCAAGAACCGCCATCGGCGTCCACGCAACATAGCTGTTCTTCAGATCCAGCCAACGCTTTGCAACCGGCAGCTGGAACGGGTCAAACGGGAAGCACGCCTCGAGGTGCGTCCACTTGTCGTCGTCGTACTCGAACCCCGTGTCGCGAAGTGCGCCGCCCGTGGCGTAGCTGCCCGTGAAGAACTGCGAGAGGTGGACCGACTTGTTCTTTTCAATTTGCGGGTATCTAGAACAAAACGAAAACAAAATGTTAACTGTGGGGGCGGGGATGGAAGGGGAGGGTTACAAGTGGAACTGACATGTAAATGAGACGGAGGTGGTGCGACAGGCGGGCGAATTCGTCCACGATTATCGGGGAGCAGCATTTCAGTGGCTAAAAGGCCGCCAGTCAGTGATTATCCAAGGGCTAAAGGGAAAAGGGGAGACGGCGCACGTTGAGCTTGCTGCCAATGTTGGCCTGCAATCTGGGCTTCAGGCCCGTCATCCAAGGGAGCTCTTGCCCAATGAACGATGCCGGATCGTCCCAGTCGAGGGTAGGGGGTAACAGGTCCCGATCGATCAAGTCTCGCCAGCGGAAGCAGAAGATCTAGCACCACAAGGTCAGTACACGAGGGAACCCAACACTCAGTCATGTTGCCGCGACTCACATAGAGCAATCCCTGAAAGTATGCACTGCGAATGGTTAGCATGCTGATGCTTTAAACAATCCCCACGAAACAACTCACTAGTATTGGCTGTACCGTCGCACATCGGGACCGCGGCAGTTGCTGTGGATTGCGCGGTAGTGATCCATATAGTCAAGGAATGTCTTGGTGATCATCTGCACCTGCTCGCTCTGCACCCTGGCCCCGCGTGCAGTGAAGCTTGCCAAGTAAGCAACTGCAGCCTGCTTGACGACCGGTGGCCGATTCGACTCGAATCTGACAGACGTCAGAATGTGTATACCTCGATGTTGGGATCCGGGCGAGGGGCTTACGCAAGATTGAATAGCGTCCCAATGAACATCTCCATGAACTGGTTAGACTTCATGGCGAATTTGAAGAGTAGATACTGGGTGTGGCGCGACTTGAGATGCTGTTCAACCGTTAGTCATCGACCACAAGACGTCTGAAGAAGGAGCACATACCGGCAAGATGACATTGGAAAAGTCGCTCAACAGGTCCTGGAACGCCTCAATGGCCTCCGGAGTGTCGGGGTCTTCAAACACAGGGGTATAAATTGAAAAGAGCAAGTCGAGGATCGCATCCATCGTTTCCAGCTTGCTCTTGATCGCAAGCACGCGCTTGGCGTCCTCATTGAGCTCGTCCTCGTCGCTCAGGACAGAATCGGCATCGCTGTCGTCGTCCTCGTCTTCATTCCTAGCGTCCGAGGCTTCCAGCTGCCGCAACACCGCCCTCGTGGTCACGTCGTCATCGTTCTCCAGGTCAAGCGTCATCTCTACATCCAGCTTGACCAATCGCGAAAGAATCAGCTCCATGATATCCCGCTCCAACTCGGGCCTCGCCGCCTTGAGACGGAGCAGATGATCGATATACTCCATGTGCGTGGCCTTGGACTCTTCAGAAAACGGGAACTTGGCCGCGACCAGGTTGAGAATTATGTGCTGCCCCGCCGGGAACAGCTCCAGGAGGTACTTGAGCCCGACATGCAGCCACGCCTTCTTGGTCTCCGGGTCGACGGGCGGAAACCCGGCAACGCTCGACGCGTGCCTCGTCTCGGTGAACTTGTCTACCATCATGGTGAGCACCTGCGTGAACAGCGACCCTTGCACCGACGCCAGCGCCGCCAGCAGCTGGATGTACGCCCGCGCAAAGCTCTCGTCCCGCTCTAGCCAGGCGCACCGCAGCACGCTGCGCAGCAGCCCCGAGCACGACCGCCCTAGCAGCGGCACGTACCCGGTCAGCGCCACGACGTAGACAATCAAATCCTGCTCTATTGCCGCCAACGCCGCTTCATCCTCCTCCTCGTCGTCGTCGTCATCATCGCCTTCTTCCGACGTAAGTGGCAGCTGCAGCTCCTTCTTCCTCCTCCTCGGACTCGGCGAAAAGATGTCCTTCAGGTTATCGTAGTCCTCGTCGTCGCCGCGGGCGTGCGCCTCGAGGGCCTGGCGCACCTCTCGCTTCGCCTCCTCCAGGCTCTTGCCGCTGATTTCCTTGACCATGTTCAGATCCTCGTTAAAAACGACCGTCTTCTTTTGTCGTTTTGTTGGGGGTTCATCCTCGCCGTCATCCCCCGAGTCGTCCGACCGCCGCTGTCGCGTGCCCAGGACCGAGGACGTGGGCTTTCGGAGGATGGGTTTGATCGGAGAGGATGCGAACGTGGGTCCGGAACTGCGCGGTATGAATGGCTGGGCCGTCGTCATGATAGATGTCTTGGCTCTTGTTCTGAATGTTGGAAAGAATCGAGGGAGAAGGTGGCGTAGTCTGCTGCGCGCGGGAGTCGACGGCGAGACAAGAGAGACAAGGCGAAAAAAACTCAACCCAGAGAAGAAGTGAGAGAGTCAAGGGAGAGACGGTGTTTGGTGTTGTGGCAGAGATTTGTAGCAGCAGTTGATCAACCATAATTGTTGCTACGCATCTCGATTGATGGTGGCAGACAAGAGAACTTGTCGGTCGAGGTCCCAGTCTTGGGGAACTTTCTGCGCTTCTGCCGGTGTATCCACCACAGCCATCGAAGGAAAGTGTTGTAATTCGTACAACATTTTTTAAAACCAACCGACACGTCTCCCCGCGAATGGCACGTGCCCAGTGGAGCCGCGACCTCAGCCAGGAAGGCGGTCAGATTCTTAGTCGATGCCCGGGCATCATTGGCTGCAAGCTCATGTGTAGCGCCTCGATTCATGAAACACTCATCAACGTTACTACACAGTACGTGTAATCCGTAGACGAGAACGCCTATTCTACCGCAAAAACCGACCTGAACAAGAAAAACAAACAAAAAAAAAGAAGCTGACTCCTACCATATCATGCCGTCCTCCGGCCTTTCCCATTCACATTTACCGCCAATCCAATACCCCACCAGCCCTAATGTATACTCTCTCCGGCACAGGTAGACAGCGACAGCGTAGAGAAGGCTGACCTGCCGCCCCAGACCGGGTCGTACTTATACAAACGCGAGAAAGTCAAAAGCACTCCAAGTAAATCCAACGGCTGGGCGCGGGCCATGCAGGACTCTGGTCGAGGACGGTCAATAGTCAGTCCCCGCACCGTTATGCCCAGGCTGAGCGCCGTAGAGGTTATAACCCTGCGCATCCGCGCTTTCCTGCTGGCCAGGCAGACCGGCGCCGAATCCACCCGCCGAGTTCGAGCCGGCGGTGGCGCCGTACCCTTGGCTGTTGGGCCGGTTCTGCTGGTTCTCGCCCCTATTTGACTGGGACTGCTGAGATGGTATTAGCGAACAAACTAGAGGATAAGGAGAGTTGGCAGCCGTACCTCGCGGTACTTGGAGAGGTAAATCTTAAGAGCCTCAGCATAATTCTCGAATCCCAAAGAGCTCATCGCGAAGAGAATGTCCTCGCCATTCACAGTCTTCCTCTTTTCCTGATGGCACTTCTCGGATGCTGTGATAGGTCAGCCTCATCATATCCCGAGCCAACATGGCACGTCCCACGGGGTCCGTAACAGGCTTACCTTCACTGGTAATGAACGAGATGAACTCGCTGACACATTCTTGCATGCATTCCTTTGCTTCCTTTGCAATTTTGGCATTCTCGGGGAGCGCCGTCTTCATGATGCGAGCCACTGGCGCAAAATTGCGAATGTTAGCATCGTAGACATCAGCCTTGTCCGTTTTGGACGACGACGAGGAAGCGCGAGCCGCCTGCAGCGGCGACTTGGGCGACGAATGGCCCGACATGGACGTGGAGCTGCCGTTGGCACGCGCGGTTGTCTGATAGGCAGCGCAGAAGAGACGCCAGTAAACGCCAGCCAAGGAGAATCTCTCGCCGCCATGCAAGCGGAAGTCGACGGGGAGGGAGCCGTCACCACCGCAGGCGCACGCGAATCATGGTCGAGTGGAAGGTTCATAGAAGCGACCTGGAAGGAAAGGGAAGCATGACGTACCATTGGCTATGGGTAACCACCGGTCCTGCTCCTTCACCTCGAACTCATAGCCGAGCCCGGTCGAGTGTGGGTCCTGAGGGTCGTTCATGATTTGTGCTTCCTCGTCACCCGACGGTGCACCTTGTTCGACATCCTTTGGATTGGATTGGGGAGAGTCGGACATATTTGGCTACCTGCAGCGGATGCCGGCTTCTTGTAAATTCCTTGGACTGCCAGATCGCACAGCGGGGATAGAGTCGGTGATGTGTTGTCGGACACGTTGCAGGGTTGTAGGGCTTGAAGCCACTTTCTCTCTGACAGGCTTGACCTGCGAAAGCTGCGTCAAGCGGTACCTCTTCGCGTGTCCTAGGCGTGCTCTAACTGGCTCCCCTGCCCGATTTTCAGGCTGTAACAAGGAAGGAAGCCTTGAGAGCTGGGGGCCAAGGTGGGGTGGAGGTAGCCTAGGGGGTAAGGGGTGGCGATGACGTGCCGGCAGGTTGGCCGAGACTGGCAGCCCGATGAGGTATCGTGGGGTGAGCCGCGCTGGTGGGTGGCCGCAAGGATTGTGTGTGGGATGCAGAACTGCGGGCCTTGCCAACAGTAGCCGACAGCCGGAGGGACAGCCCAGTAAGGTCTCGTTGTCAGCCGGATCGCCTTGCTGCGGGACTAACAGTCTCTGCCTTCTTGCTGAGATGTCTAGTGCAGCCGTCTGACCGGTCGATGAGGTGCGTGTTCCGTGTCGCCGGAGCTCAACTGCACGCGCGAAGTCCCTCTGTACTATGGTGTCGCGGTTACACCAGGGTTGCAACGCAATAGCCGGTTGGTTGGGGAAGGTCGGCACGGGGCAGGACGGCCTCGAATTGCGGACTGCAGATTGGTTGTGCTGCCAGGCCTTGATTGCCTGCCTCGTGGAATACCTGCAGAGCCGCGTCAGAGAGCTTTGCTTATCCGAAGGGTGGAAAGTTTGCAGAGTGTCTGCGCGACGATGATGCGGAGTCCAGCAAGGGATCCCAGTCCCGTCCCCGCTACGGTCGACGCGATGCGCCGTGATGCGCGACACTACCAGGCCATGCGCACATGGCTAACCAGACGTACCTTGGCCGTTTGTACCGGTACCCGCGACGGTTTGGTCGGAGCAATAAAATGGAGCAGCCTTGTCTCTTGCTGGTTTAGGCTCGGTGCTGCGTGTGCTCCGAGTGGGTGGTGTCTGAGTTGGTCGCAAATCTAGTGTCCGGCTTGGGTCTGCGATGCGCGGCGAAACTGGGATGCAAGAGGCTGCAGCGCACACGCGTGGGGTCGTTGCGTTGGAAAGATGGAAGACGGATGAAAAGAGGAATGCGGGAGAAGTGGGTTCCGCTCGACCCAGCTACCCCGGCCATGACAACAAGCTCCACCGCCAAGACAGCACATTGAAAGATCGATAACCGTTACCTTGACTTCTGAAGTCTCCAGTTTCCGTGCCTCCCCTCGTTCTTCCTGCTTGTTGAGAGCTAAAACTTGGTTGCCTGTATTATTTCTACCCGTCAAGGCCGCAGTCCAGCTACCAGAAACGCCCACTGTTCTGAACTCCTGGCTCAACAGAGCTCAGGCCATTTCATGGTGGGGTTACAGAGGATTCCAAGAGCTAGTTACGCTACGTACATGCAGGCCAGATTCATGAACATGGACCATCTCTTGCATCCCAATGGATCCCGTCCAGGGTGGCCTTGCGTCTTAGTGTCTTTGGGATACTGCGCAATTCATAAGCAAGCGTTGGAGCCAAGATAGAGACAACTGTGCAAAAATCCAGGACGGGCTAGTCCGGGCTGCGACACGAGTGTCTGCGGCATCGATTTTGTCTCCCGTCAGGAGCGGTGAATCGAAAACAACTGTCCGAGAGCCGAGGGCTGTGTGCTGGCGGCAAGTGCGGGATTAGTGATGGAAACTGCGTGTTCTCAATTTTCAGCACTTTCCATAGTCGCTCTCCCTAAGAGACACTCTGGAAAGGTTACTTCTCGGTGAAATTGAGACATTCACTCCGATGTACGGACGTAGTAGTATGCCAAGAACATCTCCGCGCCTGAGAAAGAGGAGAACGATTGGACGATGGCTGTCGCCAGTAAACATGCCAGCAGGAACAGGAAGGCTGAGTGACTGAAACTCAACGGTCCCGATGATAGGTAGACCTTGGATCGAAGGCTGGTCGAGTCGACTGGCTGGAATTCTCTGCTTCGTGGTTGGAGGGTCCCTTAAATCAAGAGACTTCAGAAGCGATGTACAACTGAGACCTGAGTGGTGGTAAATGTCTCCCTCTTGGCCAATGACGGAATTTAGCACAGGCTCAGTCATTTTATTGGATGATATATCCATTAGATTTGCAAGATCTCGCGTCTTTAAATCCAGATCAGCCGCAGATTTCTAGACAGGTTGGGAACGAACCTTCCTGTGTTCAACGACTTCTTTGAGAATGTCAGCCGGTGTAATTCGGGATCGACAACAAGTTGAACAGCAACCAGTTTCCTTGGGCATTCCTGTCGAGTTTCATGAAGAGACGTCACCCCACCCCCATTTGAAGACCGCATGCCCAATCCCATCGCAGCCCAACCGGCTGGCTGGACTGCCGGTTGGGCATTGCAACAGTCCATGCCACCAAGCTGCAGCATGGACAGCATGTGGGACAACTCAGCACACCTGCGGGATAAATTGAGGAGACTCTTTAGATGTCATCGGCCTGGCAGGCAAGTTGTTGCTTTTGCTTTGGCTGTTCGGTTTCTTTCCCATGGGTTGAGTGACGGTTAGCGCTTGGGCTTGCACAGCGAGCCTCAGGCGCGTGGGAGGGTGTAAAGGCAAGCGCATGCGTCGCCCGTCGCCCGTCTCCTAATATCTGTTGTTATCTCCGCTTGGTGTACACTGGCTGACCACACCCTTAGAATCCGTTGATGACATGGCAACTGGGGCGGCCCATTGCCGGTCACTTAATCCAGGGCGCCTGGAATCTCATGATTGCACAACCTGAACATTGTTCTTTTTCTGGGGACGGTCAGAACTGACGGTATGACGGCATAGTAGGCGGGGAGAATCTTCGCATACCTTCCACTTTTCGAGCTCATCCTGCTTCGCCTTGTACTGCTTGACAAGGTCATCGAGTACCTTTTTCAGCCCTTCCGCATTGGTCCGCAGAGCGGGGACGACATCCTTGACGGTCCTCTCTACCAGAACGCCGTTTATCATGCGAAAACACTTGCGGTCACCGGGGAGGGGCTCGAGGGTTTCAAGAACAAGTCTGCCGGCGCGGTTAGTGATGAGCGGTGAGAGGGCAGCATCAAGCGGTGAGGTGGGAACCACGGCTCATGCAAATCCGGCGCAGACGCCAGTGTTCCTGAAAAAACGGGCCTGCATTGCCCTAATGAGGTCATCAGAGGGGAATATTACTTGTGCTCCTCGGCTTCTTGTTCGACATCGCCAATCTTCTGAGCGAGCTGTTGCAGCGTGTTTTTGTAAGTGCTGTACTGCACTTGAAGGTCTGTGGGAACAGTCAAAACTTGGTCTCAAAATGTGCCCGTTGGCGTCTGACCTTGTTGCCTCTTCGCTGGTGTTGACTGGGATGCCATGGCTGTCGTGACGGATACAGAATGCTCAACCGTCCTGCTTAACTTTGACGTCGTTGTTGAATAGATGAGGTGAGTGAGGCCCTGGAGCGAGATGCCCATCGGGCCAATCGACACAAGGCCATGGTCCAAGCTTTCGGGATGACCCACTCACCCTCCGGAAGTCGAGAATGGCGGCTTCTGAATTCGCGGCACCTGGCTGAGCATGGAAGTGTCTTCCAACACCGTCTTGCCCGACGTAACATCTTGATCCCAAGCCGCCTGGCCGCTTTTCACGATGCATCCCCTCCTACACACCAAGGACAACTCGGGTAAGGGACATGTCCCCGCGCCAACAACTGTGTCATCCGCATGCCCCTAACTCTCACCTTCAGGTTGCGAGCAGGTCATGATCGCACTCGAGGAATGCCACGCTAGGGGCTTCGTATGGAAGGCAGTCGGCATGTGCAACGACGCCAAACAACAACTTGTCGAATGCCTCCGGGCGGAACGGTCAAAGAACCAGGACGAGAACCGGAACGGGGTTCAGGACAAGCGATCCAGGATACGGCAGAAGTGGAAGGAAATCGAAGAAAACTCCTAAACCATCGGTCCATGCTGATCACCGCCGAACTCTCTCGATATCTCCTCATTTCCGTGTCGGCGATTTGATGGTAGTTATGGGAAGAGGCGAGAGCATATCGCATTACACAACATGAACCAGGAGACGCGGGCAGTTGTACTGTGGACGAGATGCGACGTCCAGAAGCGGCAGCTGTGTATAACATGGGCTACAGGAAGCCCTAAAACACTCGGCGCTGTACATTATGATATCTCTTTTTCCTCCTGACGCACCCTCACCCCCGCCAATACCCGGCTATTTTCGTTCGTTACAAGGTACGGCGGAATGCGTCGCCAAAGGTAACCAGCCCGTACGCGGCAAACAAGGACAGCATTATGGGTACCGGCTTGCGAAGTCGGATGGCGCGGGGGAACGCAGACCCGCCCAGGACAATGGAGGCGAGAAGACTCAGCTCGACGCCGTAGGGCTCGTTGTTGGCGATGCGGTAGCCGCCGAGGCCATCTGGTGACATGTCCCATGAGTGTCAGCGCAAGCAACTTAATTGAACCCGTGACGAATGACAACAGAGGAAGACCTACACAGGAGACCGACTGCAGTGCCCGCAATCAGACTGGGCCTGCTCTTGGTCCGCGCGTATCCGACGGCACCGCCGGCAGCTGTCAGCGCCGCGAGGATGTACGAAGGGAGTTCCAGGCCCTGCGTCGGTGTCAGTAAGTCAAACGCAGCCCAGATGTCTTCGGATTGACTGTACCATTGTTACTTGATACCGAGTCTATTTTGCTTAGATGTGGCTGTTTGCTGTTCCACCTGTAGAAGCTATCCTGCTCAGAACTCTTGGTTCGCTTGAAGCTGGTGAGCCAAGCAACCGCGGCAGGTGCCGAACCAAGTGGCATGGGGTTATTTCACGTCGTCCGTATTTGGAAACATACATTGTTACACGAATTTCAATCCTGGCTTACACTACCTACCTGGATGCTGGGTTCTTGATATTGAGCGTTACTCATTGTTCTTTCTCCGCCCTCTGGTTATATCCTCTTTTATCCATCTTTGTCTTTGTTCCTTCTCTTTCAAATTTTCTTCTGCCTTGTCTTCGTCAGGGCCAGCCATGTGCCACGCTAACAAACCATGATGTGTTTGATCGTTCAATATGACAGCTGTGAGAGAAACCTACCGTACTTATTATGTACCTTGATCTTCAAGTGCAGTACTCTCAAAACACAGCAGAATTGATGGCTTTATTCAAGCAGAGTTCTCCGGTGTTTAATCCCACTAGATCTGTTTTGATTCGGCAGTATCTTTCATATCAAATGTGGACAACTTCTCAAAGCCTGGCCACAACAGTATTTGCCCGGCTGCCAACTCATCATATTGACACTTCAAATTTAACTACAGTTGCTCACAACCACGACCCCGGATCGATGTCAACATGAGCTCCCTTGGCATGACGGCAGCCTGTATTACTACGATTGTGCACATATGTTTCAAGCCATATGGAAATAAATCGTTATCGTTAAGGATAGCGAGGACGTGCCGAGTGGCTGTGACGCCGGATGTAACGCGCCAATGCATTGGAAGTTCTGTGTAACACAAGCGACATACAAAGTTCAATGTTGAAAGATGGTTCCGACAGCACTCGGTTGCTATACCCGACAAAGAAGGATGAGAGCAGCGTTCATATCAGATTGCATTGCTCTCAGTATAAGCAGCGTTTGATGATCTGCGTTAAGCCAAGTTACAGGCAATGCGCATGAAGCCGAGTTCAAATAGAATTGATGTCTCAAGAGAGAAGTCGGGGGCACAAGATCCGCTCAGACTAGTGAGATATTGTCAAACTGGCGAGCTTGAATTTGTGAGTGCAGCAGGATATGATGAATCAATAATTCTGAGGCCTCTCCCGCACAAGGCTGTGAGAACCAGAGAATGTCATCGAAGTTTAAATCATGGAAAACGCCTTGGTGATGGTGGTGTCTTGTTGGCCCCACCTCGCAGCAGCAAGGGCGGGGTTTTCAATTTCGCCCGCAACTCTGCCCAGTCAATATCCAAACCGCACAGCCTCAACAGAGGTTCAACGAGCATCCCAATCTTTGCCAATCACCATCTGACCGATGCAAGGTAGATTAAGTGGGCAGCCACTTGATCTCAATCAAATTCCAGAGCTTGGGCAAGAACTCCGTTTCTGCTTGAGCGAATCACCCCAGATGGGTCCTGCTGCCTTGGGGCAGAACACCGGGCGTTCTCTAACACGCTAGACGACAAGCCACACTGTAAGCTTAACGGCAGTTCACGAAAGATCAACGGGAGGACTGCGGACAGAACCTGTCTCAGCCAGTACTTACGGCCTACCTCCGTGAGCGTCAGAATTCCTGGTTCTTTGGTTGAGCGGAGATGGAATTTGGTTTCCGTTGCCAAATGTTATTTGCCTACTGACAACCAACAAAACATCGACTATCGACCCTGTTGCACGCCCTGATGTGTCGTTTGCTCCTTGGAGGTGGCTGCCCCTCATCCCTTCGTGTCATTCCCGCAGCCAACGGTACAATACAAGCCTTGAAGCGCTAGCTTAAGGCTGGGGACCGCAGCCGCGCTGCGCCTCACCCCCCCCATTTTCCGCCCCGGACAGACACCAACAGTCTTGAGAGGCCAGCCATCGCCGTGACTTCTTCGCTCGCTCACTTACCTCAATCACATCCGATTGTCCTCGCTGCTCATCGGCTTCCTCTGTTGCTGTTCCCAGCAGAGATTGTCGGCCAGAGTGACGCCAGTCGCAACCTACCTTTAGCCTGCAATTTCTCAGCTCGTGCCTCACCCACCGCTTGCAGACGCACCCACAATGACTGTCGCCTAATTCTCCCCACGTCCAGAAACCGGGAAACTGTGCACCGCATCCTCACCTTGCTGCGCGTACACAAAGCCAGGGAGATCTCGCCCGAGACTAATATATACTCGCCCGCCGGGCCACTGAACCCGTCCGCTGCAGCAGACATGTCTTCGACTTTCACCTTATACCCGACTGGCCCCGATACCACCGCATCCCGCCCGGACCTGCCTGAGCAACCCCGCAACATCCCACCACAGGACCCTCAATTCCTCAACCCCTTCTCGCCTCAACCCGGCAGCAGCTCGGCCTCGCCTGCGTGGGACACACAGACGCCCGCGGAGTCGGTGTCCGCTCTGAGCATCCACTACCAGTCCAGCGAGTTCTCCGAGGTAGACGACCCCTTCTTTGGCATCGACTTTAACACCGTTGAAGGCGCATCCCCGTCCTTCTTGGATGAGAATAATCTTGCGTTTAGCGGAAACGAACTACTCGCGGACAACCCTGGCGTCCAAGTTCCGCCCCCTACCACACAGCATGTGCACCAGCCAGCACCTTGCCTGCCGCTGACCCCGGAGAAGAGCCCCTCGTTGCCAGGCGGATCCCCTAACGGACAGACAAGAGAAGACGCGTCAACAAGGGGTGTATTTCCAGGCTTTGCCCGGGTTTCAATTGCGCCCAAGGACTTGTCGCTCTCCCCCGACCCATCTTCGGCGCCGATTGCCAAGCACCCGTTTTCTCAGCTGACGCCGAGGACCAGTAACGACAGCGCTGAATCCAGCGACGACGGTCTCGCCCCGGTTGCCGCCATGCGAAGCCCCCGAGTTACAATCTCCCACTGGGATAGTGACAATGTCGGTAGATCTCCCGCGTTCCATGCCCAGGACGCCCAGAGTCACAGTGGTCAAGGCTTAACGGCGGCTCGTGACGGCACCGGTCGTTGGATTCCAGATCAAGTTACCGGGCAGGGTGGTCTCGATCCATCTGCTCGTCCCCACGCCGAAGTCGATAGCATCAACGACTTGGCAGCGCAGCGAGGGGTCGAGGAGCGGAACCAGGGTGTCAGTGAGTGGCTGGAGAGATCGGCACCCTTGGCAGAGCCCACTCGCCAGCTTCACCAGCAGCCCGCAGAAGTGCCGAATGATGGAGATGACAACATCCCCGCGCGAGAGATTGCCCTGGGAAACATGACCGAAAACAAACCCGTTCCTGGCCAGACATACTACGTTGAGACGGGCGGTCCGCTCACCCGCGAAGACCTGGAGCTTATGCGCCGGGGCCGCAATTGGGACGACGCTCCCCTTGCCTTTTCAATCTCGCAGCCGGACTCTGCAGCCTATCAGCCTCAAACCTCTCAAGCCGCCATAGAGCGGTACCAGCGGATGTGCCGGGACAATGATTCGATTGTGTCGAGGACGGCAACCTGGGGAACCCGGCGGTTCAGCATGCCCAGCATGGTTGACACTGATGTCCAAGTCGCCGGCAACCTCCTCAAGAAGCTCTCTCTCAACCGGGGAGAGGGCCGGCGGCCAAGCATTCTGGAAGGGCTTCGCGGCCTCGCCAGGAAAGCAAGCGTCAATTCGAGCAAGCGCAATCGCGTTGAACCGGACGATGCTAGCTCCTTGAAGACGGAATCTTCTATGGAGCGGAAGGAGAACCAGGCCAAGCTCGCACCCCCTAGCCCCAAGCCCGGATGGTCCAGGAAACAGAGCGTTCCAAGCATCAACACCGCATTCGTGGATGTTGGAAATAAGGTGGCGTCTATTGGCGTTACCCACGCCCGAACCGGTTCCGTCAGTGCGACACCCATCACCTCGCCTCGCAGCCCGAGTGGCCTGGGATTGACCGTCAAGAAGCCCTTGAATCGTCTTCGGAGCAAGTCCGAGACCTCCGGCATTATTGGCCTGTGGAAGAAGGCTGGCGGCCCGCCCGTGTCGAACTTGGGAAACACCAAAGTGAATGCGGCCGAGGCTGATGACGACGAGGATGAGGACGATGATCTATACGAGGATGGAGACATGAAATCCGAGGCGGCGACGAAGTTCATCGACGACATCACGCCAAATTTTGCTGGCTTCCAGCAGCACGTCCTCAAGCTAAACCCTTTCCTGAGCACGACCAACAATTACCTGGTCGACCGCATTGCCTACCAGCAATGCGCCCGCTACAAGGCCCTCCTCAACCTCAGGGTGAAACATCTGCAGGCAGTTGCCGCCAGAAACTGCTCTTGTGGCTCTACGTGTATTGCGCTGGGCGGCAGCGCCAACGTCCTGGATTCGAAAGGTGATCAGCGGGGGCTCGATCCGCTCTCCGGATCGGATGGAGACATCACTCCGCTGGAAGGGGCCATCAACCACGACAGTTTCCCTCAGGATATCCCAATGCCACCGACAAGTTCATTGCCAGCCGAGTTCGAGTGCCAACTGTGCTTTGTAGCGAAGAAGTTCCAGAAGCCGTCGGATTGGACCAAGCACGTGCATGAGGACGTCCAACCGTTCACCTGCACCTGGGAGCGCTGCAAGGAGCCCAAGATGTTCAAGAGGAAAGCTGACTGGGTCCGCCACGAAAACGAAGGGCACCGTCACCTAGAATGGTGGACCTGCGATGTCGACGACTGCCGGCACAAGTGTTACCGCCGTGACAATTTCCTCCAGCACCTCGTCCGCGAGCACAAGTTCATCGAACCCAAGGTCAAGACGAAAGCTGCCATCAAGCGCGCAGGAGCTGTTGACCCGACCTGGGCGAAGGTAGAGCAGTGCCACCAGGAAACTGCCGAGTTGCCTCAGAATGAGCCCTGCCGGTTCTGTGGCAAGACCTTCCCGTCGTGGAAGAAGCTGACTGTCCACCTTGCGAAGCACATGGAGCACATCAGCCTGCCCGTCCTCAAACTGGTAGCCAAGAAGGAACTCGACGAGGACACCATCATCAGCCCTGTCCAGGAGCCTCCTCCACGGTCCTTCCCGACCACTTTCCCGATGCAGTCTGAGCAACACCCCTTTGGCCCGTCACCGACCGTGCCCCAGGGCCCGATGGCCCGGCAACCCGGGCCCATGACCTACCCTCACCAACACCAGCCCCAGCCGCTGGGCATGTACCCTATCCCTCCTCCACAGAGCTTTACCACCGGTTTCTATAGCTCCAACTACGACGACCTCAGCATGGCTCAAGCCCAAATCGACATGCAACAGCCCATCCCCCACCACCAACACCAACACTACCAGCACCCGCAGCATCCGCACCAGCACCAACATCACGCCTTCCAGAGTTTCAACCCTCAAGCCACCGCCTTCCCAGCCCTGCCCGCCACCTCAGCAGCAGCGACTACCGCGTACATGCCCGCGCCGCTACAGGCGAGTCCCGTTACCTCGGGGGCTGCGTACATGCCACCGCAGCAGCAGCAGGTGACGAGTCCGTACTTGACCATGGCGCAGGATATCGAGCCCTTCCCTGCTCTCAGCATGGATGCGCTGGGACTGGGGCTGCAGGATCCGGTTCCCAGTGCTCCTAGTGGTCCGCAGGCAGCAGGCGCGGCACAGATGGGGTATCTTGTCGGTGGTGGTGTGGCTGATCCCGCGAATGGTGTGGTGCAAGTGCAAGTGCAAGGGCAAGGGCAGGACAACAGGCCGTTTACGCCGCAGGGGTCGGTATCGCCTTATGGGCACTCGCCGAATATGTCGTCGGCGGCGGGCGGTGGGTTCTATCACTGATTCATGCTCGTCTTTTCCGTTGCAGCGAACGTTGCTCGCGCCGAAAGGGGGAAGGGGTTCGTTGGAATCATCCCGGTGTGGGAATCGGGTTGGGGGTGGGGAGCTTTGGAATCAGTGATATTGTGTTGTGTGGTGTTGGAGGGCATTCGTGTTGGTTTGATACCCCCTTGACTGTTCTGGCGAGTTTGGTGTATACTTTTCTTCCTTCTCTCCTCTGGAATTCTTTCTCAAAATTTCGCCTTTTCTTTTAGAGGATTTTATTCACATGATCTGTATAGAGGGTAAAAATCAATTTACACGGGCAGGTTGATGGTCTCCGTGTTGTATTCGCGATGGTGTTAACGTCGTTTTTCTTCTTTCTGACGGGAAACAGGAGATGCGTAAATAAGCACACGGCTGGGATTGATGGCTTGGAGATACACATGTGTACACATTTAGGGTAGCGATGTTTCTGGATACTTGTTACAAGAGCAATAGACGGCGTTTGTGTGTCTTCTCGTCCGCTCCACAATTCAGGTTGTTCGTATTCAAAGTACTGTATGTAAGGTACAGCTGTTGTGCACAGGCCCGGGAGCCGAAGGCTGCGTATACAGGCTACGAAGATCGTCCGACGATTGGAGGTCTGCAGGGACTACAACCCAACCTGGTTTGTTTGTTGGCGTGACACATGGCATGTGCTGGACAGGAATTGAGAATCTTGAATTAGGAAAGTAGAAATTAGCGTAAATAGAGACACCTGAATCGAGGGAGAATGAAGAAAAGAATCATGAAAAGTAAGAGGGTTCAGGAAGTAAGATCAAACAGAGACAAGTTTTCCCGAGATCAAAGCAGACCGCAGTCATATCCAGTGGGGTAAGGGATTGAAAGGGTGACACACGGTGCCGCCGAGTTGGGACGAACTAGAGCGAGACGAATTCGACCTTTGGTTGTCTTGGAAGAGTCGAGGCTATCAGAGAACTGATTGACTCGGGGCGAAGAGACAACTTCCAAGTCGAAGATCCGAATGCTCCTTTGTTGTCGTTCGCTCGTTCGATACAGGCAGCCGAGCGCAAACCCGTGGAGATGGATAGGCGCGCACGCGGGTTGGGAAGGATTCCTTGTTTGATCTGCGGCAGAACCTCACGATCCGAGCACACCACACAGGCTATTGTTTGTTTCTACTGTCGAAGGCTCGGTCGCTGGGTGGAACCTGAGGCACTTGGTGCCTCGCGATTTGTCTTTGAGGGTGGTGGGTAAGGGACAAAGGAGGCATGTCCGCGCACCAGCCACACGACAACCCTACAGCCATTACCACCTCCATCCTCGTATATCAAGGCGACCACTTGCTCAATTGCAACTACAATCAAATGAAGTTTACGGCCCTGGCGATGTACCATGTTTTTAGGACTCTTGGTGGTGCACTTTGTCTTTTATTTTTGAGCCTCCGGTGGGCCAAGCTCCGATAGTAGGCGTAACTCTCGGCCCTGGTCTATCTGTCTAGCCACCACCACCGGGGGTGAGAGATATAGATTAAAACGCAGACTCAAACCAACCGCGTTCAAGGTTTCTGCACTGATGAGCTGAATGTCCGGTGATGCTGGTTGATATATTAGCATTCAAGTCCCTTGGTGACAAGGACGGTGATGTTGATGGCGGCAGGATTGCGGTGTGGCTGGTGTAGGAAACCTCTACGCCGAAAGTGGTTAGAATAAGTGCGAAGAAGACAAGGGGTAAGTGCGGATAGACAAGTCGATCCTCCATGTGATATCTGGTCGTGTCGCTTCCCGAGTTTCAAAAGTGTCGACAAAGCACTCAGTGGCGCCGTCGCTAATGCACAGAAGCCTCACAGCCAATCGACTCATCATAAGCAGCACTGCCGCCGGAAAGGGCAGAATGGGTGCCCGGCCACTCTCAGCGCTCCGAATGCCGCTAGCGTTTCAGGCTCAACGATGGCAGGTGGGACCGCGTGCCAGCGGAGGCGCCAGTTGACAGAAGTTTCGATGGGAACGTTCGCTTCGCGCTCCCTTCCACCTTCACCATCACCACCCCTGACGCATCCGAGTGCACTTACGATGTGGCTCCAATCATGATTGCGACGTGGCGATTTGCCCGTTGCAGGACCGAATCGGGTCGATGGAATGATTGGGTTCAGATTTCGAAGACGACGCAATGTTTCCGCAAGTCGAGAAACCGAGTTGGCGAGACTGGACTTCTCCCAGTCCGGTGCGAGCGTCCAGTGCTCTCCACACCACGCGCTCGCATTCCCATTCCGTTTCAGATACCCGCTGGTCCCTGTCATGATCTCCCTTTCGTTCCCTCTGCCCTCTTTTTGCTTTATCTCGCACCCCTGTCCTTTTGTTCCTGTCTCTTTTATGCCACTTCTTTGGCATTTCTGTTCTTTTTCGCTTCTTGCTGCCACTCTTTGGAGCTTTGGCTGGTGCCAACTCGTGACCTCGTCCTCAAGTTCTGTTCAGGCTTGAGCGAGAACTCGCCAGACGCCTCCCCTTTGAGGGGCCTCTCTTTCTGCTGTGCGCTTTCCCTTCGCTCCAGGTTGATCCTCGGCTCTGTTATTCTTTGACGTTGACTGTCTTTATTTTTTTTTTCCTTTCATATATCTTGTCTATTCTCATTTCGCCGGTTTCGACGACATCAACAACTGTACAAAATACCATTGTCTGGTGAGATTGGAATCTGAGACAGTGAAGCACACGATCTGGCTGGAAGTGCTGGAGAAAACAAGGGGAAAAATCATCGTTTTAAAACGGAGGATCGAATCCTGAGCTGCGGCTTCGACGACCGAGATTGCTATCGCAACGTGAGGAGAGGAATAGGAGGATATCACACGGAGATGAGAGGTCTAGGTGGCCCGCTGAGGGCGGCTCTGGCCGGGGCGCTTCTGGCCAGCCGAGTGCTGGGCGTGGATATTTTGGAGACAACCGGCTTCAGCAGCTGCAACACGAACGCCAGCGTGTCGGTGCAAAAGGTGGACATCAAGTACAACAACGCCGACAAGACGGTTACGTTCAATGTAGCAGGTTCGAGCAACCAGGTCCAGAACGTCACGGCCATCCTCAACGTCACGGCTTACGGCCAGAACATCTACTCGAATTCCTTCGACCCCTGCGACCAGAACACGTTTGTGCAGCAGCTCTGTCCCAGTATGTGTCCATCTTTCCTACCATTTTGCTGCCACTAGTTGCTGACTCGTACAGTCCCCGCCGGTAACTTCTCTGCAAAGGGCACCCAAAAAATCCCTGACGAGTACGCGAGCCTGGTGCCGGCCATTGCCTTCCAGATCCCGGATATCGCGGCCATGGCGACCTTGCAGTTGACCTCGAGGGAGTCGGGTGAGAGGGTTGCCTGCATCCAGTCTCAGGTGTCCAACGGAAAGACAGCCAGCGTGCCCGCCGTCTCGTACGTGGCCACAGGCGTAGCAGGAGCGGCTCTGGTCTTGGGCGGCGTGTCAGCAGTTGGAGCGGCCTTTGCAGGAGGCAGTGCTGCCGCCGGCGGTGGTTCGGCGGCCGGTGGTATGGGCACCGTCAGCCCCAGCTTCACAGAGGTCTTTGGCTGGTTCCAGGGCATGGCCATGAACGGCATGCTGTCGGTCAACTACCCCGGCGTCTACCGAAGTTTTGCCAAGAACTTTGGCTTTTCGACTGGTCTGATTCCCTGGACGCAGCTTCAACTTTCGATCGACGACTTCCGTGCTGCCACTGGGGGCGACCTGACCGGAAACAGTGTCAAACTTTTGAGGAACGCAACTCTGGTGTTTCCGGACGGCTCTTCGCAGACGACCGGACAGGGGTCGTTCAAGAGGGCAGTCGACGAGTTTGTGCGCCTCGCTGCACGACAGATTGAAACGACCGTCAATGGCACGGTCGAGGAAACTGGGGAGCAAGGGAGTCCCGAGAATACCGTCCGGGTGGCCGTGTCTGGGATTCAGGGCTTCGTGCAGCAGTACAGCATTCCGTCCTCCAACGCCTTCATGACGGTCCTTCTCATCGTCGCCATCATTGTGGCGGCAGTTGTGGTGGGCTTCCTCCTCGTCAAGGTTATCCTCGAATTCTGGGCCCTGTTCGGCAGCTTCCCCAAGGCGCTGTCGGGCTTCCGCAAGCACTATTGGGGCTCCATCGCTCGGACCATTACGTCGTTGATTCTGCTACTCTACGGCATCTGGGTTCTGTACTGTGTCTTCCAATTCACCCGGGGAGACTCGTGGGCCGCCAAGGTGCTTGCCGGTGTTACTCTGTTTCTCTTCACTGCCGTCCTGGCTTATTTTGGCTGGAAGATTTGGAGCACTGCCCGCAGGCTCAGGCAGCTCGAGGGCGACATCGGCGGCCTGTACGAGGACAAGAGCATCTGGGTCAAGTACAGCCTGTTCTACGAGGCCTACCGGCGCGACTACTGGTGGGTCTTCGTGCCGACCATCATCTACATGTTCGCCAAGGGCTGCGCGCTGGCAGCGGCGGATGGGCATGGAATGGTGCAAACAATTGCGCAGCTCATCATCGAGGGTTTCATGCTCATCCTCCTGCTTTGGAGCCGTCCGTACGAACGCCGGTCGGGCAATGTCATCAACATCACCATCCAGGTGGTGCGGGTGCTGTCGGTGGTGTGCATCCTGGTGTTTGTCGAGGAGTTCGGCATTGCCCAGACCACGCAGACCGTCACGGGCGTCGTCCTCATCGCAATTCAGTCCGCACTGACGGGCATCTTGGCCATCCTCATCGCCTGGAATGCTTTCAATGCTTGCTGCAAGGAAAACCCGCACCGCAAGCGCCGCAAGGAGATGGGTAAGTTGATAGCGGCGCCACTCTGGCAAATTCGTGTCCATAACCATGAACGCTAACAGATTCAAAAACAGAGAAGATGCAGCGCGACACCTTGACCCCGCTCGACGCCCGCAATTCGCTTCTGCTCGACCGCCCAAAGACAGCGTCGACGGACCTGTCGTCGTCCCTCTCGGTCTCTAAAACGGGTTTCACCGGCGTGGCGGTCGAACCAAAAGAGGGCCCCCTTGGGACTTCGCCTGATCGGTACGGCCACAAGAAGAACAAGAGTAGCTCCGACAGTGACAGGCTCTCCAATCCCATGTTTGCTGCACATTCGCGCGCTCCGAGCGGCGGTTCCCTCAGGCCGCTGATGCCGAACGCGCAGGATATGACTATGAACCCGAGTCGGGAGAATCTGGTGCTGGGTGCGGCGCCGCTGCCGAGGGCGGGGGGTATGCGGCAGCCGACGTTGCCGAATTTGGGGCCCATGGGGGGTGGTGGTGGTGGTTATGGACACTCCCACGCTGGGGGCTATGGGCAGCAGGGAGGAGGGTATGGTGGGGGGTATAATGGGTACCGAGGGCCCTACGAGGGTTATTGAATGGGTGACGTGGGTTACGATGCAGGCGACTTTGGAGTGGGATGAGTTGGGTCCTCTTGTAGACAGCGATGGAGGAGGTACTGCATACATACAACCATATCCTGTATATTATTGAGTGATGAAGATACGATGGAGCAAGTGTTTGAGAGTCCACGGGGAGGCAATTCCAGTCGAAGAGTCGACCTAGTGAAGAGCGAAATCACTTAACACGACTGAAGGCAGCCTGTGGCCGTATTACCCGGTCCATATATGTAGAAAGCAGGACTTTGTTTGCATGATACTGCAGGAGATCGATTTCGCCGGTCTGCTCGTTATTGTACAAGTACATGGACGAGTCACAACGGTTATTTGAGGCTTTCAGCGACACTGTGCTTGCCATAGTCTTTGCTGCCATTTCCATTGCAGCTTCCCCTGAAAAGGGGCCAATACAGTGCGGGGTTGTCTGCCCAAAACGAACGACCAATGACCTCACCCAAGCTCAATTGGCTCCTCAACGCCATCCCTACATCATGAACTTTGGTCTGCTGACATCCAGGAGGGACAATCCAACTAGGTAGTTGTGTGCTTTTAATCATCTCCCTTCGTAGAGGTCCTGCTCACTCAGACTCCGTTGTTCCGTCACCTACGAAATCTGAGACCTACTTTGACACTAGACGAGGAATGGCTTCGGCGGCCCAGCAAGGCCATTGATGATACGCTCCGAGTCCTTCTGAGACGGTCAGCGGAACATGAGCGACCTGCGAAAGAAGTGGGCCAAAGCAAGAATTAGCACGGCCATGCATGCCATGGCACCGCCTCCGCCACTGGCCGACTCCATCTGCGAGGCTGACGAGGACCGCTTCGGCTCTGGCTCGGTGCCCAACACACCGCAGGACGATGACTCGTCGTCGGCCTCGTCTATGTCATCTACAGGAACCGTCATTCCTTCACCGGGCAGAGCACTGTTTGCTAGGCCGCAGGGGTATTCCTCCCTCAGTCCCAGCATTACATCACTGAAGAGACAGAGGAAAGCCTAACACGAGAAAACAGTCTTCCCGGCCGCTCCCTCGACCCCATCCCCTGGACGACTTACTTTGAGCGGGAGCTCTTACTCCGGTCGCCTGACGGCTCCATCACCTACCACGCCTACCTCACCTCGCCCACCCCGTCCTCGGGGCGAGGCAACCCCCCCGGCCCGCTCTTTGTCACCCATCACGGCGCAGGAAGCTCGGGTCTGTCATTTGCGGTGCTCAGCGCAGAGATTCGGAAGCGCCTGCCGTCGGCAGGGATTCTGTCGCTAGACGCGCGCGGGCATGGGCTGACTACCACCCACCACTCCGCTTCATCTACCCTCGCCATCCATGGCGAGGAAGCAACAGAAGGAGGAAATGGGAAAGTGGAAGACCTCAGTCTCCCCACCCTCGCCGCTGACCTCCTCGCTGTTATAACTCTGACCCAGTCCGCCATGCACTGGCCTACACTACCGCCCATCTTACTAGTAGGGCACTCACTTGGCGGCGCAGTAGTGACGGAACTGGCTTGCTCTCTGGCAAGAAGCAGCACCACTACCACCAACATCAGCAAAGCACCAGCCTCCATGGAAACCACCACGTCCGGGCCAAGTGGAGGCACAGGTAGCAGAGACGACACAAGCACAGCCACAAAAGTAGACCTCCTGGGCTACGCCGTCCTGGACGTCGTCGAAGGCTCGGCGCTTGACGCACTGCAGAGCATGCACGCGTACCTGGCGACGCGCCCCGCCGGGTTCGACACGCTGCGCGACGCTGTCGAGTGGCATGTGCGGTCGCGGACTGTGCGCAACGCCATCAGCGCGCGGGCGAGCGTGCCCGGGTTGCTTGTCCATCAGGGACAACCACCACCACAAGCACATGAACAGCAAGCGGGGGTTGTTGGAGATGATGGTGAGGAACAAATGGTTGAGGAGGAAGACGGGCTTGTTGCAGAGAGCGGAATTGTAAACGGCAGCGGAACGGGGAGAAAGGGCATTAGCAAACCGTGGCGGTGGCGGACGGACCTGGCCGAGACGCAGCCCTTCTGGGAGGGGTGGTTTGGCGGGCTGAGCAAGAAGTTCCTTTCTGGCAAGGGCGGCAAGATGCTGTTGCTGGCCGGGACGGATCGGCTCGACACCGAGTTGACAATTGGGCAGATGCAGGGTGAGTCTCTTCGGAACATTCTCCCATCCTATATACCCTAGGGCACGGTTACTGACGGAAACAGGCAAGTATGCGCTGCAGGTGTTTCCCGAGGCGGGACACTTCATCCACGAGGACCTACCCGAGAAGACGGCGATGGCGCTGGTTGACTTTTACCGCAGGAATGACAGGAGCGCGCTGGTGCTGCCGCCCAAGGTGTCTGAGTTGTTGGCGCAGGGTAAGAGGGTGTAAGATGTGCCGAGGGATAGCTGAGCCATCCTTACGATGATTGGTATACATGTGTTCGTACATGCGGTAGATCCGGAAAGAGTAAGATACCACACGACTTGCCATATATGGAGGAGGGCTCGTGGTGAGATGATGAGATGAAATTGTATCGTGTCTAGTATATAAGTTCTATTTTCTCAGACCCGCACCAGGATATCGTTCCAAGCCCACCCCGTGAAAATGCCATGCCCGTACGCCAACCGACCGCTGTAAGATGCAAAGAGAATGCTCACTTTATACCGCAATCGACGCAGGTGCAGCGACAGGAGTAGGATCAGCGACCTCGACTCTCTTCGCCGACTGCTCTTTGTCCACACTCCCTTCCCTCTTCCTCTTGTTAGACTCCTGCTTCCCTTGCTGCTGCCGACCCTTCTGCTGACCCTTTTGTTTATTTTTTTGCTTGGGCTCGGGCTTCACCTCAAACTCGCCCAACCCCAACACCCTGTCGGTCTCCCGCGCCATCTCCTTCATCCCCTCGTGGCCCAGCGCCTGCATAAAATCGACGTACGACCTGCACTTGTGAATCTCCTTGTACTCGGGCGCCTTCCCGGGAATCATCTGCGTCAACAAAAACTTGGTGTTGGCGATCTTGTTCTCCACCTCCATGGCGAACCGCAGATAGCTCTCCACGGCCTCCTGCCACGTCGCCATGCCGCCGTCAGCGCCGCTCCGGAAACAGCTCGGGTTCTTCTCGGCCGCCGTCGCGATCATAGCGCCATCCACCCCAAACTCTCTAATCAACCCCTCCGCATGGTCCCGGTTCTCCACATCCCCGTTCATAACGCACGCCACCCCGGCCTCGCGGCACACATCGGCAATCATCCTCAACTGTCCGCGGATCGCCCGCTCCCGCGGCCGCATCGGCGTCGTCCGGCAGTGCACCGTCAGCCCTGTGATCCCCGTCGCCACAAGCCTCCTCACCAGCGCCTCCGTCTCCGCGGCCGTCTCTAGCAGCCGGATCTTGACGCTGATGCCGACGCCAAACTCGTGCGTGATCTCCCGCACCAGGGCCTCCAGGATCCCCGCGAGCTTCTCGGGCGTCCTGAGCAGCGCCGCGCCCATGCCGCCCAGCACGCTGAACGGCTTGGGACAGCCGGCGTTGACGTCGATGCCCGCCACGTCGGGCGCGACGAAGCGGGCGGCGGCTACGGCGCGCGCCGCGTCCGACGTGCCGAGCTGGAAGACGAGTTTGGCCTTCTCGCGGACAGGGTCGATGCGGTAGATGACCGACTCGGCGACGCCGCCGTCGCTAGCGGCTGGGCTGTGCGAGTGCGATGGCTGCCGCGTGTACTCGACCATGTGGGTGCGCGGGTTGATCCGGCGCGCCGCGCCGATGAGGGAGTGGTCTATTGTTTCGGGGCCTGTGGGACACAAAACGGTGTTAGTGTGGAGTTGGTATTGGACGGCGGTGGTGGTGGTGGCTGAGAGACGGTTGGACAGGGCAAATGGCAACGTACCCCAAACAAGGTCGGCGCCGTAGTGCAGAGCGAGGAGACGCGATGGGAGTTCGCCGGATCGGACCATGGGGGCGAGCACGAGCTTGCCTCGGTAGTCGACGCCGCGGGGCGGGATGGGCACGCGCGGGAGCATGGTCGGCGCCAGCGTGTGTGGTGTGACGGATGCAGTTGCAGTCGCAACTTCAGCTGCTGTTTCCTGTGTGGCCGCCATGGTGCTGACAGTTTGTATTCCTCGCAGAAAGCGGGCTGCTGCCCGAAACATCACGGCGTTGAGCGAGGGGAAGGGATGATCGCCTCGAAAACCTAATCGCCAGAAGTGGAGGATGCCGATAAGAAATGGGACACTGGCTGTCCCACTTTTCTGGGCCAGTAAAATGTATCGGCCTCACTTACTGCCAAGAGAGCCTGCTCGCAAGCACCTCTCGGGTGAGGCAGTGAGTGCGTAGTCCAAATATTGTATGCAAAAATAATCTGCTCAACTACTCCTTCTATCAGATTGGTCGGTTGAGATATATCAGCTGGAGCTAAGCTTGTAGGCCATTTTAATATTATACACCGTTTTAGCAGGTTGAAAATAACTATTCTAATTAGACTCCTTATTAAAATAAGATTGAAAACTTGACTATAAAATATATTCACTCACGAAACTCTGTTCCAAGACAAAACCCTAAGGAGACACGACGGCCTCAGCAGAGCGAAGAGTTCACTGTTGATCCAGATTCGAACCGGGGCCATAGGCCTTCGGGCTTTCTTATTCGAAAGGAGAGTCCCAGAGGTACTGACGCCTATATGCGAGTGTGGAGAGGGGCGAGAGACTGTCGAACACCTTGTGATGTGGTGCTTGGCCCCACCGTTGACTCGAAGATGGGAGAGAGCCGAACTCAGAACGCGAAGGGACTTTTATTCTGTCCTACAGGGAATCAGTCCCAAAGCTGCACGGCTAACGGGGAGGATCCTGGACTGGCTGATGGACTCGGGGAAACTGCCGATGTACGGTCTGGCCAGGAGGCTGGAGCTGGAGCTCGCAGTCTGATACCCTTTCCTTCGAAGGCCAAGAGGCCTTCCCACTTTGTATTCGCAGGATCGCACACTGATCGTTTCCTTGATTGCCGATATGGGTTTTTCACCCGGCCCACGAGGGCGCGGTTTTCCTGTATAGTAAGTTGTTGAAGGTCCGGCACGCCCTGGGGCACAGCGGTGTAGGAATAATAATAAATATATTCACTGTATAGATCATATCAAGTATCTGTATTTTCCTACTTTATAATAGTTGAGAAACTTACTAAGAGCTAAGCTGAATTAGATTATTATTATTATCATCCCTACTCTGCTCTGCTCTAGGGCTCGTATGACGGAAAGCGCACCCTGGACTCATGCTCTCATCGGTGGGTCATCGGTGGGTGGCCTGTACGACCACTTATCTTTCCCGTGTCGCAGACGCATATCCTGTATACTCTCCCTCTTCCTTTCCTTAGCTTTCGATTAGCAGAATTGAGTCGGCATTTGCAGTGCCTAGTGCCTCGCCCTGATGCCACTTGTCTCTCACAGCACTCATGTAATAAATCCAGGACTTCATGTTTCTAGAGTTGCTCTTACATTGCCGCGAGCGATGAATTTGAACCTCAGCTGATACCACCACACGAAACGCCGTCTGCCCTCAGGCTGCCGCTGTCCTAGGATATCACCCTTCATCCTCAGAGCTTGGCATCCCTCACCGGGCTGTACTCAACCTTATTCGTGCACGTCCCGACGCTGTCCAATTCAACTTCGACCACATCCCCATCCTTCAACCACACCTGCGGGTTCCGTCCCATTCCAACACCTTGCGGCCTGTCCAATCCGGTGCGATACCCTGATCAGCATCCCATTATGTGGAAAACGAAACCCAAGACAAAAACAAAAAAAAGAGGGCTACTCACGTCCCTGTAAAGATGACATCCCCCGGCATCAGCGTGGTCCCCTGACTCAGAAACGCAATCGTCTTGGCCACGCCAAAAATCATATCCGCCGTCGTGCTCTCCTGCACCGTCTCGCCATTGACCCGCGTCCGGATGCCGAGACGCTGGGGATTGGGGATCAGGTCGCGGCTCACGATGCCTGGCCCGAACGGCGCCCACCCGTCGAACCCCTTACCCAGGCTCCACTGCCCGCCGCCCAGCTTGAGCTGCCAGTCGCGGTGCGACACGTCGTTGCCGACCGCGTAGCCCAGCACGTGGTCGAGCGCCTCGGACTCTGCCACGTCGGCGCAGGGCTTGCCGATGATGGCGACGAGCTCGCACTCGTAGTCCAGCCCCGTGTGCTGCTGGGCCAGCGGGTGGATCGGGATTGGGTCGGTTGGGCCAGTCAGCGAGGTCGCGGGTTTGTACTGCGAATTTTTTGGTTAGGATATGCCATGCCCCTTCCGTACAACAACTGTCTTGGTAAGGGCAATTGAGGACTGGCGGGAAGCTTACGAAGACCACGGGGTACTCCGGGATGGGCATCTTGGACTGCTTGAGGTCAGCCGGGTTCCATTTCAATGCTGGAGGGTATCTATGGGGAGGGAGAATGCGCACCTCCTTTGCATGGGCGGCGTAGTTCAGGCCCAGACAGCGCACCGTCCGCACGTCCTCGGGGGCGAGGGGTGCCAGAAGCATGCGGATGTCGGCCACCTGGTCAGTCACAATGTGCTGCCCAAAGATGTCGCCCTGGACGACGCGGGCCTGGCGGGCCTTGCTGACATCGGTGACGCCGCGTGGAAGGATAGCGTCACCGTAGTAGGTGCGGCCGTCCCGGGCCAGGAAGCGGACGAGGCGCTGGGGCTGTCAGCGTGCTGTCTCGCATTGTCCCCGTCTGATGAGTGGTGTTGTAACAGAACTCACTGAGAATGTAGGCATCGTGATGGGTGGGCGTCAACGAAATTGGCGAGTTTCTGACAGTACAGGACACTCTGAAGTAGGAATATGTGCTCCTTTATATAGCGAGACCAAAGATGCCGATGGCGGAGATATCTCGCAGTTATACAACCGGTTCCGTACAAGCCAATATTGTTAGAACTGACTGTTTTGTAGCTTTGTGGGGAAGCTGCTGGGGGATCGTCTCATATACCGGTAACTCCGCCGTGGGAGTTTCCTCTCTTTAGATGCTTGTCCTACATATTGCAGTTCTATCCGGCACTTTAACTCCAGTCGTTGATGAAGGTGAGTAAGATGTCGAGCTTTCGGGTTAATTATTCCACCAGCCAGAGTGGTTACTGTTACCCCTGCTTTCCGTAACTCTCGGCGTTCGGCTCGGAGGCTGAGTGACTTATAACGGCTCAAACGGATAGCATTAGCTCGGCCATGTAATGGCAACAATTTGATAGGTCAAAAGACTAGGCCTGGTTCAGGGACCAAAAGCTACCCAAGTACGGATCTCCCTACCAAAAAGTTTACCACTGCCAAGCGGAACCTCTGTGATGTTAAGGCGGTGAGGCAAGGATTTTGATAGGGACCTCCGTACAAGTACCTATTTATGTACGTACCTCATCCACGGACACCCAGCTAGAAGATATCTTTTCGCTCATTTGACTTATCCCAACTTGCCGAAAGCTGTGAGCATACAGAACACAATACGTCCCTCATTCAGCAGATCGTCAAGGAGCATGAATGTCCATAATCGTCCTCACAACAAACAGCAGGCAAGAATGGCCTTTTTGCTGCACGCATAGTTATAGCACGCAGCTCGGTAGGGGAGGAATACCTAGGTAAGGTTCTACGTATTGGCCAGGTTGAACCAGGCCATGTCAGCGACATTACGGCATTAGTTCGAATAGGGGCCAAGGTAAATGGCTGGTTTCGAGGCTGGCTGGGAATTTGACGCGGAAGCATCGGATTCTAAACCGCCGCGTGACTCACAGCCCAGATGAGAGCACCACACAGGACATGAGGATGAATCAGGAAGAAGAGGCGCCAGATGGACATAATCAGGTTGATCTAAAGGATCACCATGATGGACCATGTCGAGGGAGCCTGCTCTACCGCGCAGACTTACAGCGTCAACATATTTGTTGGAGTTGAATTAGGGGCCATCTCTAAAACAAACTCACACAAAAGCATGTAACAGATAGCGGAGCCACATACCGGGTAACTCGACAATAACATCCCTCAGACGAACATCCCTCAGACCCTGCCGACCCTACTAGCCTGACAAAAGAAGCTGGATCGATTGATCTATGTCTACCCACCCGCCCCCTACAGTACAGTTCCTATGCTGGGCTCGGATCGCCAGCACCGATTATAATACACTGAACCCGGGCGCCTCTGCTTCCTCTCCTCTTCCCTCCTCCCTTACTCCACGCGCAACAACCGCACTCCTTTTCTCCTGTTCTCTGACCCCCATCCTTTAAAAGTTCCTGCTCATATCGGCCCTAATCCTCGCATAGTCAAAGAGACCCTCGATGCTGCCAACAGCGCTGACGGCGACGTCCTGGTCCCAGAGCTTCCGGTTGGCAAACTCCATGACGTCCTTCTCGGTGATGGCGTCGATGATGCGCTCGATCTCGCCGGGGCTCATGCGGCGGCCGGTGGTGACGATCTGCCGGCCAATGTCCTCGGCCACGGCGGTCGTGCCGTCGAGCGACAGGAGGATGGACGCCTTGAGCTGGGCCTTGGCGCGCTCAACCTCGGCCTCGGTCACGTTGCCCGACAGCCGCGACCACTCGCGCAGGGCAAAGTGCACCAGGTCGTCGATGTTCCCAAGGTTCTCGGTAACCATGTAGATACCCCAGAGGCTGCGACCGCGCTTATTAGCATATACTCGACGGCCAGCAAAGAAAATCAGTTGCGCAACGCCCAGGGGCAAACCTACCCAGTGTCGCTGTAGCTGGTGGAAAAGCTCATGTAGCTGTTGGCCAGGTTGTTCTGGTGGACAATCCCGCTGAGCCTGCTGCCCTGGTGGGGGGCATTGCCGAGGGCCTTGTCATAGTTGCCGACAATGGCCTGGGCGACGAGGGCGGTGAAGTAATCGGGGTCATTCCAGCTGACACCCTCGACCGCGATAGCGATGTTGGCGGTCGGGATGGTATCATCGCGATAACGGACGTCGGATCCGATAAAATCGGGCTTCTTCTTGGACAAAAGGTATGCGCTGGTCTCGGGGGCCTTGGACGGGAGCTTGGAGAAGTACTTGTCGGCCATCTCGACGAGCTGCTGGTGGGGGACGCCACCAGCACCAACGAGGACCATGCGGTCAGCCGTGTAGTTGTTCTTGATGTAGTTGACGAGCTCGGTCCGGGTGATGTCGCGAATGTTCTCGCGGGGGCCGAGGATGGTGCGGCCCAGGGGCTGGTTCGCGTAGGCGGTGGCATGTAGATGGTCGAAAACAACCTCCTCGAGCTGCTTCTCCACTTCCTCCGACTCGCGCAGGATCACGTCGCGCTCCCGCTCAATGGCGGCCTCGTCGAGCCTCGAGTTCTGAAGAATGTCTTGCAAGATGTCGACACACTGGGGGACGTCCTCGTTGAGGGCCTTGGCGAAGTACACGGTGTTTTCGCGCTGTTCCCCATGGTTAGCGGCAGGTCGAGGCTTGAACCTTCACAGTCATGGACGAACCGAGGTGTAGGCGTTGAGGTGGGCGCCCATGTTCTCGATCTCAAGCTCCAGTTGCTGCTGCGTCCGCTTCGACGTGCCCTGTCCAGGAGCGAAAACGGTCAGCGCGAGTCCCAGATTCCGTCTCCAGCAATGGCGCGCGGGTCCGTACCTTGAAGGCAAGATGCTCGAGGAAGTGAGCGGTGCCGTTGGTCTCTTCGGTCTCGGCGCGAGAGCCGGCATCGATCCACATGCCGACCGTCGAGGTCTGGGCATAGGGCGAGTACTGAGTGGCGACCTGGAGAGGGAGCAATTCAAGTCAGCGACCAAGCTAGGGAGGACCAATTGGTGACGAGCGGGCGGGAGCTCACCGTCAGGCCATTCTTGAGTGTTGTCGTCTCGGTTTTGATGGCGGGCGAGTGGTGAGGTGTTGCGAGGCCTCGCCTAAACGGCACAGAAAGCCCTCCTGCACGGCCGCGAAGGCCCTGGGCGAGGTTCAGAGCGAGTCTCCGGGACGCCATGGAGGTGGAGGATGTGGGAGAGGGAGGGGTGTATGTGGAAAATGAGCGGTTTGAAGGGAAGGTCTGGCTTCCTCGCTTGCTTCAAAAAACCATGGTATGCACCGTATTTTTGCCTCACTTCCCAGGCACTCTCGGGAACGCCCGGGCCAAATCCGGCTGCGAAGCTTCCAGGTTCCGTCACGTGGAAGCAGGTGCCATACAGCTCTCTTGGCATTTCATCATCAGCGGCGACTCGACGAGCTCAACCCAAACCCTGCTTTGAAACTCACTGATCAATGTATCATGGCCATCCGCGGAGCTTTGGGTCCCCACCATGGCCTCTGCGGAACGAGGTCCCTCGGTCCTTGCAAGCAACAAACCACATCTCTTTTCCTACTATAGCCTGCCGGCTACGATTTATTTCCCTGCGCACATAGAATCAGGATGGTTCTCCAGTTAGACAAAAAGCAACAACCCGAATTTAGAAACGCTTCGCTGTGTACAGTGCCACCTCATCAGGATTAGAGATTGCCGTCCATAAGCATCTGGTATCCCACTTTCACGCTTCCAGTTACATACCATCACACGCCGGCAAACGTTTCGCCCACGAGCTCTCCGCCACACACGGCCGCCCTTTCCCGCTCGCTCAGCGCCCGGCTCCACAACCTCAACTCCGCAGCCGACACATTCGACTCCCTCATCCACCTCCTCAAGTCAACAAGCCGCCCATCATCATCCCCGTCCCCGTTCCCGTCCCCCCCACCACCACCACCGCCACCAACAACGACCACATCCCCCCCAGGCCTCTCCACACTGACGAAGCCTCCTTCCTTGATAATATTCTGCTGCCCCTTCCCGCGCGACAGCATGCCGAACCTCAGCCCGACCTCGGTTACCGTAACAATAATACTGATAACGATGAGGATGATGATGATCCAGGTGATGTGGCTCATCTTTGCGTCGGCGACGCTGTCGGCCAAGATGTCGGCCAGGTCCAGGAACACGCGGCAGCGCTCGTTGAGCACCTTGATGCGCGGGTCGATCTCGAGGTACTCGCGGACGGCGACGTAGAGCGGGTGCAGCGTCGGCTCCGAGTCCCAGAAGAAATTGGGCACGTCAAGGATGTTGGACGACAGGTTGATGTCGACGCGGCTCTTGAAAAGGCGGCCGAGGATCTTGACGATCTCGGTGCGCGTCAGGTTCAATTCGCCCGTGAGGGCGAGGCGTTTGGGAACGTGCTGCGCGTCGAGCATGGTCTCGGACATGCGCTCCTCAAAGAAGCAGAGCTTGGTGCTCTGCGCGATGGCGTGGCTGATGGCGAGTTTGACCATGTGGTCTGACCGGGGGAGGAGTGTGATCATGTCGTTGAAGACGCGCGGGCGTTTGACGTCGGCGCTGTATTCAAAGTGGAATTCCTCGGTCTCGAAGTCATCCTCATCTAGCGCCCGCGTAGCTAGGGAGACGCCGGTTTCGTTCTCGGCAAAGGTCAGGTCCGCCAGAAGGTCCTTCTCCTGGTGCTCGGTGAAGTTCCAAAAGACGACCACTCCGTACGAAAAGACAAACATCTCGCCAAAGTGCTTCGCATCGGGGACGAGCTGGTTGATCGGGTTGACGGTCACACGAGCTGCATCGGCGACGGCGTCGGTGGAAGGCGAGTGCTCGAGGGCGTCCGGGGCGCTAGTCACTTGCTGCAACAGCGGCGCAGTGTTTGGGCTGCCCCCCAGCCCCTGCGAACCGTACGAGTACTCGTCCCAAAAGCCCTCGTGCTCGTCTCTTCGCTCGCTGCGCTCAATCTCGAGGTCCAACACCGTCTTGCCTGTCCCCGGCGTCTTCAATATCGGGCGGCTCCTCAGCCGGTATCCGTCGACGCCCGGCAGTAGCGGCAGGTGGTATCCTGCATAGAGACAATCGTCGTATATCTTTGTCTTGGCCTCGTGCTTTGTCTTTACGAAGTCGGCGGTCGCCTTGATCTTGTAGGCCTGGGCTGTGCAGTAAGCCGTCAGGCGAGACACCTTTTCTCCGCGCTGTACTTTTGGCAGACGCTCTGCGTAGCTCTTTCCACGGATGCCCCCTCTTTTCCTCAGCACGTCCAGCTCCTCGTCATTCAGCGGCCGGCTCTCGTCCTCGCCCCGCAATATCGACGCCCCCCTCGCTAGCTCGTCGTCGCTCTCGCCTTCCTCATCCCCAGCGCCGGGCGCTTCGGGCAACAGCACCAGCTTTTCGCTGATTTTGGTCGTCCGTGTGGGGACAATCTGCTGGCCAGTCCGGGCGGACGCGAGAGTCGGCAGACCGCCGCCTTGGCTTGTGCGACGCATGGCCATGGCGCGTACCGGGCGATGATGGGCTGGATTCCCCCTAGGCTGGCCCGAGGGTATGTCAGACGAATACTGCAGCACATTGTCGACGGATACGAGGCGGGTGCTCAGGCGCGCGGGGCCGGCCACACCTCGTTGAGGACCTGCTCGGGATGCGGGGCGCTCGCGGGAATCTGTCACCTAGCGGAAACAAGACGATGTCAACTGGAGACTGGTACGACGGGGAAAGGGAGGTCGGTTCTGCATACCAGGACCGAGGGGCCTCGTTTCGCAGAGGCCATGGTGGGTGGGAGATGCGGGATATCGAGGATTCGGGATGTCGATCAATTGACTCTCAGGGGAGGGTTTATTAGGATGAGACGAGGGGTCGGCGCTCCGTCCGCGCTGGAGTGCGTGGCGTGTAGTTAAGTCCGTACACGGTGGTGACTACTAATGTAGTGGTGTTGCTTTGATATTCCATGTGCAGTAGTACTCTTTGCCGTCATCACCATCATTTACCGTCGGGTTAGAATCGTCAGAATTGCAACCGAGCTACCACAGTAGAAGCCGGAGCCAGCCGACGTCATCTTCGACGTGGAGGCTGCGACACATTAGGGCATAACCGTATTGTACATTACATGCAGGTATCATACAGACCAAGTTGGGCATTTAATGGTTGGTTCGCTACCATGCTAGGAGCGTACGGGATGGAAACGATTTTGGACCCAATGCGCATTACCTTCGTAGTACACATAAGGTATGGTAAGGAAGAGCGTTTTAGCATTACCGGTAACTGTACCCGGAGATTACTTCGGTATCAGCCCCATCAGCCAGCCCGTGAAGAAAAGCTTTGAGATTGCGAACAGCATGTGACAGCTTCATACAGCAATCTCGAAACTCAACACACGCCATGCTCTACGACCTCAACATCGCCTGGTCGCCAGGCACGCCCTCTGCCGAGCTAGAACGCACCCTCAAGTTTGCCAAAACCCTCGGCTACGATGTAGTCGCCCTCAACCACACCATCTCGGGGCCAATTCCAACCCAACCGACGCCCATCACAAACCCAGTCCCACAACTCACCCCTCCACACCCATCCTACCCCGGCGGCGCAACAATACCAGAACCAACAAAAACAACAACAATAACAACAACAGCAAAAACCAATCTCCCTACCAACGCTTCCTCCGCCCTACCCCCGTCCTCCAAATCCAAGTCCAACTCCCCCTCCTCCTCGCAGTCCCTCCCGACAGTCCTCCGCCGCGCAACCCTCACGATAACCGACCCGTCCACAACAAACTATCGCCTCCCCGACTACGCGCGCGCGTACGACCTCCTCGCGCTCCGCCCGACCTCGGACAAATCCTTCTCCTGGGCCTGCCTCTCCACCACCGACCCGCCGGCGCTCGTCTCGCTGGACCTGAGCTCGTACCTCGGCTGGCACATCCACCACCGCACGGCCATGGCAGCGGTGCAGCGCGGCGTACGGTTCGAGATTTGTTATTCGCAGACTCTTGCTTTTCCTCAGAATGATATCAGCGGGGGAGGGGGAGCGGGGGTGGATGCGGCGAGGCGGAGGGCGAATTTCATTGGGAATGTGCAGTCGCTGATCCGGGCGACCAAGGGTCGCGGGGTGGTCATCAGCAGCGAGGCGCGCGGGGCGCTGGGCTTGCGGGGGCCGGCGGACGTGGTGAATCTACTGGCGGTGTGGGGTTTGGGGCCGGAGAGAGGGTTTGCCGCGCTCGGGGAGGCGGCGAGGGCTGTGGTGGTGAACGAGGGGATTAAGAGGAGGGGGTTTAGGGGTGTTGTGGATATCGTGCGGCCTGCGGAGGGCGGGCAAGGAAAAAAAGGGGATGGGGATGGGCGTGGGCAGGAAGCGGATAGTGGAAATGTGAATGAAGCGAAGAAGCAGAAGCAGCAGCAGGGACAGCAGGGTCAAAAGAGAAAGGGTGGCGATGCTGGCGCCGGCGGAAATGCGGGCGGCCAGCAAGGGGAGATGAGCAAGAGGCAGGCAAAGAAGTTGAAGAAGGAGAGGTCCCAAGCAAAAAATACCTGATAAGCTTGGAGCCATGTACGTCTTCTTCACTTTGTACCACTACGCTATCAACGTACCGGTAGGCGTGGCATTACGATACCCCTTATAAAGATGTTGGGCTGGGAGAATGGGTATGACGAATTGGTTGAGATCCCTTTAGTAAAATACTTTGAGGAAGAAAAGAGCCGAATCCATCTGCGGCACAAGCAATCGTATATATACAATGAATCAGACTCATCTGAGTTGTCCTCCCATGTCAGCGGCACCATGGCTAAGAACAGCAACAGGAACATCATCTAAACACGACAACAAAAAGGGGTATAGTATCCACATTCATGTTTTCTTCATTTTATTACTCCGGCCCACGCACAACCGCCCCAACGGTTATAGGCGCGCTGTCGAAGTACGCTGCGCCAGATTCCCGAGGTTGAGCTGGCTCGACAGCGTCAAGCCCGAGACATTAATCGTGGGAAAGATGCCGGCTCCATTAGCAACCCCCGGCGTGGTCGGGGTCGCAGGCGGGTCCGCGGCGGATGCGATTGGGATCAGGCCGGCGCTCCCGCCAAAGGCGCCGGCGGGGTTTGACGTGGGGATCGCTGCTGGGCCATTTCCAGTAGTAGAAATGCTCAGTGTGTCGCTTAGCGAGCTGGCCAGCCCCGGAAGAGGGCCAATCGTGGTGTCAGAGATAGCGGCTGAGGCAGTAGCTAAAGTAGTGGCTGAGCTGGTATTCAAGGAAGTGGTTGAGGAGCTGGTTGGGATGGCGGTCGAGCTGTCGGACACGGGCGCGCCAGCGATGGGGTCGGACGAGGGGTTCGCAGCGCCGGGAAGAGGTGCCAGTGATGTCACAGAGAGAGTGGCGGAGAATCCCGGAGGCGTGACGAGTTCCGGCAGGTTCGCTTCTCCCTGAGTCGGGAGCGGCGCGAGGGATGACGAGGCATCGGCCGACTGTGAAACGACAGAGTCGGAAGCGATTGTTCCTGAAGCGGTTGACCCAGAAGCGGCTGTCTCGGAAGCGCTCGTCTGAGAAGCCGTAGATTGGGAAACGACTGTCTCGGACGCAGTTAACTGAGGGCCGGTTGACTGAGAAGTAGCTGGCTGGTTTCCAACCAGGCTGGTCTTTCGGGCAGCTTCAGGCACGGAGACGACGATAACACCGATGCCGCCGCTCGGAATCACCAGCGCTGGCGGTGCTGCCGAACCTGCTGCTCCACCAGGCGTGGCCGATGCCGATCCATCACTCGAGACCCAATCCACAGCTCCATTTGCCTGGCCTGGGCAGACAGTGACGGTTGAAGCGGCGGCTGTCACCGTCACCGTGACCGCGGCCGTAGCATTGATACCAGCACCCACGTCGCCGCCAGCTCCAACTGTAATAATCTGCCGTAGTGTTTCAGTGACGGTCTGAGCGGCCCCTAAGCGGTTGAACATGCTGATAAAGCCATCGGCAAGGTTGACGCTGCTGGTAGGAACCTGTTGACGCCGGTCGAATACAGCTGCCTGGGATGAACTGTAAGCTGCGTGATTCTGCTTCTATCAACGCATTCACTCACCTCAGCGAGCGAGACAGCGCCCAGAACGAGTGCTAGAGATGGCACATAGGCCCTCATCCTTCTGACCTGCACCCCGCAACGACGGTGCTTTTGGCGAACCAGTTCTCAATGCTCCAGCGGTGGTATGGATACGGGAATGATTGAGGCGTCAGGCCAGCCGTCTGTAGAAGCTGTCGATTTGGCTCTCAGATGCGTTGGACATACAGTTGAGGTGGCGACAAATACCAAACGGCAGGATAAAGTGTGACAAATGGTCTACTCGATCGATGCCAGACCTAGGTGGCTATAGACGTGGAGACGCAAAGAAAACGCAGCACTGCTGTATCGAAAGAATAGAACTTGGGGTATCGAAGTGATTATGACTGCCAAGCAGAGGAAAGAAGGGCACACCTGGGAAAGGAATGTGGTTGAAGCAAGCAGAACGCAGGAAACGACGGAATCACAGCATTATGGAAGAAGACGACGGGATGGGACGAAGGGGGCGCCATAGGTAGAAACAGCAAAAGTGCAGCTTGGGGAGTACGTTTCGAACGGGCCCCATCCACGTCCCCTTGGACGTCGCCTCTGACAGGGCAAGTCTCCAATGGTCAAAGACGTTCTAGACGCTGGCGATGTTCTCAAGGGCGACCATGTCTGGGATGCAGTCTCATGCGGGTCTCGGGAAAGCGGGTTCTGGGCTGATAAGGCTCAATGCCTTCGGGAAATTATCCATCTTGTGGCATGGGATGATGATGCGGAGCGTGGTTGCGGCTGCTCGCGGCTGGTGCGTCGCACGCCACGAAGGGGCGTGAGACGAACCCCAGACGGCTTGTGTCAGAGGTCGGCCCACTCGAAACGGGCCACTGCGTGAGCGCAGCAGGGGGGCCTTAGCCCACAGGTAGCTGCATCAAAACCGCCCAGTGTCCCGTGACGACCTTGGAATTGAATATGGCCTGATGTGGGTGTCAACGACCTTCTCGGCGCCATGCTCGATCCTCTGGTGATGCCGTGATGGTAATTGATGGATGTGATGAAATCGACTTCGGGGATTTTGGCCTGCAGCTCCACATACCCACAACAGGTGCGGGCAGCCCCGCATTTTCTCCATTTACAGTAACACGGCCCGACGGCATGGTCCGGGGAGTTGATGCGCATCGTCGAGCTGGCAAATGAAAACAAGAACAATTGACTCAGAACTCGAAGAAGAATGAATGGATGACAAAAGGATAGAACTGGCAAAAGCTCACTGGGTTACTCTCTACCTCGGTGGTAGGGAGGTCCTGACGTCTGCCGGCTCCCAAAATCCGCTGACGTGGTGGAAATTTTCGGGACCAGTCGAGGAGAGAACCCCTTCTGAATCCAATGTGAAGAGATGGCAGTAGATGGGAATCGAACTGAGAACGTACAGATCTCCTCGCTACGCACCAAGGTGCTGAGTGCGCTCGGTGCCTTAGCGCGATGGCTGGTGGTCACACACGACCAGGCTGCGACCAAGGCCCGTCTCCGGAAACACAAGGCGGACTGCCGGAGAAGAATTGTCGACAGAGAAGTTATGTCTCATCTGGAGATTACCACGTTGCTGGCTGTACTGTGTTGTAATCATGCGCGGATGGACTTGGGGTAAGTTCAGTTCAGCGACGCTCAAGACGCCGGACGCCCAGCGGGGGTGGCTCCAAGATCGCCATACAAAATCGTCACCATCCTGGGAGTTTCGAATGTGATTCACAGCTCTCCAATATCTCCATCTCCACCAATATTGATGGATTCAGAGGACTGGCCGTTTATGATGAAGGGCAAGTAACAGAACCCATAATGATTACTTCATGCTTCTACTTTGGCATCGAGAGTAGAAGTCCTACGGATAGTGCACCCACCAACGCTAACCTTGAGAGATGCATCAGATCAAAGAAACACACCAAGTTTTTACGCCGCGATCACTCAACCAAGCCCCGTCGACTGCATTCAGAATCTGCCTCTGCAGGTTCCAGCGCCCATCAGCCACCCACCTGATGACCTCCTCCGAATTTTATCCCCTCAATCCAATGGGCTGATCAAGCTCCTCCTGGACGCTGCCATAGTCGGTATGGCTCGAGTCTTCCGAGTAGGCCTCTGAACCCTCGGGGATCGGGACCATGGCCGACTTGGTCCTTTGCAAAGAAGATGGTGAGCAATGCAAAATCAGCGGCAAGCGACGCAGACACGGGAAATACCATATGTGGATGGCCGTCCTCCAGTCCAGACCCTCGATGCAGCCTCCCTTGACGGCGACGACATTCTTCTCCTAGCGGTCCAACGACTCAAGTCAATAAAGCGCCTTTGAGCACAAGCTGTCGTTGGATTCCCCTGCACTTACAGGCGTCGAGTGGATCAGCCTGGTACCGCATTGCTTGCAGAAGTAACTGCACACGCGCACCGAGTCAGAGTCTGGCTCTCTGGTCGGGCACGCTCCCATTCATTCATGTCACATACCAATACAGAGTTTGGCCCAGGGAAGTCGCTCTCCTACGACAAGAAAGGTATAGTCAGACAGTGTGTCAAGACAGAGACTGTGGTCTGGGACTCACTTGTAGCAAGAGAGCAGCTCAGCATCTGGCAGCGGGAACCGTGGGAAGATGGCCGAGGTGCCAAAGGCCGAGCTTGTCTGCAGCTGGCAGTCGTGGCAGTGGCAGATGTAGAGCGCCAGGGGCTTGGGGGTGGGCGTCTTGAAGCTCACGGCTCCGCACTGGCAGCTTGCGTTCATGGTTTCTGTCTCCCTTTAGGATATAGCTCGGTAACAGACGAGGTTTGCGGGAGGCAGAAGCGGTCCAAAGTAAGCTAAGGCAGTTTAACCGAGTCTGCGATGGTTGAACTTAGGGCATAACACTCGGATTTGGGCGATCGAACCCGGGTCGCGACGGCTTCCACCGGCAGCACCTCGGTCGCTCACTCGTGTGCCGTCCCCGAAGACGGAGCTCAGGTCGCGTGTGGCAGCCTTGTCAGGCTGTAAGTGAAGAGAGACGGGGAACCGGAGGACCAATCGGATAACACCAAGCCAAGACGAGGCGATGAACATCAGAGCAGAAGAATGTGGAAGAGCCCTGAGGCCACAGTGCTTTCCAAGTGGGCGACAGCCTTGGAAATATACCCGTTTTCCTCTGACTCTTTTCCTGTCTTCCAAGTCATGACGTGAGTCACCTTGGCTTCAGAACCAGGGCATTGATTCGTGAGCGACTCAGAGACGCGTAGTCACATGACTGCCCGTTAAACGGCTTTTCAAGAAGGGATCTTCATGATGAAGGTAGCGAGGAATGTTTGGGACGGTTACTACTCCGAATCCGACGTCAACGTGGTTGCTTTCCGGTTTAGAACGGAGCTACCATGGAAGAACGACCACTCGAATCGAGTGTATTTGTACACGTATGCGTAGTGCTTCTGGTCTTCATTCGCATGCCGAAATGCGGAGCCGGATTTCCAAGGCCAGGACGTGGTCCGATCCGATATTGCACCGATCTTCTTGGCGCCGGTCGAGGTCCGGGTTGGACTTCAACATGGCCGATGGAGTTGATTCAAAGAGAGAAACATCCGTCGCAAGCCAACAGAGACCGACGTCTTGTATATTTACGAACAAGGAGCCGGCCGATCAACAGTAATGCCGCAACCGCCAGACACTTGATAGCCAACCCCTGTTTCCGTCATCTGAGCAATTGAGAGAGTGCTGGGCATACTCACCTTACCAAATCTCAAAAGCAACAACACCATGCTCGCCCACCTTCCTCTCCAACCTCGGATCCGGCACTCCGTGCGGCGTTGGAGTCAGCCTTAGCGAGCCATCCCCACCCCTCTCAAACGTTCCCTCCGCAAGCAAGCCAGCCCGCTCGACCGCCTCACCCTGCATCAGCCCAGGCACAAAGCACTCGCCCACCAACCGCCATCCTCGCCTCCCATCCGCCCGCTCAGCCGGCCTCAGCACAAACGGCACCACCCCGCCAAACAACACAACCACCACATCCCCCTCCCTCGCCGCCGCCGGCCCCAGCCCAACCAACCCATCCTCCAGCACAAACGCCCGCCGCCCAACCATCGCATTCACGCTACACAGCGCCCGCTCCCTCACATACACCTCCGTCCCCTGCTCTCCTCCTCCCTGAAACCCATCCACCTCCAACCCCAACCCCGCTTCCTCCACCATCCTCCTCAACTCGACCTCCCGCCACGAAGCCCTCTCCCGCCAATACAAAAGAAACTCGCCCAGGTGATCCCCCCGCGCCCTCTCGCCGTCCAGCACCTCGGCTGCCTCCCTCGGCGTGCCATATTTCCCCGGCTGTGCGCACACCGCGACGGCCATGGACCCTTTCGAGAGGAGTTTCTCGGCCTGCATGTCGGGGTCGCGAAAACCGAATAGGGTAAAACGCTCGAGAGTGGCGCTCCACGAAGAGCGGAACTGGTTTGCTTCTGAGTTCAGAGAGGCGAGGAGGGCTGTGAGAGCTTTGGCATGGGGCGGGTCCAGAAGTTTGTTGTTGTTGCTGTTGTTGGCGTTGAGGGTGTTGTCGAGGAGGGGTGGGCTGGTGGAGGTGACGGTGCTGCAGAGGAGGCCGGTCAGGGTGAGGGATTCGAGGTTGTTATCGTCGTTGAAGGTTGAGGGTGACGGACAGAAGAGCTCACCGCCGTTGGCGTAGTAGCCCTGCTCATCTCGCAGCGCGAGCGGTTCGGCGGGGAGCGGCTGGTGCCATTTGGGCACCCACGAGGGGTAGGACGGATCAATCTCGGCGCCGTGCTGCACTGCGCTGAGCACACGCAGATGCTTGTCCTGCTCCAGGATGCGCTTGGCCGCTTGGATGTACACGGAGCGGACGTCTTGACTGTAGTCGGGTTTGAGCAGCGGCTGGCTATCGGGGTCGTTGCCGGCAAACGGCATGCCGAGGAGGGCGTAGATTCGGTCCCGCGCGTCGGTCGAGCCGAAGCGGCCCATGGTGGTGCCCAGGACCACGGACAAGTCAAGTTTTGAGAACGCTGAGATCCCGCTGCGCTTGGCGAGTGGAAGCACGTAGATGAGGAAGGCGTTGTAAGCGGCGGTGATGGGCTCGCCGTGGTGAAATGTCCATCCGCTGCTCATCATCCAGGCTGCGCAGATTCCAATCAGTCCCCAAGCTATGTGGTGGCGGCCCCAGAAGACGACGGCCGAACTTCCCAGCGCCAGTTCCTGGATGATCCAGAATCTCTGGAAATAGCCCGTCTCAAACAAGGCTCGGAGGGCTTCCCATGCCTTTTGGTCGACAGCACCGCGTACTCGAGCAAGTCCATCTTCCCCCATGGGTTCCAAAAGGCTGGCGTAGCCAGAGAACCCGAGTTTGTCGCCGTCGGGGCGCCAGGCGCGAACAATGTCACAAACAGCCGTGAAAGCCGTGCTGGCCTGGTTGTGTTTGTCGAGCCCGAGCCAGACAAGCACACGTTTTGCGTTCCGGTAAATGTGCCGCATGATGGACACCTGCTGTCCCCGCTCGGGGATGTCTTCCTGGTTGATACATACTGAGTCAGCCCACACATAGCGAGGCTGATTGGAGTGGCGGAGATGTTTCAGGGCATCCTCAAGGTTCTTTGGAATTGGGACTCGAGCACTGTTGCACAGTAGGAGTATCTTGTCCGACGGATCCCCCCAGGTGTAGGATATCGCCTCGTAGCTGGGTTTATCGTCAAGCGAAGCAACGACCAACCGCGTCCGGAGATTTTCTTCCTCGGCCAACGCAGGTTCGATAACCAATATCCGGATGCTGTTGTTTGGAAGTGGTGAGTACAACGAAGAATACTCCTGCTGACCGTCCACCTTCGGGTTCGCCAGTTGGTCTATCAGCCCGTCCTCCTCGGCGGAATATTCTTCGTTGAAGCCGCATCTGTCAACGGCGTCGCCAGCTTGGAGGAAGATAGCCCTGGCCAGATGGTCGGCCTCGGGCCATGCCACCGGCACGTCCGGATTCGACTCATCTCCGTCGAATGATGGCTGCCACGGCTCTGCGTCCGATGCGTCTTGGCCACAATGCCCGATGATGTGGTCGTCGGGGGCAACCTTGGGCAGAGACCGTGCTTCACATTGGCCCAAGGCAAGCACAGCGACAACGCGACCGCGTCTTTCACCAGCCTCGTCCTCAGGTGTGATGGTTACCATTTTGCCCGCCCGGAACCACAGTGAAAACCTCCAGGCGTGGCCTTCGGGCGTCAGAACCTTCTCTTGTCCATCGATGGAGAACATGAGCGTCGTCTTGGGAGCAATCCACACCGGATACACAAAAGTATCAGTCGAAAAGATATGGGGGATAGGAGAGCCGTCATCTGACAGCCGAAGAACCATGACGGTGGTGTTGGGTGGCTTGAACTCGCCGATCTCCTCTTCCGTTGCATCCTTCAGGGAGTGATAGACATCCCAGAAAACGTGATCATAGATACCGTACACTTGTCGTCTGAACGTGGTAAAGATAGGACCCTGGCCGGGCTCGCTATTGTCGATTTCGGTCTGTGAGCCCTCGGGAGGATCAAGAAGAGTCAGGTCGGTGTGAGATTTCCAGACTTCATCAAACCACCGGTCGTTTGCTGGTGTTTGGGCGATCCAGTTTCCAATCTTGATGGTAACCTCGCGGAATACCTTCTCAAGGGACTGAGATTGACGCTCCAATTCGGCGGTGCCAATCCCTAGGGCGCTCGGATCGACGAGCCATAGACGCCTCAGGGTGGTCGACACTTGCATCACCGCCGGGTTGTCAGAGAAGTCGACGGTCCGCAAAGAGACGTTATCTCCCACAGGCTGGGCGTTAACAGCCATGTCGTCAAATATGTCTTCCTATCGGCCCAAGTCCGTCGGGTTGTGACAGCGTTTGCTCGTCAGAAAGGTGAGCGATGAAGAGCTTTTCCACAGTAAGCAGGCATGCCTGAACCTGCTGCAGCCTAACCGAAGCGATGGGGCTGTACGGTGGGCCTGAATTCGGGGCGTAGGCTGCTCGGGCCTATCAGCCTCCATTTCCTCGACTCCAGACTGTATGGGCAGGCTATTTAGGTAGTGTGTCAGCATATGGTTTCCATGGTCTCTAGCGAGGTCAGGAAGCCTAGGATAAACAGAGAGGGGGACAATTGCGCTATGTGCGACAGCAAGACACAGTAAAGAGGTGCATACCTGTAACGGAAGTATGCATGCCATTCCGGCTTCTATGATATGGGTATACAATCAAAACAGTCAAACCAAACATCCAGCGTCATGCGGCAGCAGAGTAGCCCTGACACCTGGGCCTGAGCTCCGTATCGTCCAAGCACAGCATTTCAAACCTCCTCGCGAGACTCACAATCCGGCTGTCGACCGCCCGCCAAAAGAGGTCTGCCACCCAGATGACGAGCGGGCCCAAGAGCCAAAGCCCTATAAACCAGCTAACCGTTATCTGGGTGATGGTCTCGACGCCGATAAGACCTTTGACTCCTCTTGCTGGTTTTTCCGGGACATATTCGGGTGCCCCGGGTTCTCCCCAGGCTGGAACCAAGGGGTTGCCAAGTAACTGATCCCTGAACAGCTCCTCGACCGGTCCGTGGCAGATATACACGGCGTAGCTGATCCGCCCAAGGTACTGCGCGAACGGGCTTTCAAAAAGGCTCCGGAGAGAATCGAGGTCTCCGATCACCCAAACCGCCGCGGCGGCTGACAAGGCGAACCAGTATTTCTGCGGCGCAAGAGGGTCCATCGTGGCGAACGGAAACGGCGTCTGCGCCAGGAAATATCGGATCCCAGGCGTAAACTCGGCGCCTTCGTTCGGCCACCCCGCAAGGAACAGGCCGATCAAAATGATGCAGACCTGGAAAGTCTTCAGCGGCCAATCGGTCTCTTCCTCGTTGTCCTCGCCCTCCTTCGATTTCGCACCGGCCCGGAGTACATGGATCTCGGCCAAAAACAGCCCAGCCAGAAACTCAAACCCGGCCCATTTCCCGCACGTCAGGCAGTAGACCATCAGCCCAAAGACCGACGCCATGCGTATCCACATCCGCACCCTCGACAACATCAACAGCACCATGAACAACAGCATCGAATGCGCAAACTCGATGGGTATCGTCCATAAGTGCACGTCAAAGTTGGGCCTCAAGTCAAAATCCCAGGCCCACGGCCAGGTGATGGAATGGAACACGGCATCCTTCCACCTCCATAGCGCTCCGTACAGCGTCGGCTCCGTGGGCACCAGATACCCCATCTGGCGCAGACACATGATCATAAACGTCGAGACGATGCACGGTCCAAACAACCGAAACGCCCTGCGAAACGTCGACGACGCCAGCGCGGCGTAGCACCTCTCCAGGTCGCGCGCGTGCAACGCCTTGACGGGCTTGTACGACAGCGCGAAGCCCGAGATGACGAAGAAGATGTGGACCATGGGCCTGCCCGAGAACACGACGCGCAGAAAGGGCAGCTGGATCCACGAGGAAGGCGTCGTCTCCGGGTCGCCGAGGCCGTACGACGGCACCAGCGCGGCGAAGTTGTTCTCGGTGTAGTGGCAGATGAAGACAATTATGGCCGCGATGCCGCGCAGACCGTCGAGGTACGAGGTCGGGTGCAGCCTCCATGTTTGACGGTGCTCGGAGAACATAGGGTCGGCGACGAAGCTCGGGAGAATGGGCCGGAGGAATCGCACCCACGGTCGACGTGGGGAGAGGTAGGAGTGCATCGAGGACGTGCTGGCCGCCCCGCGGCGATAGCCCGGGGACATCATCGTTGTGTTTGCTGCGGTATCTCGGCTGAAGCGCGAGCGCGTTTGGAGAGGGTGCTATGGACTGAACATTGGAGGAGGCTTGCTGTGATCGCGGAGTTAGCAAGGTGGTGGAACGAGGTGTTGGCTGGATCAGAGCGGCACAGTCCGCGCCTCTTATGTTTCGGACATGGGCCCAGTTTACGAGCTGCGGTCTATGAACAGGATTACATACCGAGGCACCAGGTCAACAGAACCAACGGCGGGACAGTGGGAGAGAGGGGCCAAAGGAGAACCGCAAAGGCGAGCAAAGAGTGGATATATGTCAGGCTCAATTGAATGGCGGGAGCTTGATTGCGGAAAGTCACAAATTGAAGAACGAGACACCGGCCGTGGCAGTGATACTTCTTGGAGAAGGACAATAGAATGGCTGCCAGAGCTAATGGATGATCTGGGTAATTTAGCCGGCCGCGTCAATGGTTACAGATGTTAAAACTACATCTCAGATTGGCGAATCATGTTGGTTGATGAGGGGAGGCCTTACCCGTTGACTTGAGCGGCGGTCCAGCCCCCACCCCTTAGCCCCCACCTGCATTACATGTGGGGCTGCAATACAGGGGCAGATTGCCAGCCTGGATCGCAGCCCGAGCTTACCCGCATCGGTCTGAATCGATCAATCTCACTTCAGTCAGCTTCGCAGTTTATGGATCGGTGCGAACCTCTTCTGTTAAGAATACGGGGTACTTCATCTGCTGAGTCGCGAAATGGGATGAACCATTGCCATCCGTACGCTGGGCGCAATTTCCCTATGGCAGAACGCCAAGCTGGACAATATCGCCATGGAGCAACAAACTCAGGTACCTACAGTACATATACCAGGTACATGTACGTTCTGGCTCCTCACCACCAGGCCGGTAGGGTCACGGTTGGTTGAGCGTGACCAAACTTGATTCCCTCAGTTCTTCACAAAAGAGTTCAACGGAGGCTTGCGGCTAAGTTGGGGACCTTCAACCCAGACGAATACAATACGTGCCTGGGCTAACGTGAGTCCTTGAGTTTGCGGAGGTCAGCGTTCCATAGCAGATGAGCAAATAAAGTTCTCAACCTCAAATCCTTTCTAGTTGCGTCCCTAGCCATAGTATGCGCATGAGTAATGGTTCGCCTGGACGACGCCATCGGTTCTCCTAATGGCAGTAGATTTCCTCCCTTGCTTGCAAAGCTCTACATGAGCATCCGGACACCATGTGACACGATTGTCATATTGTGCTCACGATCCGGTGACTTTATCCAACTCGACTTTCGAGGTCCTTCAACGTGCCGCATAACTCCACCTTCCCTCATCTCTGATGCCCAAAGTGGAGGTAGAGAACCGTCCGGGTAGCTTGGGAGGTGGGACTGGGAAAAGTTCCCGAATAGCTGTGCCACTAGGTCAAATTTCTCGGACCATACGAGGCTGAGCTATACCATAGATGCCGTTTCCTGGTGATAACAGGCCTATTTTATCCAAGTGGAACGAATAGCACAGCTGGTTACTATGAGGTTGTTCTCGTTTGAGGAGAATCGGGACAAAGTCGGCAACTCGGTATGAGCAGTTCATCTTCAAGCAGTTAGCCCTCAGTTGCCCAGCGGTGGGATTCCTGTCGACTGAACTCGGAGCCTCACCTGAAACAAGCCTCTAGAGACTGCCTGACCACTGGCCTGGCGTGGCCGTATGTCAACAGGCTCCACAAGCCGCTGTCCCTGGCACGAAGTAGTGAAGCGCCAGCCACGGCTATGCTCCGGCAAGCGGTACCAGACCTAAGGTAGCACAGATTGGTTGCGGGATGCTTCTCCGAGTAAGCCACTTCTCATCATCGTGGCGGCGCCGGCCGTCTCGTGCTCTCGGTCTGTGTGCGCTTCGACTCAAACGGAAATCTGTCCGAGAGGTTGGGGTTACCTCTGGCAGCCAGCCAAAACATGTGTTCAGGCTCCAGAGCACGCTGTTTCCCTTCTGCCGCGGTAGCGCCCTTCTTCCCGTCCTCTTCTTCCTCCTCATCTTCCTCTTCCTCATCCTCCTCCTCTTCCTCATCCTCCTCCTCTTCCTCATCGCTCTCCTCCAGGTTCTGTCTCAGCCCGGTCCGCACGTTCTGAATGCCCATTTCCTGCTCTTCGACCGTGTATTTCTTCTTGGCCTGCACCGTCACGTACTGCTGCAGCGACTGCTGAAAGGCGTCGCGCATGTCGGCCCACTGCTCGTTGAAGGGATCTGAGGGAACGTCGTTGTCCAGGTCCATGCCGTACGTGTCCTCCTCGTCGTAGTCGTGCTCGCCCCGCTCGCGCACGCCGACAGCGAGCTTGCTCAGGTCCAGCCCGGCAGCCCGCGCCGTCTCGCGGGCGTCTTCGACCCAGTTCTCGACATCGGGTTCGAGCTTCTTGCGCAGCAGCGAAAGGAGGATGTGCTCGTGGGTTCGGCCCGGGAAGTTTGTTGACGGGTGGATGGCGGCGCGCTGGAAGAGGTCCGAGTTCTCTGTCACGAGGGCATCGATGGATCGGATGTTTTGCTGGAGGATGGCGGCGGACGCTTGGAGTGATTCGCTGCGGAGGGCCGATGAACGAGAGGCACTGACACAGAAGTACCGGCTGTACTCACTAGGTGGGAAGAGGATTTGAATTCATGACGTGCGCCCTGAGACTTGTGAGGCTGTTAGTGAGCTGCGCGAAGCGGTTGCGCAAGAGCTCCAGCTGCTTTAGCTCCTCTGGCGACATATTGAGCGACGCCATAGTTACAGAGCGTTGCTTGACGTGTCAACTCGCTGATTCCGAGTGAAGTAGGCAACAGAGTAGCGACACGTCCGGTAGATTTGTAAGTGTTGAAATACGGAAGGTTGGTGAGGTTAGGCAGCAAGTGGTCTGGAGTTGAATTGATTGAAAATCTGACCCAAGGATGAGGGGCACTGGAAGCTTTCCAGGTTTGCTCTGGCATGTGCCAGCTGGATGGAATCGCCGGGTCAATACGCTAACCTTAGATAATGTAGGTCCGTACGGATCCGTATACTGTGGTACAGATGTAGTAAGGGGTCAAAAGTCTGTCACACCCCACATCAAAATCCCCCGCCATCGTAATTTAGGTCATCACAGCTATCAACATATCTCTATATAACGAAACCCCACCAACATTCCTAGTATAATAGATATTTACAGATAAAAGTCCTGGTTCTGGCCATCACTATTATGTGTACCAACACCTGGCTTTGTTGACTACGGCTAATCGCCGGGGCATTGAGTCAATGAGGCCGTCAATCTGGGCCTGGTCAATTGCCCACCAACATGCCCGAAGACATCGAGTAAACTCGGCCACATCTAGCTGGTTTTTCTTTGAGTAACCAGACGTCTGGATATAGCTGCTTCATCCTCCGTTTTAATATAGCCCACATATGCTCGATTGGATTGAGATCTGGGCTGTGGGCTGGCCAGTTAGGCAGGACCTCGATCATGTGGTTCATCAGCCACTCGATCGAGGATGCAGATGCATGTACTCGGGCATTATCCTGCTGGAAGTGCCGATTACCATTGTAAATTGGGAGAAGACCCTTTTTCAATGCCTGCTGACAACCCCAAGAGCTATATCCTCGTTTTTGCGGTGGTTGGTAGTCACGCTCCATGACAACAAGGTCGGTCCTCCCCCCTTTCCATATGCCACCCAAAATCATGATCGAAATCGTGCCATTACCGCGGCTCTGGAGGTTGACGAAGCTCTCATCCCATTTTCGAGAAGGGAACCGGAAGACCTCAGTTGTTGGGTGACTCGAATTGTTTTGGCAAGACGATTCGTCGGTGGAGATAGACTAGAGGTTGGTTAGCAAATCCAAGGTTGACTCCCAAGTCACTTACTCGGATCAAGATCTCGATATCCTTCAACCAAAGTCAAGCAAATTGATATCTATCCTTTGCTACTGCCTTCGTTTGTGCACGCCACTTGCGCATCCGATTATGGCGAAGAACCCGGTGTATCGTTGATCGGGAGATGCGGCCGTCCATGGTATTGATCAGCATCTGGGTTATAAGCTGGGAATACCGTTTAGCCAATTGTAGGATATACCGCTTGTCCCGGCGTGTAAGAACCTCTCGCCGGCCTGTTCGAGGCTTGGGACCAACAGTGGTGGAAGATTCGAACCGTTGAAGGATGCAGTAGACTGCGGTCCTGTCGATGCGAAACGCGCGGGCAACGGCCGACTGGCTAGCCCCGGCTGCAACGGCACCTACAATAGCTGCACGTGCAGTCGGCGATAGTTCCTGGCCAGGTTGACGGCCGGCTGTCAATTTGGCCCCGATATGGACCAAATTGACCATGGTGGGCTAAAGTTGGGATGCTTAGAAGATGGAAGATGGTGCGTGTCGTCCCGCGAAGCGCGTTTAGTTGAGGTGGCGTGTGACAGACTTCTAAACCCTGACTGTAATGATGTCTTGGCTCTCCCGTCACAGTTTCCAAGCTCATCAGGGAGTGGTCACTTCTTCATTCATGTTCAAGACCGCCGCGGTATGCATTGGTCATTGGTAAGCTCTAGCTAACCGCCAAGAGAGTATCATTTTTAAATCAACGAACGTTCTGCGCCGCGCTAATACTGATGCTTAAAGATAACTAGCTAATGTTGAATCCCATACCCGTAAATCATCGCAGAAACAGACCCGGAAGCCGAAAAACCGATACTGTCGGCCTCGCATGCGCGACTCTCCCCTCACAGCCCATGAGACCCAGCTTGGTCAGCAACAACGATGGACCCCGTCTCACGCCCAAACTCGTCCACAGCAGGGAAGCGCGCCCTGCGCTCCAGATCATCAAGCGGGATGTGTGAACGGATGTACCTGTCGCACCGTTAGCACCGAAACCCGCAAGGCCAAGTCCACGATGAAGAGAAGAACCAAAGAGCCACAACTTACTTCTCCCTCCCATCATCCACAGGGTCATAATCCCAACTGGTAAACTTCCCCTTGGTCAGGGCAGCCCACACGAGCCGCCTCTTGCGTTGCGAGAACAGCACCTGCTTGGTGATATCCTCAAAATCCCACCTCTCCCGCGCCTCCCTCTCAAATGCCTCGAACACGGCCCTGATCTTCTCGTCGGCCGTCACCGCCTCGCTCCGGACCAGGTCCGTGAGCTCGAGCGGGTCGGATTCCAGGTCGTACAGCTGCGATCCGTCGGCCGGGCACGTCACGTATTTCCATCTGCCGCGGCGGATCATCATGAGCGGCCGCACGGTGCCCTCGCCCGTATACTCGGCAAAGACCTCGTCGTGGCCGGCCTCCGGGCGGCCCTCGAGGTGCGGGAGCAGCGTCTTGCCGTCCATGGGCAGGAAGGGCGAGGGCTTGGTGCCGACCAGGTCGCACATGGTGGGCAGGATGTCAAGGGTCGAGACGTTAGAAGTGACGCGGTGCGGCGTAAATTGGGCTGGGTGTGAGATGAGCAGGGGCACGCGGACCGAGGACTCAAAGTAGTTCATCTTGTACCTGGGGGAGGGGTCAGTCTCGTAGTCCAGGCTGATAAGTGGGGACGACATGCTTACCAGAGCCCGCGCTCACCAAGCATGTCGCCATGGTCGCCGCTGAAGATGACGATGGTGTTATCGTCTAGCCGGCACCGTTTGAGCACATCGAGCAGCTTGCCAACGCAGTCGTCGACATAGCTGACCGCGCCATAGTAAGCCCGGCGCGCCCGCTTGATCTGGTCGTCGCTGAATTCCTGGTCCCATAGGTCGCAGACTTTGAGCAGCCGCTTGCTGTGCGGGTCCTGTTCCTCTTTAGGAATCTTGACCTTGGGCAACTCGATGTCGACACCCTCGTAGAGATCCCAGTACTTTTGCTCGATGGTGTACGGGTCGTGCGGGTGCGTCAAGGAGACCTTAGGCCAAGTCACCATGTCAGTCTACAGTTTCAGAACACCCACCATCAACCCCCACGAAAAACGTGCATGGTGTGCTTCAGGCCAACCGCCAATCATGCAACCCTGACGGGGCCGAGTTCCCCAAGATTTATCTTCCCCTTCCCCCCCAACTAGCGTGACTTACCGTCAAGCAAAACGGCCTGGCTTCGGGACCCTGCCGCACATGGTCATACAAAAACTGCGTCGACCGGTACATGACCTCCTCATCATAGTCCAGCTGGTTACTGCGCACACAGACGCCCGCCTGCAAGATGGAGCTGGCATTGTGGTACCACTCGAGCCGGGTGTCGGGCTCGTCCCAGTTGACAACCCAGCCGAAATCGCCCGGGTAGATGTCGCTGGTCAGGCGCGTCTCGTAGCCGTGCAGCTGGTCGCCGACAAAGTGCATCTTGCCCGCCAACACCGTGTGGTAGCCCCGGAGGCGCAGGTAGTGCGCGTACGTGGGGATGTCGCTCGAGATCTGGGTGGCGTTGTCGAAGGCGCCGATCTTCATGGGCAGCAGACCCGTGATCATGCTCATGCGGGACGGCGCGCAGAGCGGGGACGGGCAGTAGGCCGAGTCGAACTGGACGGACCGGGCTGCCAGGGTGTCCAGATTGGGCGTCTTGATCTGGGAGTCCGGGTTGTACATCTTGAGCAAGGGCGCGGCGAGCTGGTCGGCCATGATGTAGAGGATGTTGGGCTGCTTTTGGCCCGTGGTGACGGGCCCGCTGGCGAGGCCATTGCGGGTGAGGTTGACGGCTTTGCCCGGTAGCGGCGAGGGAGGGAGTGAGTTGAGGTCCGGCGCCATTGGTGTGCGTATGTTTCTCTTTTTGCCTAGCAAGTGTAATGGGGGGTGAGGATATCGTGTCCCTACGAGGCGAATCGTGTGCTTCAGCCCTATGCAAGCAGGAACAGGAATCCGCGGAAACCTTGCAGTAGCTGACTGGGGAAAGCCTTATGTATGCCAAGAACACCAATTACCACGTTCGGTAAAAGTGATGGTGTAAGTGCACACAATGGGATCAATGGGATGGAGTCATAAGGTGGCACCCGTTCCTAGCCTCCAGAAACCACAAGTCGACGTGAAAGTGATGAGTGTGAAGGAAACAGGTGACCCCCCACGATATTCTTTTGGCCGTTGGGTGTATAAACGGTGTGGAATGGGGGAGCTGGGATGACGCCTGAGCACGCAATGTGTTTGACGCAATATGGCGAGCTCGTGAGATGGCGCCATCAAAGGAGCGGGATGGAAACACCGCCAGAAGGGGCCAGTCCATTTATTAAACATTCACCCCATGGCCCGAACTGTTATCGGGTAAACCCCAGGAATGCTGTCAGGGTCTAACCATGGGGTCAGAAATGGCGTTGTCTTGGCATCACGAGGGACCTTTGGGACGAGGGGCCACGGTGATGATCTTTCACCAAAATTCAGGTTCGTTGATCTTCAAAGGAGCTCTCCCGTAGCCGTTCACATTGTGTACCACACGCCCTGGTTATGCCTATGATATTTCCATTAACTCGAGCAAAGTTCAGCTCGAAGTAGGTATCTCCCATCACATGCGGCCTCACCGCTTCTCGCCGCTTGCGCCCCTTATCAACGCACACCAGGATGGGGACCTGACATTTTTTTTCGACTTGCACATGCAGGAGAATCATTGTGGGGAAAACACGGGCCCCCACAGCAAATGGGGAAGCTTGAATTGGGGCCAAAAGTCTTAAGACGGGGCTTTGTGCAGTCGATCTCCGAGACTTCCTCATGAGAATACTGCCACCGGTCTCTCAGAGGGCGCCCGAGACTGCAGGGAGCCGCAAAGAATCGGGATGAAAGAGATGTGTTTTGTTGCAACCAAACTCTGGCTGATTCATGGAGGTGGAGCTCTGCAAAATGGACCACATGACCCTTGACATCGAAAGTCGTCGAAGGGTGTCGATCAAGGAGCGATAGCGAGTGGACGATGTGGCAGGGGAGGCCGATCACCGGACGGGAGAACCGTCCAAACACCCAGCGCGGAGCAAAGGGTGGCATTAGTGTGAAATTGACAACTCGAAAACACCACGCCAGCTGGCGCGAACAACTGAAGCATGATGATCCAATACAAGACCGATTTGCTATCCTCGGCGACGGGTCGTCGGCCCTTTTTTTGGTGTTGCAGTCGTCGTGGCAGATGAAGACGCCGCTTGAACCGGAGCCTCCTTCTGCTTGCCCTTCGCCTTGGCCGACGGGGCGTTCCAGTAGTAGACCATCTGCAGCGCCAGAACCAGGTTGAGCGCGAACCCAGCGACGAATCCATACAGGATCAGCTTGTCGTCCACCTCTTGCAGGGTTGTGAAGATACGCGTGAGCGAGCCAAGGAGGTAGTTGAAGACCTGCACAGAAAATCTCGTTAGCACCGTATGGAACAGCCAAACGACCGGATATCAGCCATATCTCACCGTATACGCGCTCAACTGCCCCGTGCCGCCCTGCTGCCAGATCGCCAGAATCTGCGGCACCTTGCTCGCGACGCCAAGCGCGCCCGCTCCAGCCTGCAGGTACCGCAGCTTCTGCATATCCAGAATGCTCTCGCTGAACAGCGTCACGATGCTGGACGCGAGCGCGGCGACGAACAAGGCCGCCATGCTGGCGCGGCCGCTGTAGTTGAGCACGAGCACCGTGATGATAACATTCTGGCCCAGCACGAGCGCCGTCTCGCCGTAGGTGCTGAAGGGGAACGCGTTGCGGACGTTGTAGGCGAGCGAGATGAGGTAGCTGCTGGTCTCGAGCAGGTACGAGAGGAACGAGACGCCGTCGGCCGACTGCGACCGCACGAGTTTGACGATCTGCGGCACCTTGACGACCGAGGACGCGCCGACGATGCCGATGCCGAGCGCCTTGCTGATGGCCAGCTTGAGGCAGGCCGTGTTCTCGAGGTCGACGTCGAGCAGCAGCGTCTTGTAGCACGTATCGCCGATGATGGACTCGCCGAGGTCGCGGATCGGTCCGGGCAAATTGTGCGTGATGGGTTGTATCGCCGAGCGGAGCGCGTCCATCTTTACGGTCGTTACGTCGACAAACGTGCTGCTTTTGACAGTGAGACCTTCGTGTTTGGAATTTTCGGTATGCGTGGCAAGAATGGATAAGGCCCTAGACGTCATTGATTGAAGCTCAGGGGTGCCCCACTTGGACCCTGAAACTTGTGAGCCGGGGCACTGGGCCTGGGCCTGGCAACCCTGGAGATCACGTCAGAGAAGAATGTTGGTGCCCCTTTACCGGGATATGATCTGAGGTGTGGTTGCTGTGCCTAGTAGAGCAATGAATAGTGCAAGGTCAAGTGCAACTCGTAGCGAAATAATATCTTAAGATAATCAAACTGGCTGTTGCGAATAGTAGGAGCATAGCTTCGAGTCACCTTGTCAGTAATTTCACGCGCCGGGACATTAAACATAGCGATGGAATCATGAGATCATGCAGATACCTATGCCATAGCCGCTATGTTACAAGTACAGTCCCCTTGTGAGCACCTCCCGAGCCCCGGCCTGCCGCGTATAGCCCCTTTCTCCTGGACTGCTAGACCAGTGAGGGGCCCTAGAAGCGAGTAATCAAGACTGACAGTAGCGTCCCATGTATTAGCAGAGTGCTCGACCAGATCGATGGTTCCCGGTTCCTCCATTGTTACTCCTTTTTCGCGCAACTAGAAAGGAAAGCTCCAGTCAAAATTCCGCCAAACCTGTGACGCATAGAGCTAGAGAACTGCACGACCGAAAAGTAGAAAGGAAAACGAGCCAATGCTACCCGGTTGGGCCCTTAAACCCGAGCTCTCCTCCTCCTCCCAGGCCGCCCAGGACGCCCAGGAGGCTTCTTAGCAGCCCTGACGGCCTTGACAGCCTTGGGCTTCCTCCCACGCGTCGCGTTCTTCTCCTCCGAACCAGCAGCGGACTCGGATTTCTTGGCAGCGGTCCTCTTCGCCGCCTCGGCCGCCGCCTCCTTCTTCTTCTTGGCGTCGAACTTGCGCACGAGGTCGAGCGAGCCCATGAGGTTCTTCTTGGGCTCCCACGTATTGTCGCTCGCCGGGTAATACTTCCACTTGACCAGGTACATGTGCTCCATGGTGTCGACGTCGATGGCCGAGTCCACGATGTCCTCGACCTCGAATTCGTCCGCAGCGAGAGTGCCGTTGGTCGAAGCCTTGGGAACACGCCCTGCCCTCTTGGCGGGCTTCGCGGCAGTCTGGGTTGTTGGGTTAGAGTCATTCATGTGCACCATACGTATCTGGATATCTTGCTGCAAATACTTACAGTGATGGACTTGGGGCGACCGCGGGTTGACTTATTCGCGGCCTTGGCGGCGAGACGCGCACTGGCGGAAGTAGTCGCGGGACGGCCGGGACGTCCGCGCTTCTTCGCCGGGGTGGGTCCGGCCTCGTTCTCTTCTGGCTCGGCCTCGGCGTCGGCAGCCTTGCGCTTGCCGGTGCTACGGCCCGCGCTCTGGGGCGCCGCGGTGCTCTTGGTTGAGCGGGACGTTTTGGATGCGACTGACTTGGCGGGTGTTGCCGAGGTGGAGAGGGACGGTCTGCCACGCTTCTTGATGGATGACGGCGGAACGGATACGGCCAAGTTGGCCTCGGCCTCGACCTCGGCTTGCAGCTCCATGTCGGCTTCGGGAATGCCCAACGCAATTTCGTTCACGCCAACCTCATCGTCCAGCGTGACAACGGTTTGACCTGCAACCTCAGCGACTGGCGATTCAGGTTCCACGGAGCTATAAAATTGCATGTTAGCGACGCTGTAGATTTTGGTGATACTGCAGCGCAGCGCATTCAGACTTAACCCGCAGTGTCTAATGCAGAAATCAGGCGAAAAGGAATAGTGTAAGGAGAGAAAGAATCCTGCGGATATTGAAGGCCTGTGATCGTAGGCGCTACTGGCGCAAACTCGTTGCGAAACAGAAACGTACGCCGTGTGTAGCTACTTACTTTAGGAGGTCGCTCTGAACCAGATTCAGAGGAGGGTCAATCTCCATCTCCGGAAGAAAACCCTCGCCGAACGGCATCTTGAACGTGCTTGAGCAGCAACAACAAAGAGCGTTGACGGATGGGTGATAATGTGTGCCGGTTCAACCGCGCGCAAGAAGGTTCGCTACACGACTGGTGGGCTTTTCGGGGAGCGTGTTGCAGGGACGCTATGTTGCGCGTTAGATTTGAACTCAACATCAAAACTAATACAAATGTGCTAGTTGCTCAATTTCTCACCTCTGTCGAAAAGCGATATCTCTCGGGCTTTTTGATGCATAAGAGGTGAGATTGAACGCGTTGTCGACCGGGGAGAGACCGATGATGTGAACACTGGGTTCGGGTTGGAAACGGCAAATATCCCGTAATATCATTACCAGACTAACGTTAACGTTATAACTTACTGGGGATAAGTTGTATTGGCTAAAATTCAAGGTAGGGTTAGGGTTCTATTGCTTGCCCCAGGCAGTTCGTTGCACCTTCCTCAGTTCCGTTCAGTCACGGCAGAGGTTTGCAAAATTCATTGTTTATCTGTTAAGATCAACAATCTTTAGAATGACACTCAATACGTACTTGTGATATATTAAGATTACCTAAAATTATGTATTAAGTCTCGAGAATGCTCTATCCTTACGCAGTAGTATTGTCTGTCTTGACATGATACCTGGCGATGGCCCTGCCGAGGTCGCAAAGGCCGGAACAGTTATGCCGACCTAGAGAAACCCTTCAAAGTAGGGATATTCAGGATCGGATCGAGTCAGAAACGAGTTAATGAATTGGATAATCCCTAAGCTCTAAACGCGGAGGACAAAGTTCAGCCAGCTGGACTAACCCCATACTTCGCAACTCGGCCTAATCCACATCTTCCGCAAGCTCGTCATCGTCAGGCAACTCTTCGAACCTCCCCTCCCGGACAGCCGTCGCAACTGGATTCTCCACTGACACCACGCCTGTCTGCCTCAGCCTGTCAATCCATCGTCAGCAGGCAAGCACGAACGAAGAGGGTCAAGCCAGCGGTAAAGCCCAAACTTACCGCTCAAACAAAATAAACAGCCTCTCGGCCTCCCTCTCCTTCTCCTCGTCCGTCATCTCCGGGAAGTCAGGGAACCTCTCCTCATCCAAAAACTGCCCTGTAATCGGATTCACCGGCCTTCTCCTCGCCGCCTCACTCGACGACCCTTCCCCACCACCATTACCGCCCTCCACAGCCCCCGCCGGAATTGGAATCTGATTATCAAACAAGAACCCGGACGCGTACCCGTACCCAACATTCTCGATAAACTGGCCCGCGTCCTTGCCCGACAGGTCAAAGTACAGGTGGGCGACGGCGCTGCGGAACTGGGGCGCCAGCGGGTTGGTCCAGTTGCGCAGCAGGCGCGAGGGTAGCGTGTCGGTGCGGCCGAGAACTTTCTTGCGGTCCTCTTCGGTGGGGAGCAGGGTCGTGCGGATGAAGGACCGGACCGTGTCGGTACCATCGGTGCCGGTGTCCTTGTCGTTTTTCGCGTGCTCGTAGACCACAGAGAGGGAGCAGATTAGTGGGGTGACGGATTGGTCGAGGCTGGTGTCGGTGTAGGACTTCATGGAGAGGTCGAGGAGTTGGATGAGGCGGTTGGCGACGCGGGTGGGTTCGGTTGGGGGGTAGATGGATGATTGGGCGGTTGGTGTGGTGAGGTCGAGGTTGAGGAGGGTGTTGATGAGGAGGCCAAAAACGGGCTCAAGGGGTGTTTTGAATTGAGGTAGGACATGGTTGCAAAGAATCGTTGTGATGTGGGGGAGCGTTGTGTCGAAGGAGTTGATGTGAGCTTTGGCGAAGTTGGTGACATTGAAGAGCAGTTTCAGAGTTTCAGCCAGGGCCATCTCCTCCATCGGGTCCGAATTGGCCGTGTTGCCTGACGGCGAAGAAAATCGAGCCGCATGTCTTGAAAGGTTCTGTGTGATGGAATCGGCCAGCTGGTGATGGCTTATGAGTGCTGGAAGGTCAATCTTGGTGTCGTAGGTGGTGAGAAGGAGAAGCCTGGACGCAAGAAACTCGTCGTCCCGACTGTCGTTCTTGAGTTTGATGCAGGCCTTAGCTTCATACCCTAGGTCTACGAATAGCTGTCGCGTTTCAGGCTTCAAGAACAGGGAATTGCAGAGAATTCTCATAGCATTTCGGGATGTGGTGTCTGATGGGCTGTCGAAGGCAAGCTTGGACAGGGTTTCAATACCCTATAATATGTGTTTGACTTTGTTAGAGCCGGATCAAGCAGTGAGATGCTCAGTCCTGTGACCTACCTCCTTGGAGAAGATAGGGTCTGCATAGCTGGGATCGCGGCCGTACACCTTTAGCTCCTCAAGAAAATTATCACGCTCTGTCTCAAGCTCAGCAAATCTCTCCCCCTGGTCACAGCGACACTTGGCGTCACGAAGACAGACCTTGGGGTCGGAGACTGGCAGATACGAGGTCTTCAGCTAGTTTATTCAGGAGGTCCTTGACCGCGCTCAGCTTGCCTTGTGAGGCTGTTAGCTATCCCCTCCAGACATGGGCAATCGAGAGTGGCGATCTGCTAAGCACATACCAGGACCAGCGAGGCTCCCTAATGAAGTCGGTTGGGGCGGTTGGGCCATATCGGCTGAAGTTGAAACGGCAAGAGATGTGACCTCCTCACCCTTAGGGTGAGCTTGTGATGCAGTGCAAGCAAGTGGCGTTCACTGAAAGAGGAGGTTGTTGAGATTCAAATGGCCCCACCCAAGTCAAGCTCCGTACAGATGAACATCGCACAGCGGGGTCCCATACCCTGGGTGCAAAAGTGTCTCTTAAGGTAATCATAGATGAATTCTGGAGCACTGTTGAACCCTTGCTCCGCGATGCCTGCGGTGAATAATCGTGCAGTCTTTGGGAACTCACTTTTTCATCTTGATTCTATTTCAATGCCGCCACGTTGTCGTCTGTGGAGGGTCGGGTTCGTCACGAAGCGCTTGAAGCTGATGCCTGTCATGCAGCTTGGGGAGTGCGGAACAGGAGCGGCCTCCTCGCCGATCTATCATAGTACTCCGTACCACCTCAACTTCCAAATGCAAAAACATACATAGAACTCAAAGAGGTTTGAAAGCAAAATGATAATTCAAAATGCCCTCTTCATACCTCATGGTTGAGCAGACTCGAAGCAGATTGGATTCAACAGTGAAGAATCAGGCGCTTTGCCAAACTGAGTCGGGTATGGGACGGGAGTGGAGTCCAGCTCAGAACCCTTGGTTTTGAGGAGCCGGGGTCAAAAGCCAGGGGATGAGGTGGGTCTTTGACAAAGTGATGCGCGGAACAGACGCGCCTTCCGTTCGCCGTTCACGCGACCGCGTCAAAGTCCTCAATGGCCTGGTGTCCCTTGCAGCCTGTTCATGTTCCAATCCATCCTCCCATCCGCTGCTGGGACGTCGTGGCAGGACACCGATTCTTTTTTCTGGTTTACGGTGCTGCTCCTTGTCTGAGCTTTTGACTTCCCTTTTCTACTTTGTTTTTTTTGGTTCCTAGGAGTTCTTGTTCCAATGCAACTGCAGCACTGTCGATCCAGGTGACACTCTGCTGCTCTTGGGACGCAGCCAACCTCGTCCTCCCAGCAAGGCAGAATGTCATCTCCAGCTGTGCTCTCCAATTTCCTAGGTTCTCTTCCACCAAGGCCGCCGACCCCACCGCGAGAAGCACACCATGAGGCTGCAGTTCCGATTAAACCTTCGCTGGGCTCCATCGATACCCAACTGAGTCTGCACACTCCACCCGGACACTCACCCGCCTCCTCCATCACGACCTCGACCTCGCACCGGATTCGGAAGAAGGTTGGGTTTTCGGCCGAGGCCGAGTACAAGGACCCGCCTGTGTACGTTGACGGCGAGGGAGTGAGGCAGCACCCCACCCCCGTGTCCTTGTCTCGGAGCGCGTCGAAGCCCGTCAAGTCAATCCTCAAAGTCACCGCCAACGCCCCCAACCTCCTCGACCCCACGGCTGGGAGTGACTGCGACCCTTCAAACCTCCAAGTCAACTTGGCCGCCATGTTGGAATCCACGCTCCAGCAGCTCGCCGGCGGCGACCGCGACTCCAAACTGGACGCCTACCTGATGCTCACCCGGGCATGGAAAGCGTCCAACAATTTGCCCGACCGCGTGGCTCTACAGGAGAAGATGACTCTCTTCACCCAGTTTATGCAACGGGATATCGTGGCCAAGTCACCCGAAGGCACCCTCGACACCTCCCTCGTCAACCATGCCCTGAACCTGCTCAACACCTTCCTACACTTCCCGGCAATTGCCTCGACCATCTCGAACGACTTCGGCATCTTCCTAGTCGACCACTGCATCCGCTCTTTCGAAGACGCGTCTGTTCCGAAAGACACTGCCCGCAGGCTCATGCAGGCCATCTCGTTACAGAACTTCTCTTCGAAAGTCATGACTCCCGACAGAGTGGGGAGACTGGTTTCCTCGCTCCGCAACATCGAAGAACATCTGAAGGGGAAGAGCATTGTTTTGTCCCGAGTCTTGATCTACCGGAAACTGGTCCAGCAGGCCAGGCAACCCATGGTTTCCTATTCAGATTGGCTGCTCGACATGTTCACCGACATGCTGAGCAATGTGAAGGATATCCGATCGGCGGCTATCTCTTTGGGACTAGAAGCAGCCTTTAGTATCGGCCACGAAAAGTCGCTCTCCCGGAAGGTCATGGAGGTGCTCAATCTGTCGTACGAGGATAGGCGGTATATCGAGTACTATGAAGCGAAGCTCAACGCCATGGCGAAGAACAAGCACGAGTCAGCCGTTGTCCCAGAGATCTGGAGCATTGTCCTTCTTCTTCTCCGCATTCGACCGGAAAAGTGGGAGTTTGGCAAACGTTGGCTTCACATCATCCAGAACTGTTTCAACAGCACCGATTTTCCGACCAAGATCGCCGCAAACCATGCCTGGGGCCGTTTCGTCTATCTTATGCTCCTTGAATCTAAGGCATTGTCGGCGAAGAACATGTCCATCCTCACTTCCCCTCTCATAAGCCAGCTGCTCAGGCGAAAAGGATCCGGCAGGACCTCGGAGGAGTTGAGACAAACCGTGTTAGGGGGGATCTGCAACCTGTTCTACTACGCCTTCAAACCCAACACAAGTTATGACGTCCTAGACGGCTATTGGGACAGCAGCCTCGAGCATGTTCTCAGAAAGCTGCTCGAGCCGACGGCCGAGGCTGCCGAGGGCAACCTGTGCCAGGTTAGCGCCATTTTATCAGGTCTGTTCGACTGCACCACACCGCGGAGATGGAGAGTCGACCACATCGCGGAAACTTCAGTTGTGAGGCCCGACGAACTTCCTGCCATCGACCCAAAATGGCTCAGGCAGAATAGCAACCGGGTCTTTGCGGTGGTTGAGCCAATACTTGAGCAGGACTTCTTTGCGCTGGCCAAATTGGGTAGCGCCACACACAACCTTTGGCAGACTTTGGTTACTACAGTGGCCTCCGCCGCAGCCAAGGAGATCAAAGTGTCCAAGGACACTTCCCTCTTTGTTGCAGAGGCGCTGGCTGTGTTGCAGAAACTCTGGAGCCGTGGCTTAACGAACAAGGCGGATGCTACCGTCAGTTCGGCGGATTTTCTGCTGTCAGCTCGGGCGTACTTGGAGATCATGACCAGCTCCCTAGGCGTCCTCCCTTTTACAGAGAAGACTGGCAAACCCCACTCATGTGCCAGACCGCCTCTCTACACGCTCTTCTCCATGTTGTCAGCCCTCCCACCAGATGTTCCGGACGATGCATGTTTCGCCACGTTCTTTCGTGAAATTTTTGCCCCCTTTTTTGACTCTAAGGGAGACAAAGCAAGAATGGACCTCGCTCAGGACCTTATCTCAGTCATTCCAATGGACAATCCTCGGCCCTTTGGCGCTTGGGTGTTGGTGGCTGAGAATATCTTTTGCTGGCTTGAGCCAGGCCATCATAGCCACCAGTCAACTGCTTCAGCGGGTGAGACACCCGTTGGGCACGACTACCGCGATATCGTGAAGGTTCTCGAGCGCGGACTCAGGTCGACGCCCAACCTTCCATATGACGAGTGGGAAAGCTTGTTCCACGCGTGCGTCAAGCGAGTGCGCGAGGAAACCGGAGATGCAGGAGTGGCGATTGTGGTGATTGAGCCCTTGGCCAAGGTTTTGGCTGAGTTGTTCACCGCTCAAGACGGCGTTCAGAGGACACTTTTATGTGTCAGATATGTGGCCGAGTTGGTTTCTGTCGCAACCCAGCCGCGCGACAGACAAGCCGTTGATGCTGCTCGGAAACGACTCTGGGGCACGGTCCTGGCCGGTTCGCGCTCCTCATCCTTCGACACCTTCGACAACCTTTACAGACTCATCAACGAGGTTCTGGGTTTCTTGTACAACCACCTCAACCTTGTTCACCACGACGACGAGTTTGACTTCGTCAACCGGGATTTTACTACGGCGCACCTTTTCAAGGAGATTAGCGGCTTCTTCGATAGATGCAACAGTCACCTGCTTTTGAGAGCGATGGTCTCTGTGCAAGACGGTTGTCTCCCTTGGTTTGAAGACCAAGAACGACTGCTTGGCAGCGTTCCTAACCCTGTCCTTGCGGCTGTAAGTTCGATTGCTGTTCTTCGTTTACTTCTGAGGCTAACCACCGCCTAGACTAAATCGCTGTGGGACAAGCTCTCTCACCTGATCGCTAGTATCGAGCATCCTGAGCAGCATCTGCAATTCCTGGAGCGGTTCTTCTGCGCATCGTTTGCTTCATGCCATCGAGCTATGGTTAATGGCGCCATTTCCCTGTGGAACAGACTTTTCCAGAACGTTGGACACCTGGACTATCCGGAAGAGCTCCGAGCTGCACTGGAGAGATTGCAACTTCAAGCCGATATCATTTTGCCCGGGTTGGAGGTGTCGAGCGCCGAGTATCCTGCGCAGCAACCAGCATTCATTGAATCATTCGAGAACTTCAGCTTACCCCGGTTGCCTTCGACGCGATCCAGCAGTCGAATCGGGACGCCGAGACCAAGCTCGTCGCAAGCCAAGTCGCCCGCATCCACCAGGGCTTCCTGGAGGCATCTTGATCGATCCCCTCAGCGGAAGCCAGCCGCAGCCAACTGGCGCAACACGACCCCTCGACTCAGACATGACGACTCGCAGATTCAGTTCGCTGCGATTGAACCTTCCTCTGCCATGGGTAGTCTACTCGAGTCCCAGGTCTTGACGGAGCGGCAAAAGGAGATCCGTGACCGGCAGCGCGAGAACGCTGCTTTATTCCCTGAGATCCGGTCTAGTCCGGGTATAAAGTCTAAAGTATCCGGTCGACAAATGGAATCAGCCGGAACTCGAACTCGGCAAGACGCTACCCCTGAACCCGAGAGAGGGTTTGACGACTACATCTCGTCAACTCCGACTCCACGCCGTGGCCAAGTCGTTGTCATCCCCGAGCATGACCTGACGGATCCACCTTCATCGCCTCCGGAGCTTAGGGGAAATCCACTTGCAGCCGAGATAAGATCAAGGTCTGCTAGCCACAGTCTCATGGAAGAATGGCAGTTTTCTTCCTCACCAGTTTCAGGGTCGCCCAATCCGAACCGGCATGAGATTGTTCCCGACCCTTCGAGCAAACGTGGTTACGTCAACGTTGTGACTCTGCCCAGAGCTGAGGATGCTGGTTCCGAGGTTCCTAGCAGTCCGGCAAAGGCAGAAAGCAGAGCAGAGTCCCAGTCGGCCGTGGATGAGATAATCGAAGATAGTATGATCCTCGAGGTGGTGGAGGTGGCTCCAATCCCAGAACCGGCTGAGATTTCGAAGGAGATCCCGTCTACTCCGCGGCGATCCTCTCGGCTTTTCCAAGCCAGATCTCGGGAGACGCCGACTCCAAAGTCTGACGCCGAGGAGTTCGTGGACGCACCAACCAGTCCTCTGCCGCCTACTCCCAAGAAGACGGAGAGAGCTGCCAAGCCGGCCGAGTCATCAAAAGCGAGGCCACCATTCCACATCCCGACAGACAATACCTCGTTCGAGGTCAGCGATCTCGACGAAAAGAGTCTGATCAGGCTGGTAGTTGAGTTGGACTCGGTTAAGACTGACCGCTCAGAGTATTACCAGCCTTCACCTTCGGTGTCTCCTGAGGGCAAGGGGCAGGGGTCACCAGTCATCGACTGCATTGTGGTCGGGGACAGTCCGCAGAAACCGGTACCGCCAGCGCCACCTAGGTTGACCAGAACTAGCTCAGCGGCATCTGCCGTCTCGTCTAGCGCTGAACCAGAGGGTATCGCGACCTCGCAGTCAAAGACCCGTCCAGGGCGACAGAAGAGAAAACGGGCTTCGTCCAAGGCACAAGGGACCATCCCCAAGAAGAAGCGGCATGATTCGAGCCAGGACATAAGCGGAATCCCGGCGAGCCAGACAGCGACTGTTGACGATGTGGATGTCGAAGTTCATGCCTCTGCAGAGATGCCGGCCATCGCCGCGGAAGGCGAGCAGAAGGAGGGAAACCACGAGGAACGCATCCCTAGTTCTTCGGCCGAGCCCTCAAGTTTGGAAAACCAGAACCACGAGGACTGCTCGCAGTACTCTGTGGTCCCCGAGGCCGGAGACGTCATGGAAGTCGAAGAAGACGACCAAGGTGTGCAGTCCCAGATTGCTCTCGAACTCAATCACAGTTGCCTGCAAGAGGATGATAGAAGGCCAAACTCCGAAGAGAATCCCCTCGAGTCTCCACCCCAGGAGGAGGTAATGCAAGCCGATTCTCAACAACCCACCATTGATGGAGAAGCGGAAGAAGGAGCTGCCGACATTGCGGCAGGACCTGTCACGAGCCAAGAAGTAGCACCTGTGGCGAACCGGGTGCAGAAGATATTGAGCCTGTTTCGGGATGGACTTGATGAGCTGCGGCAGGCGGCGCTGTCGAGGCAGGAGGTCTATCAGATTGAGGACATGTTTATGGATATCAAGAGGGAGCTGTACGAGGCAGAACGGCGTGGGCGAGCATAGGCAGTTTCCTTTTAGCATGATTCACGGGGTTTCTTCCTGGGTCGGTTGGTGTTATCCGTACATGGTGTGATGGGTATAGGTATTGGTTGGCTCTTGTTCAAAATGGACTAGCATCGGCATAAGCTGTTGTTGAAGACGTGTAAGGTGTACTAGCAGGGCGCAATGGAGCATGACTGAGGCAATGGTCTTAGCGCTATTGGACAGCGAGTAAACTTCCTGAAGGAGGGGAGTTGGTGACTGCCTTTGACGAGGGATGTGCGATCGACGATGTCACATTCATGAAGGGAAAGAAGGGAGCTTGGACCATTTTATGAGGGCCAGACCTGATCTGTTTGAGGTCAGCGGTGCGTCAGTGACGGCACACGCAGCTGGCGTGTGTTTCAGGTTATGCACCTGACGGCACCGGGGACGAGACTGTGTTACAGGTCCGTCCAACACCCGACCCCGCCGTGGTTGGGTTGCCCCGCACTCGCGAAGCTTACAGCTAAGTTTGGCTCTGGCTTCTGTTGTCCTGCGCATGATGGTCATCGACGAGAGATCAAACTGAGCATTGTAGCGATCTTGACGATCAACTTTGCCACAAGGCTGCCTAGACTGTCTGTGCTGTCAGTCTATTCATTTGGGATAAATAGGAAGCAGGTTCTGCTTGGTATTTCCCTCGAGGTTTCTCTGTAAAAGCAACTGCGGTTGAAAGCATCGGGAAGCTCCCCGCCATCGTGAACTACCCCGCAGTTCCATCTTGGTACAGTATATTTCCACCAAACAACCAGCTGCTGTTCATCGCCTACTTCACCTTCCTCACTCACTACTCGGCAGACTTCAGTTTCACTTAGCTCTATCCATCGCATTCTCACCCAATCAACCGGCCAATTCAACCCTGAGACACACAAGAACAAGTGTTCTAAAAACCAAGCAACAAGATGGTCGAACGCGTCAACAAGCCCAAGCCCCCAACGCTCTCGTCGACGCCCGGCCTGCCCCCTCAGGCGACAGTGACCTTTTCCGACGACAACTCGCGCGTGGTAGCCGAGCTGCCTACGGGGGAGAGCGTCGAGGTGCTGCTCTACGGCGCCACCGTCATTAGCTGGAAGGACGCCTCGGGCAACGAGAAGCTCTGGCTGAGCGATGCCGCCAAGCTGGACGGCAGCAAGGCCGTCCGGGGCGGTATTCCTGTCGTTTTCCCGGTTTGTCTTACCACGTCTCCCACACATCATGCGTAGTTCATTTGCGGAAGTGAGAAGGTAGTTTGGTCATCTATACTGACAAATCACGGGTACAGGTCTTCGGCACGGCCCCAACGCACCCTCAAACCAAGGACCTTCCGCAGCATGGGTTCGCGCGCACCTCGCGCTGGGAGTTCCTGGGTAAGTCGACGTCCGAGTCGACGGCAGACAACAACACCTCGGCCAACAACGAGCCGACGGTGAAGCTCGACTTCGGGCTAAGCTCGGGCTCGCCGGGGCTCGACCCCCTAGCGCACGCCCACTGGCCGTTCCGGTTCAACCTGATCTACAGCGTGACGCTGAATCCATCGAGCCTCACCACGAGCATCGTAGCCACCAACGACGGCGCCGAGCCGTTTGAGTGCCAGGTGCTCATGCACACCTATCTGCGCGTCAACGTAACCCATCCCCTTCCACTCGCCCCTAGATTCAACCCACCTATTTCTCGCTAACAAAACACGCAGGACATCACCGCAATCGAAATTCACGGCCTCTCCAACGCGTCCTACACGGACAAAGTCGACGCCGGCGCAGCCAAGACCCAGACCACGACCCCGCTCACCATCACAGGCGAGACGGACCGCGTGTATGCACCCGTGGAAGAAGCCGTGACTGTCGCAGAACAAGGGCGGCCCAAGTACCGGGTCACGCGCGACAACCTGAGCAACGTGGTCGTGTGGAACCCGTGGACCGACAAGGCACAGAGCATCGCCGACTTTGAGCCCAAGGACGGCTTCAAAAAGATGCTGTGCGTCGAGCCTGGCGCGGTGGGGTCGTGGCAAGCTGTCGAAGCAGGGGACGCGTTCGAGGGGGCGCAAACTATCACGCTCTTGTGACTGACGGGTTGGGGGCAGGTGGGCAGTCGAGGGAAGTCTATCGGGAAGGGTGTTTTGTGATCATGGGGGTGAAGTTGGGAACCGATGATGAATGTGCTCAGTCATCTTAATCGGCTATGATGGTTGAAGGGGTGGGAACAAGCCTGCTAGCGTAAGTTGGATGGAAATCTGATAGAGCTGTTTGCATAGTTTCAGAAAGACTACTGTGGGAGGAGCTCCGAGTCCTTGGTTCACTGTCAAGAACCAAATCACTCGTTATGCCCCCGAACCAATCGTTGCTGGGCCAACAAGACCCTATATGATCCTAACGTCACATATCACCAGGGAGCTCATGATGAATTCTAGTACAAGTACACCACCTTTTGCCCAATCATTTCTGTTGCAACTAACAGTTTCTAGTATGTCTAAGTGGGCTTGGCTAACGCCACACAGAGCGATTGGAGACTGTAAGTCGACACCACTTGAGGGAGTGTATTTGGAGTTTAATAGTACTGAGTCTATGGCTCAAGGTGAAAGGGGTTATATTTATATATAGCTTCCTTTGATCGGCCGTGCCAGTTTCATTAGTGACTCGGGAGCTCGTGACCTCGTCCACGTTATTACACAGAAAAACAATCCACCTACAGTCCAACTCTGCTTTGTGCGTTAGCGTGGAACTTCGCGTGATAGGTATTATCCCTCATCGCGAGTGTGGAGAGGGGCGAGAGACTGTCGAACACCTTGTGATGTGGTGCTTGGCCCCACCGTTGACTCGAATATGGGAGAGAGCCGAGGTCAGAACACGAAGGGACTTTTATTCTGTCCTACAGGGAATCAGTCCCAAGGCTGCACGGCTAACGGAGAGGATCCTGGACTGGCTGATGGACTCGGGGAAACTGCCGATGTACAGTTTGGCCAGGAGGCTGGAGCTGGAGCTCGCAGTCTAATACCCTTTCCTTCGAAGGCCAAGAGGCCTTCCCACTTTGTATTTGCAGGATCACACACTGATCGTTTTCTTGATTGTCGATATGGGTTTTTCACTCGGCCCACGAGGGCGCGGTTTTCCTGTATAGTAAGTTGCTGAAGGTCCGGCACGCCCTGGGGCACAGCGGTGTAGGAATAATAATAATATATTCTTTCTTTTATTCTTTCTTTCTTTCTTCCCTCTTCCTCTATACCTTTGTCTTCCTCTTCTTCTTTTCTCTTTGTCTTTCTCTTTCTCTTTCTCTTCATCTTTCCTCCCCCTCTTATATTTTGTCCTTACGTCCCATATTTTCTCTTTCTTATTTTCTTACGTTCCTTTCTTTTATCCCATTTATGTCTAGTGCCCCGCCATATGCCACGCTAACAAACAAACTAGGGTTGGATATGTAGTTAGAAAAATGTTGCCTGTTTGTCCTATTCGATTGATTTTCAAAGCTGGGCCCCCTAACCAACTAGTTCGTTCCCGGAACTCCTCTCATACAGCTCGCAGGAACCCAATCGCGGTCGTTCAGGCGAGGACAGCTGCTTCTCAACGCTACATTGACCGCCGTCTCCAAGGACGGAGCACATAAGGTATAGGTCTTAGCAAAAGCCCATCAGAGATCAGACGGAAACCCAAGTCGGCCGAGTGCCCCGTCTCACTGCCTTCTATGTGTCTAGGCGCCTAAGTAGTTCTCATATGCCACGCGGGAGACTTTTTTCAGCCACCTCCAACTGGCTACGAGCTCCCCATCGGCTCTACCCGTAGTCTGGCATACCCGTTGGCCTCCAACGACGATGGGGACGCAGCACGCCGGACTGCCACTCGCGTCGAAGAGCGGAGTGGCCCTTGGTAGGTTGAGCCCCATGTAGACGCCGGTAGCAGTGGCGGCCGTCGCGAGATTGCTGCCAAAGCTGGTCGCGGTCATGATCGTGGTTACTGTGATTGTGCTTGTGACCATGGACGTGACGGTCGCCGGCACGGTTGCGCACGGTGCTATGGTTCAAGGTTGATTTATTTATTTATTTTCCTCGGTTGCATTTTTGTATAAGGTAGGTAAGGTAGTCTGGTGGATTGGCAGAACTTAGCAGGTGGTGGAGGCGCTGGAGGGTTCACGGATGGCTGTCTGCATTCGGTACCCCAAGGCTGGCCTCCCATGAGCAGGTCGAGGCCGTTTGTCCAGCAGAGTGTTGCTTCTGCCACGTCGGCATATGTGGCCACAGCCCGCGAGAAGCCAGATCTGGGCTTTTATGGTGTTTGGCTTTCGGTTACAACACAAAATTTGTTAGCTGAGGGTAAGGTGAACAACGGTGAACAACGATTGTTGATAATAGAGTAACTAGAGTTACTTGTCAAGAGGCAAACTTCAATGCGGACCAACGGAGGAGAGTGAGTGACTGAGGTCGAAGGAAGGCATTGCTTTATATGAGTGGTGCTCGAAGGCTCCGAAGCAACTCACGGGCTTTTAGAAGACACGGCTGCAGAAGTTCAGCAAGGCTGCTATCACATCTTGGGAACAGAGAGCTAAACCTCTGGCGTGAGGGACCCTCCAGGCCCCCGGAGGGCCAAGTTCCTCGATCGGCACACTCTGTCCGGCGGTAGTGACTTCTCTTATCTTTGACTTTCGTGTACTATGATTACCTGACAATTAGCTTGCATCAGGTTGAACTGCTAATCGTATCTCCTTCGAAGCACAAGCAGACGCGTGGAGATTCAAACAAATAGCGAATGATCTATTAGCTTGGCATGTTGCTGTCTTGGTTCTATTGAGCTGAGGCGCGCCTGTTTCCCAATCTCGTAGAGTCTGTGTTCGTGTTACTGGCTGCATACGTAGTTGAACGACTCGGAAGCGACCCGAACTTTGACGGCCCAATTTAGAGATCTGCGTCGGCGGTCGATGCAAGGCCGAACGCTGCAATTCTTCGCTAGCCGGTCGGGCCCTGCATCAACTGACTCTCCCGCGGAAAGCTACGGTAATCAACGGATGCAAGTATACAACAAATGATCCACTGGTTGGCACCTTCCTTGTCTTGAACGTATTGAGCTGAGAAACGCCCCGATCGTCGATCTTCTTTCGCTTATTGTTGAGTGGGGCTGCATGATTCAGCCATGTTGGTTAGATGGCCACATTCTTCGTCCCTACCTACGCGCGGCCCGCGCGGTAGCTGACTGGATCTCATCGATCTACGGAACTCGATCCTCGGGCGTCAAACCTGCTTGTTGAGTAGGACAGATCGGCGTCAAAGGCTGCAGTTGGAACCTGCAGATCCAAGACCTGAGGTTGATTCCCTTCAGCTGGACAGGACATGATTCCGAAGGGAGCGCCGTGCTGTGGCTGGCTAGCGGCTACGGCATCGTCGACATCACTCATTACTCGAGCAGAGCAAATGCTGCAGTGCCTTCCCCGGGGCTACGGGGTACGTTTGTACGCCGGGGTCGAGGACATTCATGACTGAAAAAATATATAAAGAAACCTGGAAGTGGCGGTTCGAGGTGTCACTGTCTCCGTTGACATGTCCACACAGCTCGACCATCATCCGTTTGTTTCTTTTAGCGACCAAATCGCGACAGCAATATGAAGTCCACATTAGGCTTGATAGTTTTGAGCTTCGTGGGCCTGACCATCAACGCTGGTGCACAGGGGGGCGGCACACAAAATCCTTTGGTGCAGTAAACGATTACGTCCTCAACGGTGCCGGATCCACTGGCAGCCGGAATCCGTTCCGGCGGCGGCACCGACTCGACAGACTCAACCGGCAACCAGAACCCGTTCGGCGGCGGCGGCACTGGCTCGACAGACTCATCCAGCAGCCAGAATCTATCCGGTGGCGGAGACGCAAACGTTGGTGGCAGCAACAATACACGCCTTGATGCACGAGGATGTCCGGCCACGCGAGCCGCGGCATCGACTGGTCAAGCGCTGTCCTATGCCAGCTCTCCGATCTGTCCGACGGGTAAGTCAGAAGAATTCTTTTATATCTCACCCACAATGCTTGACGGGCGATACGTTAACCGAGCATGACGATACTTTAAGTAGGTGACGGCAAGTTATATCAAAGCCCCGATGGCGATACACTCTACATCCAGTGCTGCACCCACGGGGCCCAGACGGTTATCAAGACCATCGTCACCACCAACGTTGGCGAATGTATGGATGAGTGCAGCAGGACGGACCGGTGTAGCAGCGTCCAGTTTGTGGCGCATGCTAATCCGCTGGTTCCGGGGGAGGCGTACTACACTTGTAAGCTGAGCGAGGACGGTGGCTACTCGGCCGAGACATGTGGCGCCGAGGACATTCACAGCTACGCCTTCGTTGTCGACCCCCCGGCCATTGACTCGTTGGACTCGGCGGGCGTCTTGTGCTCGACCGAGTGCCGGTTTACGCACGGCCAGCTGTATGTCACGTCCGTGGGCGAGTCTTTCCACATGGACTGCGGCCAGCGGCACGGCACGCAGGTCATCTTCTGCGACAGGCAGCCGTCGCTCAAGACGTGCATCGAGGCGTGCGGGCGGCTTCTGGCGTGCCAAAGCGTCGACTACGACGTCCATCGGCAGATTTGCTACTACGGAAAACACCAGGGCGAGCCTACCATTGAGGCGCGCGAGTTTGCGAGTGCCCACTCAATGGGCTGCGCCTGTGCGTGCTCCGCCTGCGGTGGCGGGGCGTTGTCCGACGGTGAATCTTGTGACATGTTCCTGCCCTCAAACAGTCTTCAGAGCTTCAGTTTGCTGATGAAGAAACCAGGACGTCGACCCGTCAGCGCCACAGCGCGACGACCGCCCGTTCCCGCAAGACGGCGCCATGTCCAACCCTGCACCGCCTCATAAGCTCTGCTCGGGGTTCAACGGCCAGGTCATAAAGGCTGGTGGTGCATGCTACCGGATGACGTGCAGGTCGGCGACGGGATGCCCCCCCGATGATGGCGTTCGCTACTTTGGCTCCAGCGCCGACCAGCAGAGGACGTTCGACGATTGTGCCAAGACCTGTGCAAATACTTCGGAATGCAACAGCTTCGACTTCCTTGAACACTGACTGTAAGCTCCTACCAGCTCCATGTCCCCTTTACCCCTCTCGCCTCTCGTTCGATCGTCTGGAAGTGGGCCAATGTCACCGTACAGTCACGCCTAATGCCCACGGCAAGGTGCATCCTTAGGCTGTGCAACCCAACCCCTAGCAATGTCGGTAACCATTTTTCGGGGTACAAGCTATAAGGAAGGCAAGCAACAGGTCTGACGGCATGCACACGTGAAGCCGACCGAGCTCGTAGCCCTACGTGTTGTTTACATTGGCTGCCCTGTGAAGCGGTGGAATCAGCGGGGACGGGAAGGCCTGCAATTCATGTAGGTAGTCCTGCCGGTGAATATTGCAAGTAGGCTTTATGCCATCCAATTGTGCATCCCATTGTGTCCTCACACTCGGTACCCAAGGGAGATAAAATCACGCATATCATACCAAGACCCCCAGAAACAGAGCTCAAGCCAACTCCTCCTCCCTCTCGCTACGATAGTGATCGGCAATCAAGAAGGCCAGTTCCAGCGCCTGCTTCTCGTTCAGCCGCGGGTCGCAGAAGCTGGTGTAGTTGGTCGACAGGTCATCCTCGTCCAGGCCCTCGCTCCCGCCGAGGCACTCGGTCACGGCATCGCCCGTGAGCTCGAGGTGCACACCCCCGAGGTAGCTGCCCTGCTCCTTGTGGATGCGCAGCGTCTGCTGCAGCTCGCTGAAGATGTCGCTGAATCGCCGCGTCTTAATCCCCCCGCTGACCGACTGCGTGTTGCCGTGCATCGGGTCGCACTGCCACACCACCGTGCGCGCGTACTCGCTGTCTTCGACGGCCCGGATATGTGCGGGAAGTAGGGACGCTACCTTGTCGGCGCCGTAGCGCGTGATGAGCGTGATCTTGCCCGGTTCCCGCGACGGGTTGAGCGTGCGCAGCAGCGCGAGCAGGTCTGATGTGGGCGTCGTCGGCCCAACCTTGACACCGAGCGGGTTGGCGATGCCCCGGAAGTACTCGACGTGCGCGTGGTCCAGCTGCCGGGTGCGGTCGCCGATCCAGAGAAAGTGGGCCGACGTGTTGTAATATGTCTTTTTGGGCCGCGAGGCGGGCGACGTCGGGTCGTCGAGCAGCCTGGTCAGCGGCTGCTCGTACTCGAGGAGCAAGCCCTCATGGCTGGTGAACAGGTCAACCGTGTGAAACTTGTCGCTCTCGGCGCCAATGGTGTGCATGAAGCTCCGCATGTCCTTGAGGAAGTTGACGGCCTTTTCGTACTTCGCCTTGAGCACCGGATCGCGCACGTGGCCGAGACCCCAGTCGAGGGGTTTGTCCAGATCGGCAATGCCAGAGGCGAGGGCTGCCCTGATGTAGTTCAGAGTGGCTGAGGAGTGATGGTAGGCCCTGGACAATTTCAGTCAGCGGGGGAAGCCCGAGGCGCAGAGGATAACATACCTGACTAGCCTGTCAGGGTCCAGCTCCCGCTCGTCCGGATGGAAGCCATTCAGGATGTCCCCCCTGAACGACGGCAGCTGGCGGCCGTTGACGGTCTCCATGGGACTCGACCGCGGCTTCGCGTACTGCCCGGCCATGCGGCCGATGCGCACAACCCGCTTGTTGGCGCCCCAGACAAGCACCAAGCTCATCTGCAGGAGTAGTTTGATCTTGGACTCGATGGCATTCTGCTCGCAGTAGTCGAACAGCTCGGCACAGTCACCGCCCTGGAGCAGAAAGGCCTTCCCCTGGGCGACATCCCGGAGGTGCTGCTTCAACTGAACAATCTCGCGCGGGTGGACGATGGGCGGCAGCCGGTTGAGCGCCAACACCGACTTCGCGAGGGCGGCCTTGTCTGGGTACTCCGGGCACTGCTTGATCGGCTTTGACCGCCACGAGTCGGGAGCCCACTCGGGCGCCTGTCCGTCGATGCTGGGGCCGCTCATGATGAGACTTCACCGATGTTGAAACCTTTCGAGGCACTCCAGTTCACGAAGTAATTCAGTCGGGGTCTTTCTTCGTCCCTGAGCAGGAGCCAAGCTGGAAAAGTCGGCGAACGAGGGGACAAGGTTGACCGTCAAATCCAGTCTCTTATTCAACCAGGCTTATTACGACGACGCCAGAGAGAGTTGTGGCCAGATTTCGACTCCTTCATTGTAACTGTGAGTCAAAGGTTTCAAGCAAACATTCAACAAGGCGTTATGAAAGAACCTGAAGCATGCATTGGCCAATGGAAAGGTTTCCCACCGGATCGAATCCAGCCTTTACTCTTCCTAGCCTAGCGCCAGCCGGAACTACCCCTCCCCCACGGTCAGCCAACAATCCTGAGATTTTACTACCCGTATGACGCCGTACGACCTTCAGCAGCTCACGCCGCGGGCAGTGGAGACATCCCGGAGACATTTCGCACTTGCAACACAAGGCACAGCTCCCCACTAGCTTCCGGCTGAACACCCAAGACGAAGAAGGCAAACCCACGTACGCCATGGCTGAAGACAGACAACCAGCCGACATTGTCGAGGGCGCCACCTCGGGCGACGTCGAGGACGAGGTGCAGCCTACGGCCAAGTCAGCCGAGGACCGCAAGGCCGCCGCGGCCCTCTCCAAGCTCGACACGCATGGCGCCGACGACGAGAGTGCCGGCCGCGAGGTCGACCAAGAGGCCGTCCAGAATGCCATGAATGCCTTGGGCGGTGTCGACAAGAAGGAGGCCAGCAAGACGGTCAAGGTGGATGCTGCGGATGTGAAGTTGCTGGTTCGTCACCTAGCTTCTGCGGCGATGGAAAAAAGGGTTATTTCGTTTGGGTTCGGTGCTAACGAGACCGATGATTAGGTGGACGAATTTGAGCTATCAAAACCCAAGGCGACCGAACTGCTCAAGGCGCACGACGGCGATGCGGTCAGGGCTATGAAAGCCTACTTACAGCCTAACTTCTAGACGACGCTGCAACCGAAGATCAACATGAAATAGCTTCGAACACGTGACTGATCCCCTTACAGCACATAATATGCCATGGGCCAAGCATCACGGCAGCAGGCGTTGGGGGTACGCCGCGAACTTGATGCAGCTACCGGCGTCTTCGCCGACTCTTGTACCGGGGCCCAAGTGACCCTTGGACGTAGTGCGAGGACTGTATGGTCGATGAATGCCCAATACTGGGCTGACCTGATCTGAGGGTTACATACTTGGCGCAGGGCTCGGAGACAAGACGATATCCAACGACTTCACTTGAGGTTGGGGGACTGTTGAAGGAGAAAGGAAACCCGGAATAGACCTGACTGGTCATCGAGATGGCAAGTCTCAAAGACACGACGGTTTGAATCTGCTCGCCCATATCACCGATCTTTGCTTCCCAATCAAGAGTCTTTAATCACAGCGAAGAGCATAACATGAGATAAGCATGTAACATTCGAGTTGGTATACAACAGGCCTAAACACACACAAAGGAAACGATGGCCGTCCAAAGAACACCACTTCGCTACCCAAAATACGCACCCATAAAAGCCCCGACTCTCTCAAACCGCCTGCTCCCCATCGAGCGTCGCCAGCGGTACATACCCCTCGCTCTTCTTCGTCCTCCCCACCAACCCGCCAACCGCCTCCCATACCCTCCCAAGCAACCCCCACCCCTTCCCCTTCCTCACCACACCCCCCTTCTCCTCCACCTCCGCCTCCACGTCATCCATCCACCTGGGCCTCTTCCAAAGCTTCAGGAACAAACTGCTCACCACCACACTGACACTACTGGCCGCCATCGCCGCGCCCGCCATCATGGGGTGTATGTGCCAACCAAGCGGCAAGAACACGCCCATGGCAAACGGCAATCCAATGGCATTGTACATGCACGCCCACGCAAGGTTCATCTTGATCCTCCTAAAGATAGTCCTCGCCAGGCTCAGCGCGGCGGGGATATCCATCAGATTGTTGGGGCGCATGAGCACGACATCGGCCGCCTCCATGGCGACGTCAGTGCCCGAGCTCATGGCGATGCCGACGTCGGCGGTCGCCAGGGCCGGGCTATCGTTGATGCCGTCGCCAACCATGGCCACGACGGCACCGGCGCCCTGCAGCTGCCGGATGATGGCCTGCTTCTGGTCCGGCGACACGCCCGCGTAGACGTCGTCGGGCTGGATGCCGACCGCCGAGGCCACGGCCAGCGCCGTGCTGCGCTGGTCGCCCGTCACCATGGCCGTGCGGACGCCGATGCGGTGGAGGACCATGATGGCGGCGCGGGCGCCCTCTTTGATGGTGTCAGAGAGGCAGAGGTGGCCTGCATAGGCGCCGTCGATGGCGATGAAGATGTTGGTTGTGCCGGCGTAGGATTTGGTGGAGCGGGCTGCGTTGACTTGTTCCGAGTCGTCGACGGCGGTTTGCGGCACGCTGATGCCGTTTTGCTCAAGGAAGAAGACGTTGCCAATCAGGACTTTGTAGCGGGCTCGCTCGGTGGCTGTTGCTGGTTCGACATATGCGCTGATACCCTTGCCTACGGCCGCCGAGAAGTCGCCAATGCTGCCTTCAAGCGTGGCCTCAGGTCCAAGGCCGACTTCTGTCTTTGCAGCGTTGAGAACTGCTTTGCCGATGGGGTGCTCGCTACCCATTTCAGCGAGGCCGACGATAGTCCACCACAATCGCCGGCGCCAGTCGGTGTCCTGCCAGGGCGAGGCGAGGGTGGCCTTGGCCACACTCATCTTTCCGTATGTGAGAGTGCCCGTCTTGTCAAGAACAACCTGGGTAATCTTCGTCATGGTTTCCAAAGCCGCTCCGCCTTTGACCAGAATGCCGTTCTCTGCGCCGACTCCAGTGCCGACCATGACAGCCGTGGGAGTGGCAAGACCAAGGGCGCAAGGGCATGCGAAAACAATGACGGAGATGCACAGCTGCACGCAAACCATGATCTTGCCGCCGCTCGCATCCTCCAAGAAGATCTTGGGCGGGTGCGGCAAAACATGGCTCAACACCATCCATACCAGGAAAGTCATGAGGCCCAGGAACAGAATCGTCGGGACAAAGTAGCCCGCCAGGATATCGGCCAGACGTTGAATAGGGGCGCGGTTTGTCTGTGCGTCCTGCACCAGCTTCACGATCTGACTGAGCTGGGTGTCGCGGCCAGCCCGCGTGACGCGGAAGTCGACCTTTCCATGACCATTGACGGTGCCACCGATGAGAAAGCTTCCCTTCGTCTTCTGAACTGGCATGGCCTCGCCGGTGACCATGCTCTCGTCCACATAGGTCTCCCCCCTGACCAGAACACCGTCTGCTGGGATCTTGTCTCCTGGTCGGAGAATTACAATGTCACCCACTTGGATGAGCTCGGTGGGGATCACCTTCTCCTCAGCAGCATTGCCGTCCAAGGGTTGCTTCGACTCGTCCTCGCTGGCCTCGCTCCATCCCTCCGCGGCTTTTTCAGCAGCGATCGGATCAGCGTAGATTGTAGCCATCGACGGAGCAAGGGACATCAGACGCGAAAGCGCCCTCGACGTCTGGCCCTTTGCGCGGTTCTCCAAGAACCGACCAAGGGTGATGAAGCTGATGAGCATCGTGCTCGTGTCGTAAATTGTGCTTGGCCTGGTATGAGGGGGAAACAGGAGAGAAACGAGCATGGCCATGATGCTGAAGAAGAACGCGCAGGACGTGCCGAGGACGACTAGGACATCCATGGTAGGAGAGCCGTGCTTGATTGACTTCCAGGCTGATTTGTAGAACCGCCGTCCTATACCGAACTGTACGGGTATCGTGAGAACCAGACAGATGATATCGCCGAGGTATATCCCGGGGATAAGTCTAATGGAGCCGAAATCTAAAGCAGGCAGGAACATGGGAATGATCATGCTGATGAGGAGGACGGGAACGGCAAAAGAAGCCGAAATTTGGAAAGCCCCCCTCCATTCATTGATTTCTCGGGTCTTCGCAAGCGATTCAAGTTGGGCGCTGTTGTCGTCGTTATCTGCAACCAAGGCGTTGAACCCGGCGCTTTCGACAGTCTCAACGATGGCTCGCAGACCTGTCACGTTGGGCAGATGGACTACCGTTAGCCGGGACGTGCTGAGTGCGATTCTTGCGCTGTTTACGCCTGGAAGTGTTTTCAACTCCTCTTCGAGCGACTTGGCGGCGACCGCGTCCAGTGCCCCATAGACCTTGAACTGCGCCGTCGATGTGCCACTGGCGTGGTCCACTGAGTCGAAGGTAGTCGAAAGAATCTTGGCATCGAACCCTCGGTTCTCGATTATCTCGATGATTTTGTCCGCCGGCAGTTTCGCAGGGTCGTGTGTGATGACTGCCCGTTCCGCCAGCAAGCTGATGTTGAAGCGTAGGACACCACTGACGGTTCTGAACCCTTCTTCAACGGCGGAGGTGCATGCCCCGCATGTCATCCCCTCGATCGCTACAGTGGTCGTGGCGGTCGACGCAGTCCGCATGCCTTCCGGCACCACCTTGGCCTCTGGCTCCTTTTCACTGCTCTCAACGACCTGAGCGTCGAAACCTCTGTCTTCAATGATCTCGCAAATGGCCTCGGCGGTCAAAAGCGACAGATCATGTTCGATGACGGCTCTTTCGGAGAGCAACGAGATGCTGAAGTGTTTGACCCCCGAAACATCCTTGAAACCCCCTTCCACCGCCGATGTGCATGCGCCACAGGTCATGCCCTGGATGGCAACCGTGGTAACCATCGTAGCTGGGCCATCGTCGGTGGAAACCGCGCCGAAGGAGGAGCAAGGTGCGACGGGCGAGGGGAGGTCTGTCGACAAGACTTCGGCGTCGAATCCGCGGTCTTCGATAATCTCTCGTATCCTATCGGCCGATATCCTTCGGGGATCGTGCATCACCAACGCCCGCTCCATGACCAGACTGACCGAGACGCTGCCAACTCCATCGACACCCTTGAAGCCTGCTTCAACAGCCGAGGTGCATGCGCCGCAACTAAGAGAGGTTAGGAGAGTCAAAGCGCAAGCGTGCGACTGCAACTCACGTCATTCCCTCCACCTTGAGGGTCGTAGTCGCCATGTGCGCCGTTGGCGCCGCGAGCGATGCGCCGTCCCTCGACGGGACTTGGATTGGCGCGGGCGCCATGTTGAGAGACGCCCTCCGTTGTGACCACTTCTAAAACCCAAGCACGACAAAGTCTGGGCTGGACCGGAGCACGATTGCAACGTATCACGTGAAGACACTCGGGATGGCTCGATCGGCCGGGAACAGCCGCTATAACATTTGAAAGTGCTGGTTCGCAAGGATGGCGTAACCGGAATCTTTGAGAAAAGCGAAACGAAAACAGGCCAACTTCCAGCGTTGGCAGGCTGCTGGGTGCAATTAAACAATAATGGGGGGCAAAGAAAGGTCCGAAAGATGCCAGATAGGGAATATCTGGGAGCTTGGCTGCGGCAGCGACGGAACGAGTTTTGTCAGCCTGTTCCGGCTTAGGCCATCTTGTCAGGAGCCTGGCGGATGGCGAGATGGTGGGGGTGTACAGTGCAACGGACTGTGCATCGAGGGAAACGCCAAACTGTCGACGGCACGGATACTTAGGAGAGTGGCTTTGCACTCTTTTCAAGTGACATGTCTATTTCTCACGACTTTGCTTCGACTCTATGCAGATAAGGCTTGGATTACTCAGAGCACACACTTCCTGATTGTGGATTTGACTAAGGTGCAGTGTCTGGCCTTGACATGAGGAAGTCCCAACTTTTGATTCGGAATCCGAAAGGAGCTCTGCTCCGACTCTCCAGCTTCTTCTCCGGTCGCGAAATCTGTTACTCTGTCGGCAAGACACAACCCTCAAGATGGTCGCCAAGTATTGGGTATTCTGCCCTCCAGTACCAGAAAAGGAGCGGGTGATGGTTCCATTGGCTTTTTAACTGGCTAGGTAGTGTTCCCTGCCCAATACCGGAATAAGCAGCCAATCTATCTCGTATTTTAGTGTGCGAGTGGTCACACACAACTCGCTGATTTTACGGCAATGAGAGTCCAATAGTCTAGTTAACTGCATTGTCACCCGCCTTGGCGGCTCCCGTCCCGCGAATTATTGACAAACTGCAGAGCATGCGTCAGACGGGAAATGCACATCCCGGAGAAACGCACTGTATGCTCCTCCTGAAACGATTCTCCAGCTTTGTTCCTGGTCTGCGCTAAAAATTAAAACGTGGGCCAAGGTAGAGTTGTATTTCGGATGGCCGAGAAGGAGGTCCAATCCGAGTAGCGGATCCCAGGCGAAGAAGAAGGGTCTCGGTTAACGTCAAACAATCCTGAAGCAGGTCAACGAGGCAAAACACCCTATAGCTTTATTCTGAGCCGAAGGGTGGCCAAAGCTGATCGTTTCCTCATCGGGCAGTGCGCTTGGCATTGTCGATCCTTTTGGGACATCTCGCGATCGCCATGGTGCTGGTATCGCTAAGCATGCGGGGGTACAATTCAAGACCCCCCATTCCTGGTAGCGCGCCACATAACAAACCGCTGGAGGTAGGTCAGGTCCATGTGTATAAAGTACTGTACTTACACAAATGAGGGGATCGGAAAATCGAGCGGGGAAAAGAGAAAGACGACAATGAGTAAAAGAAAAGAAAGAAGAAGGAGAGCAGAAAGGCTTGATAAGCATGAAAAGAGCTCGCAGCCCAGAAGTCCTCATGAGTGCCCTTAAGTTACAGTACATACACGTGTACTCTACATCCGCTGCTAGCAAGCAAACTTGGGCCAGATGTACAAGTACCACCATCACTCTGTGCAGCTTCAGCCTTACCATAGCTCGCCTTCCCCACCAACCATCAGCAACAAGGCTGCAGCCTAAACAGCGACAAACCACAAAGCCTGGGATTTCAGACCCTGGCAAGAGTTTCTCTCATCTTCATTCCGAAACTTGAATTGGATGTATTGTACAAGCTGGGATCGACTGGACTGAACATAGGAAAACATGGAGCAGACCAAAGCGCTTAATGCTCTCGAGGTGCGTCATCATTGCCGTTTTCCCCTCGTTGTGCCGTCCACAGTCCCTTACACACCCAGAGATTTGGCATACGAATAGTGACTGATGTCTTTCATAGCCTTTTCTAGCTCTGAGCAAATCAGCCACGTCCCCGCGTGCTGCCGCCGACCTGATCGTGCGAGTGACTTCGGCGCCGAATACCTACATCTTCACTGAGCTGCTTCAGACCCCACAGATCCAGGCGCTCGCCTCGTCTGACGAGTTCGCGCCGTACCTGACCCTCCTCCAAATCTTCAGCTATGGCACCTACTCCTCCTACACCTCGACCGCCGGTCTGCCCAAGCTCAACGATGCGCAGCGTCTCAAGCTCCGCCAGCTCTCACTCCTGACCCTCGCCAAGAAACACAGCAACAATCCGCCGTCCCCGTCCCTCGACTACGCTTCCCTCCAAAAGGCCCTCGACCTCCCCAGCCGTCAAGCCCTCGAAGAGCTCGTAATCAGCGCCATCTACGCCGGCCTGCTCAAAGGGCAGCTCAACCCGAAGGACTCCCTGGTGCAGATCAACAGCGTCTCCCCGCTGCGGGACGTCGCGCCGACTGCCATCAGCGGCCTCCTCGCGAGCCTGCAAGCCTGGGCCGGGCGGTGCGAGGCGACGCTGTCATCCCTCTCGTGCCAGATGACGCAGCTGCGAGCCGACGTCGACCGGCGCGCGGCGCGGGCCGCCGCCCGCACACAAGAGACACACAAGCTGATGGAGAACGAGCAAAAGGGTGGGCTGCCCCTTACCTCCCCCGCATCTGCAACACATCCTGCCGCTGCTGCTGCCGCCGCGTACCCCTCCACCGCCGAGCTAGGTGCTCCTCAATCCTACCGCGGCTGCGGCATCTTTGCACCGGTCCACAGCCCGACATATTCGCTCCGGGGCGGCGGCAGTAGCGGCCATACCGACAACACCACATCCACCACCACGGACAACGAGATGGACAGCGTGCTGACGGTTGGCGGCACCAACAGTTTACTCCCAAATGGCGGGCCAATCGCAAACACCGGCTCAGCCGGCCCGGCGGACCTCCAAGTGACATCGGCCGTCAAGGGCCGCACGGGGGATCCGGAGGACGGCGGTGCGGATGGCGACAGTGAGAATGGAGTGAGTATGGATGTGGATTGTGAAGGGAGGGGTCCGGATGGGAAGAACCGGGCGAGTAAGCGGAAGTTGGAGGCCTAAGTGCACACAAGACCCGGTGAGGAGGGTCTGCAAGGGGTCATCATGTATACCCCGTCAAAATAAATTGATGAATGCCTGTATCGATGGCGATGAGACATTCACAAGATAGGTCGCTCTGATCGGTCAAAGAAGACCAGGATGAAGTCCAGCGCAGTTAGCTCCGTTGGGATGCAATCCCTCTAGCTCAAGTACTGAATGGCCCACGACACGGGGGTATTTGGTATCGTACATCGGCGGTGAGTGCAATGAAAAGCCAGGACGGAAAAACAGACAGCAACGAGAACAGCTTGTCATCTCCATGGAACGCACCCAAGCTGCTTGAGAACTATGGTGAATGAAAATGCTGACAAAACACGCCGTATCCTGAACACCCAGTTAAGTCCTCCCTCTAAACCCTGCACCGCCTGTAATTATACGAATACCTGCGCCCCTGGTTCAATCCGTTCAAAAGGCAGCGGAAACTCAATAATGCCCCTGGTGGTCGTGACGGTCGTAAACGAAGAAGGCTCTCTGGTTCAGGTCACTTCTTCCTCCCAGCACCCGAATGGCTGGTTTAGTCGGGAGCGAGGCCAGCTCACAGCTCCCGTGAGCTAAACTTGAGGGCCCCACTCAGAGCCGCTTGCCAGGAACCAGGATGAAGAGAACGCAGAGGGCCGCATCGATGAGAACCGTGACGGTAAGGACCATGACTGCCCGGCGCGAGATGAGCTTCCGGACGTACGGCTCCCGCACCCGGGAGAAGTTGAAGGGGGTGTATTCGCTGAAACCAATGAGAGCGAGGATCGGGTCGAGCGAGTACTGGTAAGAGGCAAGGCAGTAAACGCCAATGGTGAAGGGGAGGATGAGCTGTGAGGGTAGTTAGCAACCTGCAATGGACATTGGCAAGAACTGTTACATACCCAAAGTCTCGTCATCCGACTCTCATTGAGGAAGATCAGAACGAAAGCAGCCCAGAAGCCACCGAATATAGACACCAGACCAATAATGAGGCGCATGATCAGTGTCGGCGGAATGAGGTTCCCAAGTGCCTTCATTCTGAGAAAGCCGGGGAATGCATCGCGCTCCATCGCCTGAAAGACATAGTCCTTGGCGACATCAAACACCTCCGGATCGTCCCTTCCGAACTCCTCAATGGCTGTGATGATGTCTTGAGTGATTGAGCCAGGCAGCGTGATTTCGCGTTCGGCATTTGGCAGGAGAAACGTGTAGAGGATCTTTTCGGCAGAAGCCCTAATGTCCTGCCGAGCGACCGTGTGGGGAGGAGAATTCGAATCGGTCTGGGGATCGCGCGGGGTGCTGATGGTCGTGCTTGGACGCTCCTGCCTAGCACTGCTGCTTACCGGGGACTCGTGATGCTCGCCCCGATCCTCCCGCAGGAAAGCCGACATCTGCGCATCCTGGTCCTTTTCCTTTTCCGAGGCGTACATTGACGGTCCCGCGACAGGATGGTTCATGTCGCCGAGGCCTTCAAGGATCCCCGACGATCGCTGAGAGCCTCTTTCGGGGTCGGGAGTGCTCACGAGAACGGAGCGACGAAGCTCACGTACATAGTGGCGGCAGAGCGACATGTGCTGTGCGACATCGAGCCTAGCGCAAAGTCAGTTGCTGCATGACCAAGAGCACATAAACCCGTCGGGCTAACCAGAAGTCGAGGTAGTCAACAGAGCGCTGCTGATCCCTCATGTAGATGTAGAAGGAAAATAGATCGACAGGAGGGAGAGTCCGCCGACTAAGGACCTCGAACAGAGTCGGCAGACGGTTCCGAGTCAAATCGGGCTGGGGTGAAGGAGTTGCTGCGGCATGGTCTGCCATTGTAAATCAAGCTGGATTGAGATCGAGTTGAACGTGGCAAGAAAGAGAGAATGGTAACGATCGGACTTGAATCACGTTGAGATATACCACTGGAGCTCTCGTGTTGGTGGTGTGACAGTTATCGGGTGCATGCGGTCACTGAATTGAAGTGTTGCACGTTGGTGTTGAGGTGGCCGGGGAAGAGGCGGGGGTTTGGTTTTGCGGGAAGAAAAGAATGCGGTTGTGCGCACAGCGCATGGGAGTCGACGAAATGCTGCTGGGAGGAATGCAGTGGTGAGAATTGATGGCTTGCGCCTTGTTGGAGTTCGAGCAAACAGCTTTGAGATGTCAAGGCGCGGTTGCCCCCTGCACCGCGGATAATCAAAGAGCGGGCTGGTTCGTCAGTTAGTACGTAACTTGGGCATCTACACCCTCATTTGTATTTCCTTTTCGTTTCCTAGTTACTTTCCTTTATGTCCCTGAAAATTTTCATGTATTTTATATTTACATTCTTCTTTTACTTTTTAACCCTCATGTATTTTTTTTCTCTTCCTTTCTTTTAGGTTTCTTGCATTCTGCCCCTGCGAGGACTTTTTCTCTTCCTTTCTGCGTAGGTAGCGTCTGCCACTTGACCTGTTAACAAACAATCATGGCTGCGAATTGAATGAGGTGGGGCCGGTTGGTATTATCAGAAAAGCAGCTCGGCAGCTGCCAAAAGTGGCAGTACCAGCCACAAATTGATTTGCAGCCACAAGCCAAAAAACGGAGCTAGCAGCACAGACACCATTCCACTTTTAGGGCATTTACGCGAGGACGCTGAGCCTAGGCCCGCACTTCGTAGAATTCGCGGGAAAACCGAGCAAAATTCCCAGAGGTAGGTTCAGCGAACCCAGCAAGAACCGACGATTCCTCGACAACACTCAACCCGACTCCGAGTGCACGAGACCCAGACGTCGCCGAAGTACGTTACTGTCCATCCATTCCCGCGCCGACTCGACCAAGCGCGATTCTACGCTCCGGAATACCACTCCTACAACCGCTGCGTCACCCGCTAACGAGCTGTTGCCAGAATGTCGTCCACCAAGCCCCAAGGGAAGACCCAACGCTCGGCCATCGCCGACGTCGTGGCTCGCGAGTACACCATTCACATGCACAAGCGCGTATGTGATGCAGAGATTGATAGAAAAGGGACATACTGAAGTGCTGACCTTGGGCCCAGCTCCACGGTGTCACCTTCAAGAAGAGGGCTCCCCGTGCGATCAAGGAGATCAAGGCGTTCGCTACCAAAGCCATGGTACGTCCGACTGCAGACGCCGACCCGAAGACTCCGAATTGCGTGACGAAATTGCCCCGGTTTCGACATGGGTGAATTGGCAGATAGGTCGACTGGATGCTGACAAGCAATGGTAATCTAGGGTACCACGGACGTCCGTCTCGATCCCCAGCTGAACAAGAAGGTTTGGGAGCAGGGCGTGAAGGGCGTTCCTTACAGGCTCCGCATCCGCATCTCCCGGCGGCGTAACGACGAGGAGGGTGCCAAGGAGAAGCTCTACAGCTACGTGCAGGCTGTCAACGTCAAGAACCCCAAGGGTCTGCACACGGTTGTCGTCGAGGAATAAAGGGTGGGCAACAAAACTTGGGGCATTCGAGATTGGGCCGTGGTTCGGTTTCAGGGCGACATTGGGCTTTTCCGGAGTTTTCGCATGGCATCTAGCTTCCTCTTACGAATACATGGGTTCGTGAAGCACGGCACCTTCGATACCACGACCATTTCAACGGACGGTCAGTGTGCAGCGGGGCTAGGGGCCGGTAGGGGAAACTATCAGAGTGATGCGCTGGGATTATCTCCGTTTGATGCGCTCGTGGACAAGCAAATGTCCATTCAAAGCCAATGCTTGAGGTACTTCAGCCTGCGCAACTAGCAGGCACGAAGGGACATCCATGAACCAATCCATCCCGGAAATGCAAGGCTAACCAGGGACCGAATACTCCGGGGTTGCCTGTGCAAAGCCTGAAAACAAACTCCGTTCTCCGTGACAAGCGAGGAAATTCCGGACCACGACCCAATTGTCTCCCGTTCAGTCGTCCTCGACTTCCTTGTGGCGGTCCATAACCTTTGTCTTGAATAGCGTCGGGTCCTTGTCCCACAGTTCGGCAGCCTCGCCGTTCAGGGGAGATGCACTGCGAGGGTTAGCAAATGGATCTACATAGGGGAACCAATTCCCGTTAGCTGCTTACTTGTTTGGCTCTCCCAACAAAGACTGCAGACTGAGTAGCACGGTCTGGATGTTGTATGCCGCGGTCCACTTGTCCTTCAAGATGTCGAGACAGATGCGCCCGGAGAAGTCGACATTGGGATGGTAGATCGGTGTCCGGAAGAGGACGGCGGGCGGCGCATAGGGGTAGTTGGATGGGAATTCGAAGCTGAGCTTGAATGTGAGGCCCGAGTAGGGCGTGTCATCGGGGCCCTCGATGGTGGCTCTCCACGAGAGAAGGTTGCCGTCGGCAGAGGGGAACGCAGACACGCCCGGCGCCGGCGAGGTCATGAGCTGCATAAGCTCCGTTTGCAACCTGGCCAGGTGTTGGAATTAACAATGCAATCAGAGATTTGAACCCAGCGACCTGAACAGGCGGAACAAACTCACCTCTTCGTGGCATTCTGGCCCGGCTCAACACCTCTCCTTGCGCCGCCCAGCTTGCTGGCCTGGACGCCCGGGGCAGAGATCTGGCTCTCTTCGGCAAAAGTCATGGTGGTGTGGCGTTGACAGCCAATCGAGTAGGCAACGGTCAAGCAATTCAAATCGAAGATTAATTCAAAGAGAGTCTAGAGCAGGATGCCTTTGACAATACTTCTAAGGAAAGAAGTCAATACGTAGGTTCGCGAAGCGCAGATGAAGATGGTCTGTAGGAATGGTGGAATCCGTACCTGCAGAGACAGAAAGACGTCAAGCGTCTGGCCTCTTTAAACAATGCTCGAGCGTTAAATCTCCCGGCAAGAACTGGAAGCAATGGTTGATGTTGCTGAAAGTAGGAAGGCGGCAATGGTTAACGAGGACATCCACCAGTTCACCAGAGTCGGGCAGGAATGGATTGTTTACACAGGACTTGCTTGCAGTCGCCCCCACCAGCCCCTAAGCAACCGCGATGGGTGGGACCTGGTCCGGGCGCAGCCCCCGGGCCTCAATGTACGTACCGTATACGGATCTGTAGTTTCAATCGATTCGTACGTTCACAGGGCGGCCCACACATCCTGTCACTCAAAAACTGTCGGTAGGTCCGTGCGCACTGTTGCTGACAAAGATTCAGAGGCATGGAGGCTCCCACTAACGTTAAGGGCATTGGAACATCTGATTGGTAATCGAAACAGAGTGGAAGTGTGTGAATCAGATGAAACTACGGATGTATACGGTAGCCCGACAGCCAATGAACCCGCCATTGCTGCCTGCCGCTGAAGTTCATACATAACATTGGCCTGGGCCGTTTTCCTGCACGACCAGCACACAGCGGAACGCGTCCATTGCAATGGTGAGTACTTTCTATCAGCCGCTCCGAATGCAAGGCTATCATATCTTTGCAGAGCTTCGGTTTTCCTTATTCTCGGCGCATAGTACACCTACTGTTACCGATTTTCATTCATTACTCTGTGCGACCTGGAAATACTTGGCCTTGAAAGTTTCCGCTGTGGGATCCTGTTAATGCCAGGACACAATCTTCCGGCCCCAGTTGTGAAAATACCAACTAAACAGCAGCAAAAATGCAACAGTCGCAACTAGAAGATCTCCCAACCGATTTGCCCTTCCGAATCATCTCCAAGACGATCGGGAGGGGCGCATATGCATCGTGAGATTTGGCCCCGACTCCCACTTACACGCCTGGCCGTGCCCCACACCGTTAACACTAACATGATCTCCAGCATCAAGAAGGCAATACCCTTGGATGCGCCATCGCCAGTCTTCGCCGTCAAGCTCATCCACAAGGGTTATGCCATCAGGCAGGGCCGCATCTCTGCCAAGCAAATTGTCATGGAGGTGTCGCTGCACTCGCACATCGGGCAGCACCCAAACATCATCGAGTGGTTTGCCACGGGCGAGGATGCAGTATGGAGATGGATTGCCATGGAGTTTGCCGAGGGCGGTGACCTTTTCGACAAGATTGAGGCCGATGTTGGCGTGCAGGAGGATATCGCCCACCTCTACTTCCTACAGTTGATCAGCGGCGTGAGCTTTATGCACTCCAAGGGCGTCGCCCATCGCGATCTGAAGCCTGAAAATATCCTCCTGTCGGGAAGCGGCAGCCTCAAGATTGCCGATTTTGGCATGGCAACCCTCTTCGAGCACAAGGGCGCGAGGAAGCAGAGCACCACTATGTGCGGCAGCCCGCCCTACATCGCCCCCGAGGTGTTGCAGTGCGCGAGGCAGGACAAGAAGTCCGCCGACGGCATAAAGTACTCGGCCAACCTGGTCGACATCTGGTCCTGCGGCGTCATCCTGTTCGTTCTTTTGGTTGGCAACACGCCCTGGGATGAGCCAACCACGGAGAGCTGGGAGTTCCAGGAATATGTACGAACCAACGGTCGAAGCACGGATTCATTATGGGGAAGGCTGCCCGCGGAAGCCCTATCGTTGCTCCGGGGCATGATGAACATCGAGGCCACAAAGCGCTTCTCGTTTGCTCAAATCCGCCAGCACCCCTGGTATACCCGGCGCAACCCACTCTTGACAGCGGACGGCAAGGTTTCCGACCCTGTCGCCCTCGCAGCGCAGATGCTCGCCGGCCTGCGCATCGACCTCAACGCCGAGCCCACTCCATCCCAGCGCCAATCCCAGCCCGAAGCAATGGACATCGATTCACACCCCGCCTCCTCCTGGTCCTCCAAACTCCCAGCCACGCAACCCGAAACCCCCATCAGTGACGTCCTCTTCGACTGGGAACGGCCCTCGCTACGCACACTAGGCCGGGCCGACTACGCCATCTCGTCGACCCAACCATCCTCCGCCTTGCCATTACCAGGCGCCGAGCCAAGAAGACCGCCGCACAGCGGCTACAACGCCGCTCTCGAGGCCCTCGCCGAAAACGAGCCCAGCATGAGCCAGTTCTCGCAAACCCCCGGCGTGCCCCTCTCCCTGACGCAGCACGCCCGCCAGTTCCGCGACATCGTCCCCGCCTACTCGCTCACGCGCTTCTTCTCGCACGTGCCAGCCGCGCTGCTGGTCCAGATGCTCCGCGACGCCCTGCACCAGCTCAACGTCCCGCTGCCTCAATACAAACAACCGAACCCGGCCACGGCTGCCGTCGACCACACGCAGGCCAATGAGCATGTCACGATGCTCAAGGTGAGAACGCTGGACGGGCGGCGCCAGGGCTTGCATGGCGATGTGCTGGTCGATCGGTACCGGTTGCCTCCTGCAGCTGCTGGAATGTCTGGTGAGGCGGAGGAGGACCAGGGACAGGTGGTGGTGGAGTTGCTGGAGGTGAGGTTTGTGAAAGTCAAGGGGGATCCGCTAGAGTGGAGGCGGTTTTTCAAGCAGGTTGCGCTGCTGTGCCGGGATGCTGTGTACAGCGGCGATGGAGGGGGGAGTCGGCTGGTAGAGGGGAGCGGCGCGTAGGCGCTGCTGCTGGGACTTGTGGTGTTGGTGGTGAAAAGGGTGCTAATGGCGTTGGTGTAAGGAATGTGGGAAGAGGGAATAAGGCATGATGAGGTTATGATGTTGGATTATGGATACCTGGGCGTACCGAATGGGATGGCAGGCTAGCAGTGTGTTTGGTTATTGTTTGGAGACAATGTCTAGAGGCTGTATGATATGGTTGAGAGGACAACATGTTGGTGCTTAGGCTGGGTATCATCCATCTCCAGCAGCATCGTATTTCAGAACTGCCATGTTTGGTGAGGTCAGGATGGTGTCTGTCTGATTGAGATGGAGCAGGTCAACGTCTGACGAACAAAACCGTGAAACCTCGAAGTTGTCACCTGAACCTCTCATTCCGGCAAAATTTTTAGGATTCGACGAGACACTCGCCAGGTCAACACACAGACAACCTCCTCAGCATCTTTCAAACCGAGAATGACTTCCAAACGATTGATACACCAAAATCCCGTTACATGCCATATCGAACAATTTCGGGTATGCCGTACATCTCTGTGCGCCGTCGCCATGCAACCACCCTCCCTCCTCCATGGAAAACAGCGTACCTGTAACCGATCCAGACAAAGGAAATGAGCTTCGTATGATGATGTGAAAAGGGTAGGGAAGAAGGAGGCAACAGACGCCTCGCGGCGGTGTCAAGGTCTCCGCCTGACCGTGTCAGAATAAACGTATGACGCCATGGGCTCGTCGCTTGTAAGGACGTACAAAGGACGGACGGCTCGGCGCTGCGCCCACCACGTGCTGCTGCTGCTGCCGCCGCCCCCGCTGCTACTCGAGGGGCGGTCGTTGTAGGAGTGCACCACCTCGCGAGTGGGCGTGCCTGGTGTGGAAGCAGGAGACAAGCCGCGGCCAAAGTACGGAATCTCCTGGCTCCCAACAGCACTCGAGGAACCGGAAGCGGCGCTGCTCCCGAAGTAAACCACCTCTTGAGTCCCACGGCCGGGCACCGCAGCAGCCGTAGCAGCAACATAATCCTCCTGCTCAAGCACCATGCCAGAGCAGTGATAAAAGTCGCTCTTTCCCTTCTTCCACTGCCTCAGAACACCACCGCCACCATCATCACCACCGCCGTCCCAATCCCCCTGCCTCTTCCACCCCCCTTCATCCTCTTCCTCCCCTCCACCCCCTCCACCCTCGCCGCCAACCCGAAACAAGTCCAAATCGGCCTCGACCCTCCTCAGATACAACCCGCCGCCTTCCCCAACCCACTCATCAATTACCGCCGCAATGTCCCGAAACCCGTCAGTATGCCCACCACACCACCTCGCGCGGAACCCACAGCAAATGAACAGATAGCAGTGAATCAGCTCGTGCAAGAAGGTACTAATCAGCAGCCGGCGCGAGTACTGCGGGTCGCGCAGGATGGGAGAAGACAAGACAATCAGCGTCTCGAACCCGCGCGTGTGGGCGGCCGCGCGGCGGAGGGCGGTGGTCCCAACGACGCGGGCGTCGTAGCGCGCGGCCGAGGAGTGGGACCAGTCCCAGGACACGCGCTGGGAAAGGCGGCCGTTGAAGAAGATTTCGTTGGCGGCTGAAAAGATGGACTCGAGGGCTTCGTTGTCGAGCGGGTACGAGGAGGGATCATCTGAGACATCTTGGTGGGGTCTGTGATGGTGGTTGTGATGATGGTTGGGAGGGTGGTGACTACGGGCGGTACGTCGGTGTTGGTGGTGATGATGGCGGGGGTTGATGATGCTGCGGAGGATGCGCTCGTGCTTCGAGTCGGGGTTGCGCCGGCGGAAGGTGGCCAGATGGTCGCGAACGCGCTGGGCGGCTTCGTGGTCTTCGAGGAGCTCGGTGGAGGCGCACCGCTCGGTGGGGTCCGAGCGGATTGAGTGGCCCGAGGCGGTCCGCTCCATGGCCGGGGCCGCGGTCCCAGGTGGTTCCGGAGACGGGAGGTGAGGGAGTGGCGAGGGGTACCGGTGATGTGGATGGTGCGGGTGAAAGGGTGAGTAGCTGAGTGGTGGCTCGTCTACGACCTTGTAGGCCACGGGGTCGGCAAATTGGGAGTGCTGAGGGTATTTTGTCCGCTTGTGCTGAGGACAGTGGAAGTCATCGTTGACGGCATCGGCATTGCGTCGCTTGGCCGGGTAGTACGCCTCGCCAGAAGGGCGCAACGGCAGGTAGTCGTTCCCGCCTGTCACCGGCAGTGCCATCGGACATGCTCGGCGAGGAGTCCAAAGAACAGGAGGGCGCTGCCAGTGCTACAGGGGGAAAGCAAGAGCCTTTCAGGTGCTCGAAAATCAGGCGATACAGGAGACGATGTCGAGTTTGAGGGGTGAAGGTACAAAATGTGGCAGCAATACAGTGACACAGTGACTGCTCAAAAATGATGGCATAAGGTGAGGATCGGTCGGAGAGGGAGGATGTGCGTTACCGACTGGCAAGACACACGGAGACAGCGGCCAACAGCGTCGCACGTAGCTCGGGATAAGAGACAGCAAAATGCTGGATTCAGTTAAGAGCAGCCTTTGCTGGACAGGATCAAGGGCAACTATTCGCCTCACTGTTTGTCCGATTTCGACAGCCGGGTTGCTATCCGGAGTTGTCGCTGCAAGCCCGTTGGGGGAGGGCCCCCTTTCCGACGCGCAAAGCCAATTGAAGATCAGGGCGCAGGGGGGGAGGAGAGTAAAAACATGGGGCGCCGCTGGACGGTCCATGTCATGCTGCCATGCGTAGGTAGTGAAGCCCAGCAGCAAAGATCGCCCTGTGTGTGCTGTCTTCGGCTTTTTGTCTGGAACCAAAGAGGCGGTCAGGGCTTAAAGCCGGCGCCAGTCATTCCAGGAAGGGCGGCCAAGAATTGAAACACAAAAGGAGGAGAAATACGTCCAGGCGAAGTGAGCGGTGTGCTGCACGAAGTACAGAGTACCTGGCTGCTAGTTTGGTGAGATACGCGCGCATCCGGGATGCAGCGGACTGTAGTGCAAGAGGGGCAGCGGCGGAGAAACCAGTGGCCGGCCAGCCGTGGAAAGCATCCTGAACGCGCTAACGTTTGATCGATGTATATGGAATGTACGAAGTACTGTAGCCTAATGATCACCATGGCTGGCGACCTCACATCCAAGTGGCCCTCCCACCCATCTGATCAAAGCATGAACGACAGGAGGCTTGTTGAGCAATCAAAGTCAAACCATTTCTCGAACCCACAGCCCAACGCGAAAATACGTGGAACCCAGATCCAGCACCACTGCGATTGGCTCGCAGCCTCCTTGGCTTCGAGGTGATTGGCCGCCTCAATCGGTCGGATCTGCTCCGTGGTTCCACCGTTTCACGCGCAGCTCGGCCACTCAATTCTCGCCTCAATCGATCCAGGCTGACGACGTCGACTTGCAGTCGAGGAGAAGGCAGAAACTCCTATCGTAGGTACTACTAGTTTAGATATACAGGGCAGAAACATCATGCCCACAAAAAAGAGACTCAGTTCATTTGCAAACAAGCCCATACACAAAACACATCTGGACGGAGAAAGGTGTATAGATATGCATGCTATGATGCTACTGGTTCTGTTATAATTCCAAACAGCGCTGTTTGCCAGTGCGTCGGAAGCAACCGGCCTTGAACACGTGCCTTCATTTGAAGTGTTTCCAAAAAAACGCATAACTGCAGCGTCAAGGTTTAACGTGATCCCACTAAAGGTAGCCAATGTTGATCTCTCAGCATCAGCGCTTCCCCGGAACCATCACATCAATCCGGGCCTCACTCCGCTGCCAAGACCCAGGTTCCTGACAAACCTCACATCGTCCGCCTGCAACTCGAGCGCGCGCCGCATCCTGTCGCCATACTCGCTGTGAGCGGCCAGCGCCTCAGCCTCGGCCGCCTCTACTGGTGCCTCAAAATCCTCGGCCGCGAAGCCCGGGCGCGCAGAAAACGTCACCAGCCCCAGCTTCTCGCCCGTCCAAAAGAGCAGGTCGTTGCTGTTGACTCTCCCACCACCACCCTCGTCGGCAGCAGCAGCAGCAGCAGCAGCCTGCGGCCGCGTCGGGAGCAGCTTCCGCCCGATGTCGTCGGACCCGGGCATCGACGCGAAGATGGAGAAGGCCTGGCTCCGCTCGCTGTGGCCGATCCGGCAGCGGCGCACCTCGGTGAAGCCGTCGCGCTCGAACCACTTGATGTAGCCGGACCCGTCCGAGAAGGCGATGCGCGACCCGTGATTGACCACCGAGAGCAGCTTGGAGTGCGAAGACGTCTGCCGGTTCTTCAGCGTAGAATCCTGCAGCCCGCCTGGTCGGGCCGTGCGTGCCGATGCGCTGGGCGTCAGCCCGTACAGCTCTAGAGAACCCTTGGTGTTGTACTCGCCGCAGGCAATCAGGGTCCTGCCGCCGGTGTCGGCCTTGTAGGCTTCCGCCTGCTCCAGGGACAGCTCGCCCATGCGCCGCAGCTCGCTGCCGAGCGTCGAGAAGGGGTAGGGGAGGGATGTCATGCTGCAGAGCCTTGCGCCTGAGTGGATAGAGCCCTTGATGGAGGGAAACTTGCGACGGTCGTAGTGCAGGATGTTGGAGAAGCGACCTGCCACGTAGATGTCGTCGGATAGGCCTGCTTCCTGGCCAGGCTGCTGGAGGTGGAGTATGTTCAGGGGGCCGGGCTGAGACAGCGGGGCATAAGGGGGTAGCGGCTCATCGTCGAAGATATGTCGAATGCTGCGCTCGTAGAACTCGCTTGCGCCCATCCTATCGAAGCCATCTATCGACTCGCCTTGGTCATTCCGCACCGCCTTGCGCGAGCGGTAGTCGTGTAAGTGTATGCCAAGGCTTGTCCCGACAGTGAGTGGCACCGTCGAACTCGCGGCCGACAGGGCACTGATAGACCAAGGGAATGATTCGCAGTCGACAACCGACAAGCGTTGTAGGTCAACCTCAATGAGATCTAACACACATTCGTTAGTCATCCACACACTTGAGCACAAAGCACCAGACAGGGATGCAAACTTACGGCTCTGCACAGCGAAAAAGGCCCTATGCAGTCGACTATCCACGCTCACACATTCCGTCACACCAGAATCAATCATCTTGGACCGTCTGCGATTATCAGCCCCAGGCCCATCAATGAACAGAATGCCCGGCCTGCTCCTCGCAACAATGGCCCCCCTCTTCCCTTTCGTTCCCGCAACATCCCATAAACACACGCTCCCATCATCCAGCGGCGCCACCGCCAGCACCGCCGTCTCCGCCGCGGGGTCGTCCCCGTCGGGGTAATACAGCGCGACGCCGCGCGCCTCGATAAAAGGGCCCGCGGCCAAGGAAGGGGCCTGCCCCTCCGCCTTGTTATTGCTGTCGTAGGCGTGCTGCATCCAGTTGATCACGACGGGGCCGTGCCGCTGTATGTACTCGTCGTACCACGACACACGCTCTGCGGGAAAGCACGGGTCCCAGTTGGCCATAATGCGGACGCGCTCGCGCTCTCGTGTCTCGGCGGAACTGTAGACAGAGGAGGAGGCTACGGTGGCTGTGGTGGTGGTGGTGGTAAATCTCGGCCGATCGTCGATATAGTCGTTGGTCTCGCTGCTGGTGCCGCCGCCGAAGTTGACTACGGCGGCGTGACTGTTGTGGGCGCCTAAGTGTGCGGCAGCGCCATTGCTACTATGATGGACCCGGTTCGCTTGTAATTGCCGGGTGTCCTGGTCGGCGAGCCTGAAGAGTCGCCGGCGGCGGTCGAGGGTTTCGAGGAAGGACGACTCGAGCAGGCAGCGCAATCGCCAGAAGCCGTTGTCCCGCGCAAGGTTGTGAAAGCCGCGGGAGACGAGCTGGAGGGCGGTGAGTTCTGGGGGTTCGAGGACTGCGAGATGGGTGAAGGCATGGCTGTTAGCACCGGCTGTCTTATCGGCCTTGCCATCGGCTTTCCGGGGACAGAGATATCGTGTCCAAATAATGACTTACAGGAGAGGATATGGAGTAGGATCTCCCCCGGAAGGCCCGTCAGACCCACCATGATGTCGACGGAGAGCCGGAGCCGCTGAGTGATTAAGTGTGCTCCTTGTCGTGGTCTGTAACTTTAGGAGACGCTCCCTGCACAGAGTGTTGAAGGAGTGTTAGATAAGAATTGACACCAAGTGAAAGGCACAAAGAGGCGTAACTTTTTCGTCTTCAGTGCCTCTATAATGGACAGATAATGCATGAGTTAGCCAGGAGAAAGCGACCTATCTCTCGTTGATCCATCTGAATGTAAGGACTGCATAGTTCAGGCACTCCGTCTCCGGGGAAAGAGTATTCTCATTCGAGCAAGCCCTTGGAGTGGGCTCCGGCCAGCCGGATGCAACGGCCCGTTGAACGGTGGATTCAACAGGGCGGGGATGCTGCGGTTTCACAATGGCAACCAATCGAAGCCGCCGTTAGCCATGCGGAGACGGGGAGTGAACTAACCACATTTTGGGGCTAACCATGGTCTGAATCGGTTAAGACCAGTCTTTTATCGATAAGTCTCTTTCAACGACATGCGTGCCTTCCAAGATCGGATGGTGACTTACACGCACCCTTACTTCCTGCGAGGAATTCTTGTAAAAGCCCGGTCAAGATTCAGTTTCTTGTCTCGACAAGAAACAACCACGAAACTCAGCATTACTTCCGCATCACTGAATGCAATGGCACCAGGAGACACAATCCATCGAAGAAGCCCACGATGACACGAATCTGAGTGCACCTGAACGCCAATTCGGTTGTTGGTGAGCGCTATAGGGTGCCGTATTCAAGGGGCCGGATGTCTTCTCAGGTTTGTTGATTGCGGGCCGGGCAACCTTGCAGCAAAACGGTGACCATTTTCGGCCAGAAAGCCCTAGAGAAGACCATCTCGCTGCTCCATACCGCCTTTGGCTGTCTTCGGGTTCTCAGTCTCCCCCATACTCACAGGTCTGGTGGCTGCAGGCGACTCTACCTTAGTCTTGGCTGATGGCGAGTGTTTTGTACTGGCAACATGGCTCACATGGATGCTCATTCAGCTTCTGATCTGGAACTGAGTTGTTGGATGGGCTTGAAATATGTTTTCGTGGACGCAAAATGCTGCTGGACTTGTGAGCAATTGGATTAGGAAGCTCCCCAGAGGTGTGAATCTGCTGGCTACTCCCGAGAATCAGACGGCCAGGGTTGCTGACGCTAAGTCCGCACACAAGCTGAAAACCACAGAAATCACGGGAAGTTATTGACAAATTGACATCACGGCTCGGGGCTTCGGCTCTTCTCAAACATCGCCGTCCCCGAGCCCTTCTTCCCTCCTTCTCATTCACCTCATCATACCCCGCCCTTCCTCACACTCCTTCCCTCGCCTTCGCCCAGCTTGTTTCTTTCCAAACATCGTCATTTCACCTGGCTACTATCACGCTCTAACCTGACCTTTCTTTCGGGGCGACTATTAACTGCCAGATCTCTTGACTGCAAGACACTCTTCGATCTTATTGTCTCTCCTTTCCCCGAGGAGCACTTCCCCACCCACCATCGCGTCCATCGACAACGCGGTAATCGTGCCTACCATCGATGCAAGTCCAGCGATTGGGAAATCGCAGCGCTCTCGGTTGAAGACAAGGTGTCGCTGTTACCAGATTGAACCCCCCCCTGCTACAAGGTTGATTCGTTAAAGAGTTCCCGGTTCTCAAAGGTGTGTGCTCTCAATTCACCCTCCTGTCCAGAAGAACAACCGACCGATAGTTGTGAAAGTACTGTGAACTAACATCGTCACCCGATGGCAGGAGGAAGTGCAATCATGGCTGGCAAGAGCGATCGCAAGGCAGAGGACCATGCTGAAGAGAATTGGTCGGCCAGCGAGAGCTCAACCAGGGCTCTGCCTTCGCTGTCCACGGCTTCAAGGTCCATTACGCCAAAGGGACCTCTGTTCCCCAACCTGGGAGAAGCGCACCAGGCCATCACGTCAAGGCTGGCATCGCACTCTGCTGGACGTCACGTTCCCGACAAGCCTTCACAGCCCTCTTCTTCTACTTCGTTCGTCAATGTATCCTCCATCTCGACGGGATCGGCCGACAGCCAGCCAAGCGCCACTCACATGGAGTTCGCCAGGCCCAACTATCCAGCTCAGCGGTGTCTGACGCCCTTCTTTGACACTTCATCCTCAGGCGATGAATCGGCCAAGACGCCGACTGGCCCATCGCCAGTTGTCTCGCCCTTGGCATCATCCAGCGGCGGCAACTCTGTGGGGGACAGCCTCAACGATGGCGCTGGAGAGACCTACGTCATGTCCGACCTTTTGGGAACTGGGGAGATTATCGAGGTCATGTACGATGAATGCTACACGCCGCCCCTGTTCGCCCAGTCAACCTCATCGGCCAAGGTTCACCAGTCCAAAGCCGTCGGTAGTGACGAGGAACCCAGCAACAAGTGTCAGGGCCCTTCGCGGAGAGCTGCTCAGAGCACGCACGTCCGCTCTACAGACATACGACGGGCTAATACTGATGTCAGTTCGACCATGGGTTACTGGCATATGCACCCTGCTGATGATGAGCCCTCACCAATCTCTTTGCCCAAGCTGCCAAAGCCCGGAGTGCCAAAGAAACACCCTGCCAGAGGAAACAAAGGTGTCCTCAACATCAGCCGTCCTGTACTTTCTGTGCAGACTATTCCCAACTGTCAAGATGCCACTAACAAGTCTGCGGACGCAGGTCAAGCTAGCCGGCATGCAACCACTACCAGCACTGCGACATCAATCACCAGTCAAGACATTGAGGACTTCGTCATTTGTGGCCGGCTTCCTCCCCAGCCTGGTCACGACAAGCCCTCAAATCAGGATGTTCAGGAGAGCGAAAACAGTCATGGCGAGAGCTCCAATGCCGGCGGGTCTACCGACTCTGACGAGGACCCATTCAAGTATGACCGCGGCTCCTTCACCGGTTTTCTCCAGCCCTCCAGGGAGAGGGAAGTTAGTGCTGCCCTTCGCTGCGTGAGCGACAACAGTATTGCTTCCGTGAGTGGGCTTCTGCACCTGGCGTCGCCCCAGGCCCCAACCCCGCTCGGCTTTCAAAGCAACAACCCATTCGCGGCCAGGCTGCAGTCGTACCAGACACCTGCTGTTGGTTACGACTGGGGTGACGAAGACGGGCTGAACGAGGTGAGGATTCCTGTTGTTCGCTCGCCGCCTCCCGTCCCGCCGAATTCTCCCGTTCAACATGCAATGAATTTGAGTGATTTCGTCGAAGGGCTGGGTAGTCAGCGTCACAGGAACGAGATTTTTACCCTCATGAGTGACCAGGCGGATTGGGAGACTGTCACTACCAGTGTTGGCCAGTTCGACAGCAACCGGGCCCTAGCTTCCTCAACAGGTCTCAGTGGTAGCCATCCCGTGAAGGTTACAGGAAGCAGCATCGCAGACTATTCAGACACCAGCAGTGTCCATGTGCCTCAATTCGATGCGTTTTCCTCGACAGAGAAAATCATGGAGCTCATCACTACCAATCACCCGCTCGACACTCACGGTCGTCGGATGTTGAAAGGCCCTGGCCGTCCTGTCTTCCCTCCGAAGCCACGGATTCATCGTGTCAACGGGTATCTTCAGAACCCCCGTCGCATGTTCATTGATACAACCACCGGCAGCAGCGGGACCTCGGTCAGGAGCGCATTAGTCGAGAGGCTCACTGCTTCAATCCGATCTCGCAGCGCAAGGAAGCAAGCGTACCAGCAAAATTCTCAGCTTAAATCGGATCGTTGGTCCAGGGCCAGTGGCTTCGAGTCATTGGACTCCATTTCCTCAACCTACTCGGACCAACCCCCTGCGATGGATGGGTTTCAGGCTACCAACAGTACTCACGAAAGTAGGACTAATGCTGTTGTTGGATGCAAGAAGCAGCAAGGTCAGGAAACCACCTTCGGATTGTTGACGTCTCCGATTCCCAAAGAGCCCGCTCCCGTCCATCTGAAGGGCCACCAACCAGCTCAGCCAAATCACACTCAGCGACTTTCCGGTTTTAAGTCGCCAACCCTGTTCAGCTTTCCGCTCATTAGCCTTCAAGAGGCTGCCAAACGTGCGAAAATCAGGGCCCTAAACGACGGCGGCCTCGCCGTTACTAGCGGTACGAGAACACGGAAAAATTCGAGCATGGATCCTTCCAAGGCGACTCAAAGGACGACGCATCCTACACCGCACATCATGAAGCCCATCCGTGACCATCCCCGCCGTCCCACATCTGCCAGTATTTTGGGCATCTCCGAGAATCATCGCGGTTACGCCAACTCCCAAGGTACGCGAGACTCTAGTCACGTTCATCCCGTCTACTCATTCATCGCGCTGACAACCAACATAGAGAATCTCATCATGGGCCACGAGCGCGGCATCTCCAACGTGACGTCCTACAAGAGCGCGACCCCGCTCGTCGCAGGCCGCTCCTCCACCCTTTCGCGCGCCTTCCGAAACCCCTTTGAGGCCGTCGGCAGCGGCGTTCAGCGGAACACCCACCCGTATCCAGGCCATACCTTCATCTTCGACACTCCGCCGACTCTCGTCCAACGCGACAAGCGGAACGCCGCCCGCGCAGCCGCTGCAGCAGCCGGACTCGGCAACAACATGTCGCCCTCGCTGCGCCAGATCGCCGCCCTTGAGGCCGGCGCCTCGTTTGGCGCCCTCGCCACCGACGACTCGGTCTATCTGTCTTGGGAGGCCCGCAAGCGCCGCGAGGCGTTTTATTACCTCATGTGCGCCCTGGCCGTGTTCCCCTTGCTCTTGCCGCTGTTTTGGCTCGGCAAGTTCGACTCGGCTCTGTCGTGGATCACGCGAGGCGAGACGGGCTCGTTCACGCCAAAGCAGCGGTCCAGGGTCTTGTTCGTTGGGGTCATGTTTGGCTTCATCTGGGTGATTGGTATTGCGGTTGGGGGCACGGTTGCCGCGCTGAATGCTGACCCGGAGTTGAGGGCTACTTGGTAGGCCTTAGGGTTCTGGTTGGGCTTGTCCCGGACGCCCGAATTCGTGGTAGAGTTTTGGGGGATCGGTTTGGGCTTGGAGCATAGGAGATGGATGATGATGGGTTGGTTCGGTGTTTGGTGGTCACCTCAGTGGCGTTGGGCAAAAGAGATCTTCGAGTGGGTGAAGGATCTCGCTGCGAACTTTGGGTGGGTCTTCGTCTCTTTCTCTGCTTTTCGCTTCCTTTTGATTCGTTGCTTTCCTTTTACGTCTTGAGTTATACTTGCTCATTCTGACCATGATGAGGCATGAATGGAACGGATCGCACATGTAGGCTGGCTGGGCATATGACGTTATAGGCCGTGGAAAGGAAAATAAGTGTTGCATTGTGGTTGTATGTAGGATTAATGCCGCGGCAGACCTCTTTTTTTAGACACCGCTGTCATGTTCGATGATGTTTTGGTACTGTACTGTGGCGGATAGCCATAACAATGGCGGCAACCAAGGTGACCCGTGACAGGGAAGCCCTCCAATCCCTTGCTGCAGTCTTTTCCTCTAACATTGGCATGTTGTCTACTGGCTCGACATGGTGCAGTTCGCCCTGTTCAAAGTCCACATGCTGCTGTTGCGGCTGCAGCTGTGGCTTGGGATTGCCGCCCGCCCCCTCAGGTATGTATCAGGTCCCACGTTTCTCTATCATCACCTCTCCCAGAACACCGTCTGGCCGATTGAGAAAGGTCCTGAGCCGGGTAGAAAGTTCCATCCGCCGGCTGGCTGGTCCATCCAAAGTCTCGAGAGACACACCAGATATGAACCTCTTCCCCTCCGTGCGGGAGCAAAATCCCACCAACAGTTTCACTATGATCAAACTCTGCAAGGGCCTTATTTGGTGTGCACCTTTGGTCTTTTTTTTGTCCTTACCTGTGTGCAGTACATCGTCTTTACACACTCGAGTAGGAGTTTGTTGATACACTCTTCACACCACAAGCAAGGCAGTTAGTAAACAGGATTCATTCATCCTTGGTAAACCCAATCAATCATTCAAGCAAAGCCAGGTCGATAATACTGATGTTAGTGACAAAATCAAAAGGCTACTATCAATTGGCTTGACGCCCGTGAATGGTACATTAATAAGTCTCTGACTTGGCCATGTGTTGAGTAATCAATTATATGATATTACAGGGGGCGGCGTTCGACTGCAAGTATACGTACCCCCCAAACCACCGCCAAAATCATCAAATTCGTTTTTATTTTTCCCTTTCCCCAAGCATTACCGTATAAGCAAATCTATATAACAAGGCCGCTTCAATTCCATCCACAGGCTCTTAGATCCTTTTCACCAGCCCAACATTAACTCAACACAAGGAAAACACCCCCCTATCCGTACCTCCTCCTCACAACTACCTCAAACACCCCGTCACTCATCCATCTTGCCCTCCCCAAAAACAATCCCCCTCAACCTCTCCCGCTCCCCACTCTCCTCACACATGGCCCTAAACATGCCACCGGGTATCTCCCACAGCTCCCTGGGCGTCCCAAACTCGGCCACCCGCCCATCACTCAGCACCAGCACACGATCAAAGTCTGCAATGGTGCTCAGTCGGTGCGCAATGACAAGCAGCGTTGCGTCGCCAAACTCCTCCCGGATACTCCGCTGAATGAGCGCGTCGGTGTGCATGTCGACGGCCGACGTGGCCTCGTCGAGCACCATGACCTTTGGCCGCGAGACAATGGCGCGCGCAAGACACAGGAGCTGGCGCTGGCCCTGAGAGAGGTTGAGCCCGCCCTCGGAGACGGGCGAGCTCAGATCCGCAAAGGGGTTTGTGTTTTTCGGCGCGACCGAATTGGCTGCGGAGCCATCCCCCGGGAGAGCGGCGGCGGCGGCGGTGGTGGTGGTGGAGGTGTGGGAGGAGGAGGGGTTGGTGACGAGGTGGACGCGCTCGAGGCAGTCGCGGAGTTCGGCGTCGGTGTGGTGGTTGAAGGGATCGAGGTTGGAGCGGATTGTGCCAGAGAAGAGGACCGGGTCTTGCGGGATGATGGCGAGCCGTGAGCGGAGGTCGTGCAGTTTAATCTTGGAGATGTCCAGGCCGTCGACGTGAATGCTGCCTGATCGTGCTGCCAGGAAGCGGAACAAGGCTAATGTCAACGACGACTTGCCGGCTCCGGTGCGGCCGACAACGCCGATCCTCTCGTTCCGGTTGATGCTGAAGGTAAGACCCTTGAGAACGGGTGGTAGATCGGGGGCATATGCGACGACCAGGTCATTGACCTCAATGCGGCCCTCGGTCGGCCAGGCGGCGGGCGGGCTCTCGCCGCCAAGCGCTTCGGTCGGGAGCTCAGTGTACTGCGGCATCAACGTCAGTTTCACATCTCTCTTCTCGTCAGATAAACTGGGCTTTACCTCAATAATCCGCTCCGCGGCATTCATATTCAGCTCCACATTCGCATAGAGCCGAATAGTCCACATCACGGAGCTCGAGAACTCGAGGGCAAACGCGAGCGCAAACCCAGCCAGCGCCGAGTCGATCCCAGGAGTAAGCAGGATGAGAATCGACACAAAGCTCGAGAAGAACGACCCCACGAGCGACATGCGCCAGCCCATCCACCTATTGAATAGCCACAGGTGCCATGTCGCAGTAGAATAGTCGTCAATCTTGCGGTACATGCGCTCCACGTAGACCTGAGCCTTGCCGAAGCCGCGAATGGTGGTGACTCCAGTAAGAGCCGAGCCGAACTGCTCGAAGACGGGCGACTTGGTCGTGCTCTCCAGGCGCTTGACAGGGCGTGCGCCGTTGAGATAGCGGATGGCGTAGTAGAGGCAGATGAGCAAGAGGATGACGGCCAAGAGCACAATGAGTGGTGACACAAAGAGGCCAGCAACGATCACCGCCATCAAGCCGAGGAAGGAATTGGCCCCAAAACTCACAGAGTTGGCTAATTGCGAGTCAATGGTGTTGAAGTCGGCCGTGTACCGGTTCAAGATTCGACCTACGGGAACTGTGTCAAGCCAGCGGATAGGGGTGCGCAGAATGGTGAAATTCAGCTTGGCGAAAAGCTTACGGCTCGCGCGGATTGAGCCGAAGTAGATGTAGAGGTACTTCAACGTGCCGATGATGGAGGAAATGACTGCCAGGGCAACGTAGATGCCAAGATAGTAGACCAGCGTGCCCTGGAACCCAACAGCTGGGGCGGACATGGCGTGGATGGATGTCTGACGGACACCGTCGGCATAAGAATATCCGTACACGCTCGGGATATTGGGGATCCGCTGGCTGTGGACGGCCTGTTCCTGATAGTTGCCCGTCCAGATTTTGAGCCACCATGAGCGCCCTAGATTCTCCTGTTAGCAAGCCGACGATGAGGGAACGTAACACAGAGGCGAACTTACCAACGTTTAGACCCTGTACAACCAGGAAGACGAATAGCGCAAAGATCCAGAAGAAGAAGCCACCGCTATCCTTCAGATAGGTGGAGTAGACATGCTTCTTGACATGACCCTGCTCGCGCGTCTCCTCCTCGACAAACTTGCGTGCGACCGGCGCCTTGGACGTCACCTTCTTCAGTGTGTTACCGTCCACGCCATCCTGCTCGCGTTCCTCGACCGAGGAGCCATCCGAGTTAGCTGCCGTGGCCAGCTCGTCGGCCTCAACCTCCTCGGCCGTCTGCTCGTGGCTTTTTATCTTCTGAAGGGTGCCCTCCTCGCGAAGCTCCGAAAGCAGGCCGGCGTGTAAGACGCCGCCATCGCCGAGCTCGACCAGATACTTCGTCTTGGGCTCGCAGAGAGCAACGTGGTGGGTGACCAGGATCCTCGTCCTGCCGACCGCCAGCTCTCCGTTGAGGCACTTCTCAAAGATGTGGCGACCGACATGCGCGTCGACGGCACTGAAGATGTCGTCCAGGACGAGGATACCCGCTCTGGAATAGATCGCTCTGGCAAGCGTGACGCGCCACTTCTGGCCGCCACTGAGGTTGATACCATTCGCACCGATCTCGGTGTTCTCGCCATCATCCAGCATCTCGAGGTCCTTTTTCAGCGCGCAGGTCGCGACCGTCTTGTTGTAGCGCTCTTCATCGTACGGCAGCCCAAACAGGATGTTTTCCTTGATACTGGCGTTTTCAATCCATGGGATCTGGGCTACGTACGCAATGGCTTCAGGAATGATCCAGTTGCCCTTATTGGCTTTACTGTCGTGCCGCTCGGACAACGGTGGCGCTCTCGGGACGTATATGGTCCCACCCAGAACATCGACTTCGCCCAAGATGGCCGCCAGCATCAGACTCTTGCCCGTTCCCGTCTTGCCTGAAATGACCGACAGCTCGCCCTTGGGAAAGGTAATGTTGATGTTGCGAAGGACAAATCTCTCCGACTCATCCATTTCCTCGTCCGACGGCCAAGCAATGGAGGTATTGTCAAAAGACACCTCGTCGGCGTCCTTTGAGATCGTTTCCACCTCGGGCGAGTTGAGATACTGCTCAATACGTTTAATGGAGACCCAAGCATCCAAGAGATCTGTGGTGAGCTCCGGGACAATCGACAGGGTCATTTCGAGCCCCTTGAACACCCCCAAGCTGACAAAAGCCACCGACGGAGCCAGAGAGCCCGTCAAGGCGGCGTACACGGCGAGGGAGATGGCAGATAACAAGATGGGGCTCGTCACCCAGCAAGCCAGCAGCATCGTGTCGTTCATGAAGACGCTCCAAACGGCACTGAGTTCCCGTTCCCGCACGTCGCCAATCTTCTTCTCCCATTCGGGCTCCAGGGCGGAGAACTTGATCTGGCGGATCCCCTGGAGAGCCTCGGTTACCACCTCCATCTTGGCGTCCCTGACCTTCATCAGTCTATCCTGAGAGTCTGAGTACCGCTTGGAGAAGTAGATATTGACCGGCATGATGGCAAGCATAGCCGAGAAACCAGCCAGGAGCGGCTTCCAGCCGAGCAGGTCGACCAGGAAGACAAGCGAGACAACAAGCTTGAACAGACTGCCCGGTAACAAATTCTGATAGGCGCAAAAGTCGGACACTCTCTTCCCATCGACGCCAATCAGGTTGACGGTGCTCTGCTTGCTCTTCTTGAGCTTTTCCGAGTCATCCTCTTCGACGCCCGCGGCGGATGGAGTGGTGGGCCCTGCAGCCTCAGCATCTCCCTCCTGGGAAGTTTTGGTCTTGGATCTCTCGCCGCCCTTGACATCCTTTCTGCGCATCGACTTTTCAAAGATGAGGGCCGACAGCTGAGCGCGAATGGGAATTTGGAGCTCGGAGTAGGCCAGCCACCAGACGTAGGACTCCACCCACGACTGCGCGATGATGACGATTCCAAGCCAGACAACCCACATCCAGGCCTCGATGTCCTGCTTCTTCCCAGGCTCGCGGGTCTCGAGGAATCTGAGGAGCTGCAGAATGACCCATTGTGGAGCGAAGTTCAGGACTGAGGCGGCAAGTGTCGCAAGCCACTGCAGGGCGAGGGGCTTCTTGTGCGCCAGGACAAGAGACAGCCAAAGGCGCCGACCGCTGGTCTTCAGCTTCTTCCAGTCGGCAGATACCGCGGCCGCGCGGGTGTATTGATCCGGTCTGGTGAGATCAGCCAGATCCAGATCTTTCTTCTTCGAAGCAAGGTTGAGAAGACCGGATGGCCAACTCCACGTGAAGCGACTGAAGGCGGAGACGGTGTACATGCGATCCACCAGTTCTCCCTGGTAGAACACATCGGGCCGCCTGGGGATGCAGAGTGCCGAGATGGCGAGGGACACGCTGCAGACGAGCTCAACCACGCCGAGGGCGAATGCAGCGGGCGCAGACTTCAGCAGGCGTTCGGCGGTCTCGGTGCCCTGGGCGAGGAGAATACCGCCCAGAACTATGGCCGAGAAGAAGGTGTAGATGCCAAGACGGTAGGCCTGGACTGAACTCCTGCTCGAGGCTACAGCTGCAGCTTGGAACAGCAGGAGAGCCTACGTGGGGTGTTATTATTGTGTTTGCGAACTTGAACAAGCATTGCATCCCCTCTCGACTTACCCAAGCACCCGTGCCAAGGCTATCTGTCAAGAGCCGCCCTTCAGTGTGAGGCGATACCCCCAAGAGAGCAATGGACATGGCGAGGCCGGCAGCCGCAGAAGTCAGGGCAAGTGACTTCGGCAGCTTGGCCGAGTAGGCCTTTATCGACTCGAGCGTAGCCTTGCCATCGCCGTCTTCGTATGTGTCCTGTTTCGCATCTCGCTTGCTGAGACGGGTCACGATGCTGCTCAGAGCCGGCGCTGAGCAGAGCGCAATGAGTGCAGTTCCGGCTCCAATGGCGTTTAGCATGGAGTTGGAAGCATCGATCGGCATTGTAGACCGTGACGGATGAGAGGTCGCGACCCGGCTCTGACTTGTGGTCTCAGCTGCCAGGTCCCTGATATTCACGGAGTACGGCGGAAGGGACCTCGGAAGTCGGCGCTCTGATGGTATCTCCGAGTGTGCTGAGCTTGGCAAATGATGTGAACTTGATCACCTTCACTTTGAGTCCCGAAGTCCCTGGAATGTAAGTTTTCTTTAATGCCTGCGACAGTTGAGGTCGTTGGTAATCCCACGAATCTGAGTGGAATGCGGCGAGAGCTCCGGTCCACGGCTCCACAAGGTTGCCTTTGTTGTTGGTGTGAGGCGGTGGATCCGCTGCGGTGACTGGAAAGAGACTGGAACCAACCCCGTATCAAGAAGGAATGGTTCAAGAAAGAATATCCCGGACTCAGCGGGAGGGACTCAGGCGGTCATCAATTAAATCGAATCAGCAGCATCTCCCTTTGGCGATATACAGGGGAGGACAAGAGAGAAATATCCGTGGCACAGTGAGTTCCATTTCCACTGCAGCCTCTGCATGTCCTGATGGTTGCCGTGATTTGACTCATACGGTGACCGGGGAGCTCGAAGTGGTGGGAAGGCCGGGCGGTAAGTTGGAGACAACCCCCGGTTTGTCAGCATCAACAGCAATTGAGCACCTTCCAATCTCAGCAACCTGGAACCAGATGCCGACACTTCGGGAATGAAAATTCGCCTGTTTCAAACCCAAGTACTCCGTACTGTGTAAGACATCTATCCGTACGGAGCACCTTACCAAGTAATATACCTTCCAATTCTTGAGAGACGATCTCTCTGCTCTCTGCTGGCTGGCCGGCGTGTCTGAGTCATTTTGAGACATGTGTACGTATCGATCATTTCGGTGATTGTGATCAGCAATTTCTCCAACACCTGAACCACACCGAAGGGAAGCCGCGCAGCCGGAAGCCGTGAACATGGGTCGGCCCGCAGCGGGCGCCGCCGCCGTCGCTGCCGCCGTGTCTGTGGTCACCGGTCTTGGCAGCCTGGCCTCGCCCCGCACTTTTTGCTCCTTTGAACTTCGAGTTCCAAGTCACTTGGGACGTTGCATTGGTGCATAAAACTGGCAGCCACACCAAAGTAAATGCTCTTAGCTTGGCCGATGCGCTCTGACAACCTTCCGGGTATCGCCGGGCTTGGTGGGAGGTCGATGTCGTTGTCCCTTTGTCTTCCGAGTTGGTCGAGCAGGGCAGCGTCGGGTTAGGGTTATCGTCCCTGCAAGGGATATTGTCAGCGCCCAACGCAAAAGGCTCCGAGGCCGAGAGAATGAAAGTTAGATTGAGAGACAAGGGGAAGTGTGAGAATATACGAACATGAACATGCGAAAATCGAGTAGAAAAGAAAACAAGCGCGGGAACAGTATCTGCCGTCCATCGGGCAACCACTACCGAGCAAAGTCAACAAACGGACTCGCTTAACATGCCCCGTTCTGCTTGGTCTGGTGTTCGTCAGTAACCAAGTAGGACTTGAATCTAGTCGAACTCGGCACAATACATACAGATGCATTACACCTTACCCTTCGCAGCTTTGAACTGAGTCATGGCCGGAAACGTAAGGTCATATGCAGCACGAGACAGCTAACAAAATCCTGGCTGGCTGCATGTGGGCAAGGTAAGTACTGGGCGACGGCGGCGTGTAAAGAAAACCCTCTGAAGGCGAAAGCTATCTTGGTTGCAAGGCAGAGTATGGCCCCTGCTAGACTCTGCTGGACTAATTTGAACTAGGTGCGACGGTGATGTCTGAAAAGAGACTGGGAGATGGGAGCCATGCTTGTGGTCAGCCACAGGAAGCCCCCTGTTACACAGCCTTCCCAAGACCTGAGCTGCTCTGGGGCGAGTTGGCAACCCCTAAGAACGGATAGAGATGGTCATTGTTCAAGTGTGGTTTGCTTGGAAAGGTGCTGCTGAGCAGTCCTCTTTCGCCAACGAATCGCTTTGCGATGCAGTGATGGCATAAGCTCCTTGGTACACGGGCTTGTTAAGCCGCGATTTGTGTATGGTCGTGGGGTCTTAAAGTAACAGCGGTCTAAGGTCCGTACATGTGTAAGAGTTGCGGTGTCCCCACAGTGGGGTACCTCACGGCGCCCATCACACCAGGTGGAGCTTGCCATGCGGGCGGCCCGGACTGCAGCACAAGGTCCATCATGGTCATGACACCGCCAAACGAGACCTGGACTGGACTTCCCTCTACTACACGCCGTACTTTTCCAAATCCTAGACCTCAACAAGACGGCAAACCGACCCACAGGAGAAATACCTGTCGTCGGCTTCATTCTTCCGTCTGCTGTATTTGCGGCCATCTTCTGCGCGGCTCAACCTCGCATCTAGTCGTGCCAACAACACGATGCCCAGAGATCTCGCTCCATAGGTAGCCACCGCCTGCATCGCCCGCCACTCTCGGATTTCGAGCATTCGAGTCTCCGGAATTCAGGTTTCTGAGAAATGGAGGCAAAACAGAAGCTAGAGTCTCTCCTGGACGAACTGTCCAAGTTCAAGAGGCTGCCCAGACTCTCAGCAGCAGCACGCGATGTCGATAAGATTATCGACCTGCTCAGCGATGCACGCCATCAGATCGCCGGAGGTGTGTCCATTATCGTCGTTCCACGGCCGCCAGAAGGCCTGTCTGCTCACCTTTGCCGCAGCAATGGATCCACACACGGCGAGCCTGACCATGACGAAGCTCCAGAACCCCGTCAAGACGGCCTTCGACAAGGTCAACGACGACCTGAAGGCGGCATCATCGGCACACAAGAAGGTGGGAAGGGCCCTAGACAAGCACTTCCCTTTGAAAGAGCTACCCACCGACAACGACGACATGGGGAGACAATTGTCGCTCATTAACCGCGCCATCGCCATGCACCTGCTACGAGAAGGCCAGTTCAGTGTGGCCTCGACCTTCATAGGCGAGGTCCAGGCCAAAACCCCACAGGCCGGAGCTGCCACCTTTGATGAGACCATGGGCGAGGACGGCGACGAAGAAGACGATGATGACGACGATAACGACACAGACGCCGACGGGTCCCTGGACCGAGCTACGTCTCATGGCGACGAGTACGACCTCTCCTCTCTTCACTCTCAAGAGTTACAGGATCGGTTTGCCGAGATGTACCGCATCCTCCAAGAGCTCAAGGCCCACAACCTGCTCCCGGCGATACAGTGGGCGAGAGAGAACTCCGTTGAGCTCGAAGCCCGTGGCAGCAACCTCGAGTTCGAGCTCTCCAAGCTGCAGTTTGTCTGGCTCTTCAAAGGCCCCGCTGTCAACGGCTTGCCGGACGACCAAAACAACGGACTGTCGGGCGCCCTGGCCTACGCCCGAGATCACTTTGGCCGCTTCCAGGCCCGCCACCTGCGCGAGATCCAGCAGCTGGCCAGCGCCATGGTTTTCGCGCCCAACCTGGCCGCCTCGCCCTACCAGCACATCTTTTCCATCCCGACCGCCTTCACTGACGTGTCCGCCTCCTTCACCCGCGAGTTCTGCAGCCTGCTCGGCCTGTCGGCGGAGTCTCCGCTATACTTGGCAGTGACGGCCGGCGCGCTGGCCCTGCCGCGCCTCATAAAGTACATGCTGGCTACGCGGTCCAAGGGCACCGAGTGGACGACGGCGGGTGAGCTTCCTTTTGAGACGCCCTTGCCCGAGAGCATGCTCTTCCACAGCATCTTTGTCTGCCCCGTCTCCAAGGAGCAGACCACCGAGGTGAACCCGCCCATGGTGATCCCCTGCGGCCACATGCTGGCCCGCGACACGCTGCAGAAGCTGTGCAAGGGCAACCGCTTCAAGTGCCCCTACTGTCCGAGCGAGGGGCTGATGCGGGACGCTCGACGAGTCGTGCTGTAGGGCGGCGAGGCGTGGACCGCGACAGTGATGCGCATGAAGATGGGGTGGGGGTCCTTGTACGCGTATTACCCGGGCGTCGGGGATATCGAGGACATTGCCGGGCTTGCTCTTTCTTTTTTTTTGTTTGTTTCTTCTTTTTGTTTTTCCATTCTTACCCTTTGGTCTTTGAAGGAGAGGCATATGGGGCTATTGGGGTTCCTGGCGAGGGATGGAGCTGCTCTGCGTTTTGGAGTTAATCTGGTACTTGTTTGGTTACTGGCAGGCGGGGGCAGGACATGGCTCGGGTAAGTACACATTATCGGTAACGGACAACAGGAAGGGCGTCGGGGGTAGATAGATTGACATTATCCTTATCATTCAATCTTGAAATTCCCAACGGTTGAGGTGTTCAGATCTCCAGGTTGCTTCATCGCCACTGCTACTCCTGAGCTGTATAGATGGCAACACTTCAGAATGCTTCTTCTAGCTCGTGCACATTAATTAGAGCAGAGACCATACAAACTCACCAACTCTCACCCATAACCATGACCGACAGCAATACGCAAATGCAGCTAAACATGTTGCGAGTTCCTTCCGTTGCCCGCTTCCATTTCTTGAATACATCCTCCCCGAGCCCGACCCCAGTCCCTCTCCCAACTGACATTCCCCTTTCAGCTCTCCATGTCGAAGCAACCACCAATGTTTGCCGGCCACTCAGCCGACCAGCAGGCAGGCCAGAGCACGAGGAGAGCTCTTGATTCTAGTACCTACCTCCTTTGATCCAAAGCCAAATATACTCTCAAAACGGGCCCCGGAAAACTGAATAAGAACGCCATTCTCCCCGGGTTCCGCGTACCATGCCTTCCCCTTTAAAACCCCCCAACGCAAGAAAAAAAACACTGCGAAACGACTTGCTCACGGAAAACAATGCCAGGGACTGTGTGGACATTTCAATGATCGCATATAAAGATGCAGTGTGATAAAAGAACAAAACCAAGAAATTCGAGATGGGGATATCTAATGCTGACCAAATAGCTGCGGCTTCCTGCTTGCCAAACAATAAAAGAAGGAATGATGTTGAGTTCCAATTGGCTCAGCTTCAGGAACTCCAGGGTCGTGAATCTCGTTATATGGCAAAATGAGGCCATCGTGCTCTGCACCTTGCTTCGTTTTTTTTTTCTGTTTTCTAACATTCCCACTACCCCTCACCGCCGCTTGTCCTAAATCAATACCATGTTAATCGATCGTCATCCGAGTGGGAAGCGACGGTTTCTGGTCGTTCAACTGATACGAGTTGGCGTCTTCCTTCTCCGGGTCCGGGGCCGCCGGCCGGACGAGATGGGTCTTCAGGCCAGCGCCAAAGTTGCTCATGCAGATGAAGGCGTTGGTGATGGTCAGGATGATGAGGATGATAGTCAGCACGGCGAAGGCCGTGAGCGAGCGCTGGACGGCCTTGTAGTCGTCCTTGTGACCGGGTTGGTAGATGCGGACCAACTTGAAGAAGAAGTAGGCCAGGCCGCCAAAGTAGAGGAGAATGACGAAGCACACGCCCACGCGATTCTCGCGCTGGGTGAAGAAGGCGGCGCAGAGAAGAATGGCGATGGTGATGGGGATGGCGGCTACGTGTAGGCCGAGCTCGAAGTCCTTGAGGCCGTTGACGATGACCAGGAACTGGATGGTGAAACCGAGGAAGAAGAAGAAGTCGAACTTGAGCAGGGCAATGTAGATCTGCATGGGTGTTAGCACCGCCGCACGCTACCCTTGGCCCCATCCGTCATAAGAAAGTGTACCTGATAGTGCAGGAAGCGCTTCTTCATGCGGTAGTCCGCACCGATCTGCTTCAGAATATCCCACGCGAACTCGCGGTAAAGCTGATATGCGAGGGCGCCCATGGCGATGGTCACGACACCCACGATGGCGGGAACGGCAACGAGGAACGGCTTGCAGAGTGCCCACACGTCCCTGTCCTGCTTATCCGGCTTGATCAGCCCAGCGTCCAGCAGCTTGCCGATGGACTTTTCGATCTGATCGATCTGGAGGATGGCGTAGACAAAAATGGCCAGGTTGGCGATGCAGAGGCCAATGACCTGAATGGTATTCTTGAGCCGCAGGGCGTCCCATGATAGGATCAGGATGTAGAGGAAGCCAAAGATGAAGAGCGCCAGAAAGGTCGGGATCGTGCGATACTGTGATTTTTGTTCGGCAGTGGCGTCTTGGTCATACTGGTATTTAAGGCTATACTGGAATCTCGCGAACACGTACCTGGGGGTTCCCAAGTCAGCATCCCGGTTTGGAGTGTTAGTATCGAGATTGCCCATGACTTACGCCTCGAAAGCCATACAGACTAGCGCCTGCAGGCCGACAACAAGAAAGAAGAGCTTGGCCCATTTTGACGCAAGAAACTCTGACGAGAAAAGTGGCTGTTTCTTGGTATGGCCGGAGCTAACAGGGGTGGCCGAGCCCATCATGGTGCTGTCCCGATAGTGCGGGCTGGTGTAGGTTCCGTCAAAGCTTGAGATGGGCTGCGAGCCGGCCACGTACGACCGGCGCAGTTCCCGTTGCGGAGCCAGGACGGGCAATTCTCAAGGCGAACGAATCGCCCAAGGCGGGGTCGGGAGAGTTGTCTGTTTCTGTGGTTTGAAGTTGAACGACGGTTGGCGGCGGCGATGGGCGCGATCGGCTTTTGAAAGGGGTCTAGGGGGGAGGGTCGAGAAGTTCACGGCTCGTTAGCCCTTCACAAGAGAGGATTGATGAGACTCGAAAGCGAAAGGTGGTCGCGCGCGTTCCTCTGCGGACGTCGGCTGAGGTGTGTCGCAGCGATCAGCGACGAGCACTGCTGGGTCCAGGGGTGGTTCTGCTTTGACTTTTGTCGGCGGAGGGCAGGCTGAAACGCATTGGGGAGCTGATGTGTTGCGGGCGTGACGAGGACTTGGCTCGCCGTTGACGTTTCCCGGGACTCGATTTTCGGAGGACACTGGCTCAGATTCAAAAGGGGCCTTGTGCAACTATCAGGCGAGGCCTGGTCACGGTGTGAACGACTGGAGTTTGACGGTGTGTGAAAGAAATAGCAAAACAGAAAGCGAGGAATTAAAACAAACTTAATGCGCAAATTCTAGGTGGTAACTTAAAGAGATCACAAGATGAAAAAGAGGGAGCCCTGAGCAGGGTCTCGAGGTGGGATCCATTGATACGGGGCAGGACTGAGGCTTGCCAAGGCGAGAACCCACTACAGGACTCTTGCAAGCACCAAAAAGGGGTTAACGTTAGCTCCACATTGGATCAGCCTCATGCCAGCCCTGGTCTGAGGCTGTGCTGTCCCCAGATCTCTGTGTGTCAGCCTTGGTGCGTTCTGGCCTTGCCTGACTGACGCCATATCAGGTCCCCTTCCATCCTCCTGTGCTCTGGCTTCTATACAGCTCTGTGCTCCATACCCCCTAAGTATCATGATACCCACAGAGCTACCCTATTCTTTCGGGATCATAAGGTACCCTAGATGACCTGACGTCGCTGGCCCCTGGGTTCCACCCTGTGTTTCGGGTCACTCACGGCCACTGAAGAAGAATCCGCCCAACAGCAACAATCAGGAACAGCTTTCCAGGTCGCCTTCGACAAATTTAAATCGATAACTACGGCCCCGTAATTCACCACACTGAACATCCGAGCTGCGATCTTAAAGTTGGTGATACATGTGCAGTGCAGCGACGTTACCAGACAAGTCTGGTCTGCGGAATCTGCCTTCCAACCCAACCCCACATGAGCATGGTCGCGATTCGCCTTGCGGACCGTGGGGCACGTCATGACCCTTCTTGACCACTCGAACGCCGACCCCACAGGAATGCGAAAATGTGAACCTCGTTTTCGCACGACGAGTTCTTGATGACGGTTGTTGAACTTGCATCGGATCCATGGATCCATCCTCGAGGCTGGCGAATGCCGATGCCCCGCCCGGAATTCGCTCGCGCCATAACTGGATTTCCACTGGCTGCCGGAGATCGCAGGCACTCCGAGGTACAATACCAGCATGGAATGCAGTCAACAGATCAGCGGGTTGCGATTGTTCGACTTTGTGGCGAGAGCATGGAGTCAGGACGGTACAGTGGTCATTGTAAATTGAGTCTTTCAACAACTTGAACCTCCAAGCCCGCCGCCGGCCGCCAGCCCTCAGAAGCTCTTCACCTTCCCGCTCATGGCTTGCCGCGGTAATAAGGATGCCAAAACGCCAATCACCACGTGCAAGGAACCTCGTCCCACCTAGACATGACCCGGCCGCCCTCGTTCCACTCGGTTGACTTCCTAATGCAACGCTTGGGCTGGTTATCGAAGAAGAAATGTCCCCTCTGCGCCCCCGGGTCGACGCATAGCGTGTTCATGCTTGGGACTCCGGGAGGATCGCGACAGCCTCCGCTGGGGTCGATCCAGTAACCGCCGTAGGCTGTATACCATGTCCCATTAATGAAGCAAGGGGGGATTGTCCCGGGGCATGAAGTCTCAACTATCATGTAGTCCGCCGCCGCGAGGGTGACGAGGGGGGCTAGGACGGCGAGGGGTTGGGGAGTGCATCTCGGAGCTGTTGGAACAGAGCAGTTAGCTTCATGGGCCCGGGCTCGGTGATGAGTTGCTTGGTGGGGATACAGACTGCTTAGGTAGACGTCGGCTTGTCAATTCAAGCGAGAACCTTGGGATCTTGTCCGCCGTTTGCTTGTGGAGTTGCGAGGCAAATTGCTGAAGAACGGACTCTGCCCCTGCTCGACTTTGGTTGTTGGCGCGCGTCATCCATGTCACGGACAGGGCATGAAGTTCGTCAAATCCGTGGAACTTCAGACACTCTCATTGGCAAGCTGTACGAAAGTACTACCTAGGCGCAGGGAGGTTGATGCAGTTGGTGATCGTAGAGGTTGGTTGATGCAGATGTTGGCTGAGGCAGATGTTGGTTGATACAGATGTTGGTTGATGCCAAGATGTTGGGTTGGTTACCAAACCAAGGCCACGAGAGCCAGAGATCCAGAGACCCAAAGAGCTAGAGAGCAAGCGAGAGAACAAGGAGTTGAAGATGTGTGTTGGTGGTTTAACGTGTTGTAAGAAATGAGTCTGAGTATTCACTATGCCTCAGAACCAAACTGTCAACAAAGCAGCTCCATTCAAGATTCAGATTGGAGTAGCTATCCACATATCTATGGTGAGATGAGGTCTATATCAGGCCGCCCATAACAAAAGAAAAGCCCACAAATGTCCCAACGCCTGACCGATCTCGCCCGCTGTGACGCTGGGCCGTCTATATCCCTACAGAATCCCCGTGTGGCCTACTCAAACACGACACACAAAAGAGAAAATATGAACCGTACCGGCCAACCCATTTTTCCACTGACTCACTTGTCGCTGGACCTGGGTTGCGCCGCCTCGCGCTGCTCCTGCTTCTGCTCTAACCTGGCCGCATCCAGCATATCCTTCTCAGCATCCAGCGCCTCGCCGACCTGCGCCTTCTCAATGGTACCGTCCGCCTCGGCATGAGCCTGCCTCTCCTCCTTGTCATCGATATCCTCGTTGTCCCGCGGCGTGGCAAATCCGGTGGCCTGGTTCTGCTGGTCCTGCTCAAGCTCCTCGTCAATGAGCTCTTGCTGCTCCTTGAGCACCTCGAGGCGCTGCTTGTTGGTGGCGGCGCCCTCGGCGTTGTGCACCTCGAGCTCGATCTCGTGGAACAGCTCTTCCGGGATTGACGACAGCACGCCCGTCAGCGCCTCGATCTGGCCCGAGAACCCCTCGTCGGACTGCGTCTGGCCGTACATGTAGGCGTTGCTGAGGACCAGCAGCGTGGAGGGCACGCCGTCGCGCAGCCGCAGGTCAAGCCAGGTCTGCAGGTCCTCGCGCAGCCGGGCCGGCGAGACCCCGTGGCTTTTGATGCCGCGGCTGGCGCAAGCCATCTGGAGCTCCGAGACCGACAGGACGTCGACGCCCTCGTAGCTGATGGCGCGGTCGTCGCGCTTGATCTGCCGCATGCGGTGGCGGATCTGGTACCGCAGCATCATGTCGGTGCCGAACGTGTTCAGGTTGAGATAGCGGCACATGGACACGAGCTGGGGACGGGACAGGTTGTCGAGCGTGAGGTCGTCCTTGAAGATCTTGCACACCTTAATGACATCCTCGGCCGTCGGCTTCTCCCCCGTGGAGCGTAGCTTACGGAAGAAGTTTGTGAACTCCTCCGTTCGCGTCGTCGCCTGCGTCAGGGGAAGACCTGTCTCCCTCAAGGTCTGGCGGAGGAAGTCGCTAACTTCCCTCCGGGTAGCCCGCAGCGTCGACGCCTTCTGGTCCTTGGACTTTTGGCCCTCGTACGTGCTGGGCAGCATGTTGGGGAAGAGCTTAAGGGCGACCGGCAGCAGGAGTTCAGCGAACGGAACAATGACGAAGACGGAGAAGGGGACCAGCCGGCCGAGATCCTGGACGGTGCGCTGCAGCTGCCGGTTCTCTCTCCGCGTGAGCTCGTAGCCGGCGGCCATCTTAAGCGCGAGGCGCGAGCTGATCTTGACTTCGGCCGCCAGCAGCTTGGTGCCGTCCCAGTAATGTTGTACCTCCTTTCTGATCTTTTGCCCAAGCGTCAGCTTCTTCTCCTCTTTCTTGGCCTCGGCGCCTTCTACGGCGCCTTCCTTCTGGTCGGCGAGCTGAGTGAGCGACGCATCTGTATCGGCAGACGCTTTATTGCCCTCCTTAGCGGCCTCCTGCACTTCGGTATCCGTCTTTGGCTTCTCGGCCTTCGCTGCGGGCTTCGCGCTGCTGGCAGGTTCCCTTGGAAGTGGTTTCTTAGCCTCCTCTGGGTTAAACCCTGGCGGCGGGCCGCCGGGAGGGCCGTGGGTAGTTGTTCCCGAGGTTGTGAGGGTCCGAATTGGGATGAGCAGGGCAGAGGCCGGACCCAGGGTCTGCGCATTGCGCGCAAAATGGATCGATGTGGCGAGGAGAGCTGATTTGGGAAGAGCGCGGCCTGGGCAGCAGATCAGCGGTGCACTCAAAGCTGCGGGAGCAGAGGACTCACCAGTGCCCATGAACGGGTTGACCACCAGCGCCCGACGCGCAACTCTTGTGGAGGCGCTCATGGCGACTGTCTGTGAGGCGAAGGGAGGGAGCGTAGCGGGGATAGTTGGATAGAGACGCTGACTCTTGTCCTAGCTAGCGGTTCGTTGAGGTGGATAAAGAAGTTGACAGTCGTCACCGATGCGTTGATGGGAGATGCGGTTATGCTGGCAAACGTCAATGAAGTCAATAACGAGCGTTGACCGCAACCGGGAAGCAGAGACTATTGGGAAACAGGGTAGTTGACGTTGTGTAGCCACTCAGGCATGAGTTGTCCAAATAGCAGAAAGAGTGGGAGAGGGAAGCGTACACTCAAGACTCAACTGAGAAAGCGAAAGTACAATCAAGGTCGGGTGTATGGTGACGGTGCTGCAAAAGGGGCGTACTCCATCTGTTTGGCATCAAACCCATCCTTGGCCAACGTTTCGCTGCGTTTCCAATCCGCCGGTCCATTCCGCCCCGCGGTCGCCCCAGGCGAGTCAGGAACGGAGCCAGATATCACGTGACTTGGCCGGATCAAATGACCAGACCATCCCGATGTCAAAACGTGCAGAACGGGTGCCTTGCTGTTTGGCTGAAGTCCGGCTTTGATGTTCCACGACTTTCCCGGTTTGCACGCAACCGATGAGGACTCGCCACGTCTCTCGACAGGCCATTTCTTTCGAGCCTGAATCCTCAGTTTGAGGGTTTCATCCTGGGCTGTTTCGTTGACCTACACAGTTGAATGCTGCAACTCCATTCCCAGTACGAATACCCGTTTTGATTGATGGATCTTCAGAAACAGCCTTGCTGGAGACTGAAGTCGACCTTGAGTTTCCAGACTGTACAATAAGGCTAACCCTGAGAACTCTTCACCCATTCATGTGTTGCAGCGGTGTCGGTGTTCCTGAGATCTCTCAACAGAAAAACACCGTTCCAATTTTGGTGAGGAGGCTGGCCCTGTCTAGCAAACCTCCGTATCCGTTAGTCCCGGGCCATGCAAGGCAATTTCTCCACGGCAACAGCGCGGCCCTTCTTATGTGCATGTTAACAGGACGAGCTGCGCAAAACTGCTTTTATATAGCCTCCCACTTGAAACTTACAACTACATGTACCACATAGCCTCTGCTTTGATCTCGGCTCTCTGACACTGCCAAGCATGCAGTTTCAGTAACCTGCGATTCTCTGTGCGTCCAGGTTAAGAACTTCTCGCCGATCAACCGTTGCCCCGCACTCCGATTTGTGTCCGGGGCCGAGCTTGCTTGTGCTACCCCGGATTCAGAATTGTGTGTTACCTATCCGTCAGTACCTTGGCTCGCCAGATCTTGCCTGCGCCGTCCCTCTGCTATCCGCTTCCCGCTCCCATCCGCCTGCACCACAGAGAACGGACCGCAGAACAATGCGCCTTCGAAAGGCTGCCCGAGTCATCCTGGTAGGGGCGCCGGGCGTAGGCAAGGGAACGCAGTCGGAGCGGCTACTCAAGAGGTTTCCGCAGTTGTCGTCCATCAGCTCCGGAGACCTCCTGCGGCACAATGTCAAGCAGCGGACACCGCTCGGTGCGTGCAATTCACCCGTCAATACCGCCTACGGCTGTGAAAGACTTACTTAGTAAACCACTGCAGGAATCAAGGTGGAAAGCACCATGAAGGCCGGCGGCCTCGTCCCCGATGACCTCATACTGCGGCTCATCAGCAACGAGTTGAGCCAGCGCGGCTGGATCTACTCGGGCCACCACCCCTCCGACAACGTCATGACCCTATCCTCCTCCGCCATCAACACCTCCTCCTCCGACGCCCACCCCAACCCCTACCAAGACGACGCCGAAGTCGCCGCCTTCCTCTCCTCACCGGCGCACGCGCGCAGCAGGAGCTACGGCCACAACCCGCCGTGCCCCAGGGTCAACGAAGACCCATCCGCCTCGTTTCTCCTCGACGGCTTCCCGCGCACCGCGGCGCAGGCCACCCGTCTCGACGAGATCGTGCCCATCAACCTGGCCGTGTCCATCAAGACGCCGCTCGAGGTCATCATGGAGCGCATCGGCGGGCGGTGGGTGCACGAGCCATCGGGCAGGGTGTACAACACGACGTTCAACGCGCCGCGCGTGGCCGGCCGCGACGACGTGACGGGCGAGCCGCTCGTGCGGAGGGCCGACGATAGCGAGGAGGTGTACCGTGAGAGGTGGCGCAAGTTCCAGGAGACGAGCGAACCGCTGCTGGAGCACTATGCGCGCAAGGGCGTGCTGTGGGAGGTGGAGGGGTTGAGTAGTGACGAGATCACGCCGGTGCTGCTGAGCGAGTTTGAGAGGCGGTTTGGGGAATAGCATTATTTGGGCTTGTTGGAAGGGTCTTGTGTTGGAGTGAGTCTCTGTTGTTTGTACTAACCTCCAGGGTTGATAGAGCAGGCAGCATGCTGCTGCGGATGGGACGGCGCTGGGCGTTTGTGGGATAGAGGCCAGTGGGCAACTTGTCTTGGGCTTTCTGGGTATGATGTTTAGGGCCAATTTGGTTCTTTGTAACAAATTGAATATCTAATGCAATCCTTACTACTTCTACGGTTTATATGTCGCGAGAGTCGTGCCTCATCTACGTACGATGGCAATAGGGCTGAGGTTACAAGAGCTCTTGCTGCGATGTCGGCATGGCCATGGAAGTTCGGGGCTGGCTGGACACGCTATCTGGCCATCGTCCGAACTATAAACACAGCAGAACCTCAGCAGGGAACTTGAACGTTGGTTCAGTTTACATGGGCTAGACTGTTCAAGTAAGTCAAGGTATGCGACATCGACACCAACCTCCCTTGATCCTGTGCTTGGATCTTGAGTTTGGCGGTTCCGAGTCGAAACTGAGTCCCGGTATACGGGAGCCATACGTTAAGGCTCAGATAATAGGCGTCAGCCCGCTGCCCGCACCCTCGTTCATGCATGGCCGGGAATGAAGCCACAGCATGTGCCTGCTTCCCCACCTCTTTCTGAATCTGATGCATGGAGGGGCTTCTTGGTGGGGTAGGCTGATCAACAAAGCGGTAACACCTGCCGCAACCATGCTAAGATCCTTCCTAGGTTCCTTGGCACAATCCAACACTCCCCTCCCCCTCATGATCTTGAGCTGTCAAAATACTGTGAACACTCTTTCGTTGTTGGCGTGACCCCGTGACTCCCTTTTGTCATTGTGCTTCCCCAGTCTAAATTGGTCACTCGTTTTGCTTTGATATCCTAAGGGCCGGCTCCTGGTCACTAACTGGTTCATTGCAGAGGACAGACACCATCGCATGACACACCGTTGCACCTAGGTTGTATATCCCGCGAAAGTCGGCCCACGATGATAGCAACATGAGATGGCCGGCATTTGACTTTCCCGCAACTGTTTTAGTAGCCAGCCCATGGTATTGTTTGCGTCGGACACCCCTTGATTTGGTTTGGCCGCAACATCTTTTCAGTTTCTCGCGTTGGACGCCGTTGTCACGATCCGAACCTGCGTAGACCTTCAACCCTATAGATTTCGACAGACCTTGCTTTTACATATGGTACATGGTTTCAGAATTACTGTTATCCCGACCTCATCCTCAAGGTGAGCTGCCCAAACCACCTACCGTTCTCTCCGGCCATGCTAACACAAGCCAGACACCCCTCAAGCCATCAGATATACCTACACCGATACTCTCTCGCTTGCTACCCAAGTCAACATGCTCGTCTCCTGGGCCGTGGTCGTCGCTGCGGCCACGGCAGCTGGCGCTGCCTCGCCTTGGCCGCCTCCCCCTTTGAAGCTCAAGAATGCGAATAGCGCCGGTGCGGGACGCTCTCTTCCAGACTTCAACGTGTTCCAGGATATGTTCATGGCCCTGAGCGATATGCAGGATGCCTATTTCGAGCGCTGGGTTGGCACGTGGCCGAAGGGCATCGACTGGACCCGCGCCGTCATGAGCACCCATGTTGCCGCCACGCTCCGCACCATCTCCCACGAGCTAGAACGCCGCCAGCCTAACGAAGGAGCCGGGTGTGCTACCCGGAAACACGAGGTTATTGCGGGCTACTTTGCCGATGTCATCGCCTACTACTTTGCCGAGGACGCCTTCGCCATCCGCAACCAAGCCTATGACGACATGCTCTGGGTCGTCCTGGGCTGGCTCGAATCCATCCAGTTTGTTGATGAGCACAACAGGGTTCTCTCCAGGATGGCCGCCAGAGGGCTGGGAGACAGACCCCGGGCCGAGACGTGGTATGGGAGTCGCTGGATACCCGCTTTTGCTCATCGCGCGAGGATATTTTGGGAGCTGGCCGCCAAAGGGTGGGACACGACACTCTGCGGAGGCGGCATGCTCTGGAACCCGCGGCTCATGCCGTACAAGAACGCCATCACAAACGAACTGTTCATGGCGGCGTCCATCAGCATGTACCTCCATTTTCCAGGGGACCCCAATACATCCCCTTTCAGCAGCGATTTTGCCGCGAATCAAAGCCACTGGAACGCTGACTGGCGTCCCCACGACCCCGTTTTTGGCAAGGCTGCACAGGAAGCCCACCGCTGGCTCACCACATCCAACATGACCAACGCACAGGGCCTGTACGCCGACGGTTTCCACATCTCGGGTCACGGCTCGGGGAGCAACAACACCCGGTGCGACGAACGCGACGAGATGGTGTACACCTACAACCAGGGCGTCATCCTGTCCGGGCTGCTCGGCCTCTCCCAAGCCACCGGCCGAGAGCACTACCTGCGCGAAGGCCACGCCCTCATCAAAAACGTCATCCGAGCGACGGGTTACGATCTCGCCCGCAACGTCCCCGTCGACGACCTGCGCCCTGGGAATGAAAGGCTCCCGCCCTGGCGCGGCCTGGGACGGGCCGGCATTCTCGAGGATGCGTGTGATGTGTCTGGCACCTGCTCCCAGGACGCCCAGACCTTCAAGGGCATCTGGATGCACCACTTTGCCACCTTCTGCTCGCCCACCGCCCTGCAGCAGATCCACCCCCATACGAAACTCGATGACACGGCCAAGGCAGCCATCCGGGCGCGCCATGCGAGTGCTTGCAGGCGGTATATACCCTGGCTGAGGCGCAATGCTCGGGCCGCGATGGGCACGAGGGATGCGAGGGGGTTGTTTGGGATGTGGTGGACTGCCGGGCTGCTGCAGTTTGCTAATAGCGAGGAGTTGGAGTTTGGGGAGAATGCGCTGCCGCCGTCTTCGGAAGGTGACGATGTGGTTGATTATCGGAACTTAGGCGTGCCCCAGACTGCCGTGTGGGTGAGGATGGTGGATCTACCACCGTCGCTTGTCTCACCGCCTGGGGACGAGACGGGATCGCGGCAAAAACCTATGGGTGATGGTCGGCTGGTGTCGGCGAAGGGGAACAGGAATCGGTCGGCGACGGATCATGATCATTATCATGATCGTGTCGGAAAGAGAGGGTTGGGATTAGAGGAGGATGAGGCGGGTGGTATAAGTACTTGGGATCCCAATCTTCGCGGGCGAGGGAGGACGGTGGAGACGCAGGGCGGTGGGTTGGCTGTCCTCAGGGCGCTGTGGGTGGTTTCTAGACATGAGTTATGACGGCGTTGAGGATGTTTCATGGGAGAGTATACGCATGGCATTAGAGAGACGGGGGCGGCACCTGGATTGGTATGGCTATGAGGTTTATATTTGTTTCGGTATCAGCATCGGTATACCCCATTGTTAGGTTTGGAAAACTAACTGTAACCCTGAGTTCAACTTTCGACACAAGACACATGTGGAAAACCGAGCAAAACTTGAGAACAAGAACTTGGTTTGATGTGGTGGCCGAGCAAACTGTAAGATCGTAAAGGAGTAACAAACACGCTCTGTCATTGTCTCATCGTCAGTTGAGCAGCCACAGGGTATCCTAGATTTGCCAGGGTTGGGTTTAGAGCCTTAAGCTTGCTGGGGTTCCACATTGTATCCAAGTCCCAAACAGCTTGAACCCCCCCCCGCGCACTCAGCAGACCCATATAATCAATCCACCACGACAACCTCTCACTTTCTCAATCGCAGACATCAATCTCGCCGTCAGCGCCACTTATTCCTAATTTGACCGCGATATCGCCCTCTCCCGACCGACACCGATCGCAACTTTACCGCGTCCGCAAAAGAGAGAGAGAAACAGAAAAGATGGCCTCGGACGAGATGGAACTCGACGACCCGGTGCAGCAAGGAGGGCCCACCGACGCTTCTTTCTCCTCCAACAACGACAACAACATCAGCTCGGCCAAGCTGGCCGCCATGCAGACGCACACCAAGGCGACGGCCGTGCGCTCTATCGAAGGGTGGATTGTCATGGTGACCAACGTGCACGAGGAGGCCGACGAGGAGGCCATCCACGACAAGTTTGGCGAGTTTGGCGAGATCCGCAACGTGCATCTGAATCTGGATCGGAGAACGGGGTATGTCAAGGTAGGTGCCTCCCGTCCACGGAGTCTCAAATACGTCCCTCTTATCCAAGACTTGAATGGGGGCTTTTTGGCTGACTTGTGGCCCGGGCGGGCGGGGCTTGGGTTTTGATAGGGCTACGCGCTGATCGAGTACACGACCCTCGAAGAGGCGCGCGCAGCCATCGACGGCGCGCATAACACGCAGCTGCTTGACCAGACGGTGCAAGTGGACTTTGCCTTTGTGCGGCCGCCTCCGGGTAAGGCGGCGGGCGCGAGAGGCGGTGCTGCTGCTGCTGTTGGTGGCGCGGGGGCAGGTCCGGCGCGGGGTTCGAACCGCGGCGCACGGAGCGGGAGAAGCCGGAGCCGGAGTCCCGGGGCTGGGAAGGAGGATGTTCTGTGATGCACGGCTTTTCTGATAACTTGAAGGAAATAGATATGACGTGCGCTGCGACGACGATTACGACCACTCCACGCGGGAGTCTGTCGCGAGAAACAGAGGCCGAGCCGCTCACACGAGATGTATTACAGAAACCCAGCCGATGTGTCGGAGACAGGGAGACCAGACACGTCGGCATCTTGCCATAACAAACTCGACGGTGAGCGCAACCAGTTCATCCATGCCTGGCCGCAGAGCCACCAACTAACGCCGCCATTCTAGGAGATTGAAAATCATCTGCCATCTGTCTAGACTGGAGTGACTGAATTTGGGCGAACATAAAGAAAAAATCGATATGAAGCCGTCTGAAAAAGCGGCAATCAAGCCACTCAAAGAGAGACCCAATACTTGCCTGATGGCAGCAAAGTGGGTTTGCTTGGTGACTTCCCCAGACCCGCGCCTGAAGTCCTCTCAACATCTCGAACTCACCCTACGGATTAAGACGCCCTCCCATGCAACGACGGCGTGCTGCAGGCCCGCCGGGGTCTCTTAACTCAAGGAAACATGACACGATCCGTTGGGTTCGGTCCGCAGGTAGATATGATGAGCTGTCAAAAGTATCCCAATGTTCTTGTTAATTGGGGATGCACATCAACACCCTGCAATAGAGATAGGCATATCATACCTCGTTGCACTCTTTTCGTCATCAACCGCAACCGCCCAATGCAATAACCAGCCCCGGCCATCACAGATTAGCCCAATATATCCAATTTTCCGTATGGAGCCCTACCATCCACTTAAATGCCCCTTTGAAAATGCCTCGCATATCATATTCAAACCAGCCTTGTAACTCCGGGGCCGGTGCCTCAATAAGCCATTTCAGCCCCTTGTGCAAAACGCCTCTGACCGGCGCTCTTCTTCTTCTCCCGCTTCGCCCAGCGCAAACCACAGGCATTGCACAGCGTCTTGGGCCCGCTGGGCCCCTTCCTCCATTCCGGCGATTCGAGCGTGCCTGCAAAAAAGAAAAAAACATACGGTCAGCACTTATCGGTCTCTAATCGGACATTGAAAGTAATACGTTACATACCGCAGTCGGTGCACACGTATTCCTCGGCCACCTTGAGCTTCTTCTTCTTCTCGCCTGTGCGCGGGTCCCTGTCCACCGGGATGGCGATGCCCGCGTCGCCCGTGATGAGCGCCGGGCTGGGGTTGCCCGTCGTGATACCCAGGCTGCGTTCGCCTTCCTGGTACCGCAAGCCGGTTAGCATCTCGATCGTGTCGCCTACGTGGTTCGTGCTACCGGTTGAGGGACGGCGGGTGCTTGCCGCGCTGTCGGTTGGTACGCTGTCGAGGGATACGCGCCGCTCGCGCGGTGGGATGGAGGAGGCGTCTGCTGAGGTTTGGGTAAGGGGTGTTTCCTGGCTTTGTTGTCGCCATGTTCGTTCGAATTCTTCGGCCTCGACTTGTTCCTCTCGCTGGAGCTCGGCAATCTTCCGTTTGAGGCGCTCGTTCTCCATTTTGTGCTCGAGAAAGGAATCCAGCAGCGCCGCGTTTTTGGTGGGGTACGGCCTGGCCATCATGAAGACCGCCTGGCAGAAGGGGGTCTGGTTGCTGGGGTTGGGCGCAAACTTGGCGGCGGCGATGTGGGCATGGCCGACGGCTTCGAAGACGAAATATTGCCCGTCCTTCTGTTTCAGCCTGTAGAAGACGCGCAGCGGCGTGCCCGAGGCGATCGACTCATTCAGCTCCGCGGTGAAGACGCCTACGTCGTCCGGGTGCAGGAGGTCCTGCACCAACAGATCGCGCAGCTCGGACGGCTTGTAGCCGGTCAAGCGCTCAGCGCTCGGCGAAACGTGCTTTATCCGCCCGTTGGAGTCCAGAATGTGAAGCAGATCCTGGAGCTCCTCGACGATTCGTGCAGGCCAATTACGCCGCTTGGTGAATTCGGTTAGGGCGCTGGGGTTGTTCGAGCTTCCGGGACCCAGAGTCTCCCGGGGTTGGTTCCCCGCCGGCCCGGACGCGGTGCTCGTCGCATCATCCGGCGGGGAGAAGGGGGTTTGCTCGGCATTGTTCACCGAGGGTGCCGACGAGGCCTGCTGAAACGGTCCCGAGGCGAATGGCTGCGCCAAGGGCCCGTTTGGGTCGAAGCTCATGGTCATTGTGCCATCGAAGGGCAGGAAGAAGGAGTTGTCCAGCAGCGACAGTGTGTCGGCCGGATCAGGGTTCATCTAGAGGTGCAGGCATTCAGGGTGTTAGTGGGTTGGGGTGCCCCGATTGAGACTTGAGAGGCGGACCTGCAGCATCGAGACGTCTGGGCCCATGCTCGCCGGCATCCCGAAGCCCAGGAAGCCGGCCTGAGTGTGTCCGTGGGACATGGCAGCCAAGCGGTCACGCCAATTGGGGCTTCACCTGCGACGCCGTTTGTTGTTGGTCTAGACTCTGGAGAGAGCAAGGGTAGTATTGCAATGAGGACTCGGATCATGAGCGAGGGCGTCTCCGAGTGATTCTCATTACTGACGACGAAGGGGGAAAGGTGGCAAATTCTTGGAACCCCTCCCAGGCGTGGATGTTTGTTGCAGGAATGGAAACTTTCAAAAGCCCGCTCTCGGGAGACGCAGCAATGCAATGCAATTCGACTCTCACAAGTGCTGGGCCGGGTCTCCCCATCAAAATGAGCCAAGAGCGACGATCACCAGCAGATAGCGGTGGGGGCGGGGTTGCAGGAAGGCGAAAGAGGGGATGGGATTTCTGGGTTTTCAGCATGGGAATCTTGCACTTGCTGTTCCCACTTTCGCCTCTGACTGCCTTGCATACTTTCGCTGGCCACTCACCTTGCCACAGCCGTTGAGGGGCGACACTGCGCTACTGGTCGTATCCGCCGGAGAGGTTGCTCCTGGCGAAAGGGTCTTGATTAGATCCCCTGGGAGTTACGGTCCACATGTCCACCCACCCTTGGGTTCTGCCCACCCACCCTTGGGTTCTGCCCACCC
>NW_026944220.1:4515935-4584718 GCF_033297405.1 Parathielavia appendiculata
CCCTTGGGTTCTGCCCACCCACCCTTGGGTTCTGCCCACCCACCCTTGGGTTCTGCAAGGGTCCAATGCATCCCGCGACTGGATGTCATGAGAGCAAGAAAAGAATCGACTTCAAACGGATTCAGAACTGTTTCGTCAGTTGCACTCTTTTCAGCCAAATTTCGCAATCTAAGGTCGCCCTGTGGTAACTTGAAATTCGCTTTAAGTTCAGAATTCAAGCCCTTCCTTCTCGGCATCACCAACTTGTTTCCATCACTTCCGAGTCTTTCCTCAAAGCTGCTGACCCATCCCGCTAACCTCCTTGTCGGCCTCAAACTCCTGCAGCAGACTCTTAAACTGGGCCTTGGCCATCTTCCACGCCACCGCACTGAGCGGCAGCATCAGAGAAATCCTCTCGCCGCGGCTGGTCACCTTATAGATGGCCTTGGCCACTGCAGACGGCTCCATCATGCCTGCGCCCGACTTGATGCCCATGTTGACATAGGCATCCAGCTTGCGCGCCGGCATGTCCGGGCCCGCGTACGCCGGGTGCGGCTTGGTGCGCGCCTTGCTGTGGCCCTCAAAGTTCGTCTTGACGCCGCTGGACTCCACAATGCGCACGTTGACTGTCCCCAAGCTGTCAGCTCAACTCTGATGCAACCTAAGGTAGGAAATTTGCACGAGAGATTAACTCACTATTCCACCCAGGCTTCACCTCCCTGACCACGCTCTCCGAGAACCACTCGACCGCGAAATTGCCGGCATGGTAATACGCGTGCCCCGGAAACGCGCACAGGCCCGCAAGCGACGAGATATTGAAGATGACAAACCCCCTCGGCCCTTGCCGCTCTTCTTACCGTCACCTTGCTCCTCCACCTTCTCAGCCCGCTCCCGCATGACCCGCACGGCGTGCATCATGACCCTCGCGGTACCGAAAACAGCGTCTCCATTTCGCGGTGCCCCTCCCCCTCCGTCGCCGACTCGGTGTCACCCGAGAGGGAGTACCCCGCGCAGTTGACGACGACGTCGATGCGGTGATTGAAGTGGAATGCTGCCGAGGCGAAGGCGGCGGCTACTGACTCCGGGGAGGTGACGTCGAGGGCGAGCTTGAGGATGTTGGGGTTGTACTCTGATAGGTAGGACAGGTCGGCTGGGCTGCGGGTCTTCGCTCTCAGGCAGTGGGACGGCTTGCTGGCGATCAGGGACGCGAGGGCGCGGCCTTTTGCCGGAGGAGCAGCCTGTTACTGTGTGGGGTGGGTAACGGCGAATTAGGCTCGGGCTGTTTCTCGTTGGATTCGTGAAGAGGGCGGTGGGCTGCGATTGGGGGCCACTTACTCAACCAGACTGCGTCGTCTGGCAGTTTGTACGGCGTGGTATTGACGGGGTTCATGTTTGCATGCGTAGCCTCTTACCGGCCCTTGGCCCGACGAGACATGCTTGACTGTCGGTGTCCTGGTTGATATAGACACTAAAGACAGCAATGCTGGAAGCTATCACGAGCGAGGCATTGTAGCTCATCTTTCGGGCAAATCAACTGCCCATTCCGGAAGGGTTCCGCGGATCGCCCGGTCGAGCCCATCTGGACGGCATCCTACAGTCAATCATCTCCACGCCGATTCTCGAGTCTAGGACTCGCAGCCGCTGTGAGTTCATGCCGTCGCACACATGGCTTCGAAGCCGCGCCGGGAAGCAGCTGACCAGCCAAGAAAGGGACACCGAAGGATACCGGGTCCGGAGATAAAGGACCGAGAGACGCACCGTCAGCGTCCACGGCAAGCCACTTGCTTTGGAGAGCAGCAGCAACACTGCTCAAGCAGAGCCGTGACATAACCTTTGCATCACTCAAATGGTTGGTATATCCTGGAGCATATACGACATTGCCGCTTATAGAGCATCTTGCAGAGCATACCCCCCAATCCACGCTCGGCAGCGGACATCCCTCCGTGAGATTCCTCATGAGATAGGAAGGGTATACGATTGAACACATGGAAGAAGGAGCGAGGTAAATAATACAGACACGGTTTATCACCACTCAGCCACCTCCCCACGCTTGGGCTTCTGCACACGCACAACTTTGTCGCAGTTGAGCAGGCAGAGCGGGTCGAAGGCGGCTTTGATCTAGACAGACGGGATAATCCAAAGGTCAGCTGCGGGCTCTTCCCAAGGAGTACACTTCCGTAGAAGACATCGCTCCATACCTTTCTCATCGCATCCACAGTCGTCTCGCCCAGCTCATGAGGCAGGTAATCGCGCTTGACGAGCCCGACGCCATGCTCGCCCTGTCCAAGCGTCAGTTGGAATCTCACAAACTTCTTCGAAGGGTAAGGCTAGCTCACCGTCACGGTCCCCTCCATCTCAACCGCCCGCTTGACCATGCGGTGGACGCAGTCCTCGGCCAGCTTGCGCTCCCCGTCGTTGTAGAGCAGGATAACTACCGTACCCAATCAGTCCTCGGTCATCACCACACCGCACTGCGTCTGGAAGGTGAGCGGGAGGAAAGAAAGGGGAAAAAAACGTACTATGGAAATTCCCATCCCCGACATGCCCCACAATCGAGCTTGTCAGCCCAGACGTCTTTAAATCCCGCTTCGTCTCCTCAATAATATCCGGCAGCCTGCTCATCGGCACCGCGACGTCCCCCGTCCAGACATGGTCGCCGGGCCGCCTCTGCGCCATGGTACTCCACAGCGCCTCCTTCCTAGCCGACCACAGCTCCGCCTGTTCGTCATCATCCCTCGCAAACTCAAAACTCTGCCCGCCCGCGCGCGTCGCCAGCCTCCGCACAATCTCGACCTGTTCTTTCACCCCCGCCGCAGTTCCCGTAAACTTGAAAAACAGCGTCGGCGCCTCACGCCATGTGCGCGAGGTCCCGCCGGAGCCGTTCAGAAACCGCATCTGGTCATCGTCCAGAACTTCGACGGCCGCGACGGGGATGCCGTCGCCCACCACGCGCGCCACACAATCGGCGGCGTGCCGAATCGAGGGGAAGCTCGCGACGGCAACGGATGCGGCGGCAGGTTTGACGCACAGCTTGAGGGTCGCCTCGGTGACGAGCCCGAGCGTGCCCTCGGACCCGATGAAGAGCTTGGTCAGGTCGTACCCGGCGCTGCTCTTGCGCGGCCGCTGGCGCGTCTTGATGACGGTGCCGTCGGCCAGGACGACCGTCAGCGACAGGACCCACTCGCGCATGGTGCCGTAGCGGTAGGCGTTGGTGCCGCTGCATCCTGTGCCGATCATGCCGCCGATTTGGGCTCCGGGGCCCGGGTCGGGCGGGAAGAAGAGGTTGTGCTCGGCCAGCTGCTCGTTGAGGTCCTCCCAGCCGACGCCAGGCTGCACGACCACGTCGAGGTCGTCCTTGTGCAGGGCGAGAACCTTGTTCATGCGGCTGAAGTCGACGCAGATGCCGCCGCGGGTCGGGGTGTAGTGGCCCTCGAGGCTGGTGCCGCCGCTGTAGCCGACGACGGGGATGCGCCGGGTGTGGCAGATCTTCATGAGGGCGGCGACCTGCTCCGTGGTCGAGGGGTAGACGACGCAGAAGGGCTTGTGGGCCGGGTCGGGCTGGTGCGACGACCACTCCGACGTGGCGTGCTGCTTGATGTCGTCCTCGACGGTGCTCACGTTGTCCTGGCCCACAATCTCGACAAAGTCGGCCCAGGCGGCCTCGAGGTGGGCCGGGTTGAGCTTGTAGCTGGGCGGGCGCGTGGCATTCAGCGGCAAGGTCGAATTGGGGTCGACATCGCGCGGGTACTGGTAGCCCAAAAACCAGGAGACGGAGCCGACAAAGAAGATGACTGGCAAGCGGCGATCAGAGAGCGCATCGGGCAATGTAAGCGTACGAGATGCCTACCGAAAGTGATGCTAAAGTTTCTGGCCATCGTCGACTCGGGCCGGGTCCTGGCCATGCGCTCGAGGTCTGCCCGCTCGCGTTCGAGACGCTTCATAATGCTGTGGGTCAACTGGCCCTTGAAGGAGGGCCCGGTCGACTTGGGCTTGTTGCTTTCGGTGGACGAGAAGCGGGCTGGCACGGTGCGGACGGCGAGGCAGGTCTGGCGGCGGACTACGGCAGCTGCAGGAGCCGTCCAGCTCTGTCCCAAGCCTTTGGGCATTCTGCCCGTAAGCCGCGACATGGCTTGAATCGGTATGGGTGGGATGGAATTGCGTCGCGTTCGTGGCTGGGAGCTATTTGGGTCGCATGCCGAGTCGTGTGTCTCTTGTTCTTCGATAGTCCGGGTTGTCAACCCGAGATGCCAAGGATTGAGAGCTGACGATCGGAAGAAGAAAAAGAGTTGAATCTCCCGGCACAGTGGAGCCCCGCAATGGCCGCTGAGCAAGGGCCCGTTAGTCCTTCCTCGAAAGACGGCATTCCGAGTCCGATGCGTCCACACACACCACCTACCAATCATTACGCCTTGTCATCGGTATTCTGAAGAGTATCGCTTCAATTGAGTCCGAGGTACCTAATAGATGCAAGAGATTGCATGCAGCAGCCTCTTGCCACCCACTCCCACAATCCAGCCTGTGCAAGTCAAGCCATCGAGAAAGCAACTTACCACTCTATCCATAGCCCTCTTCTTACCCTCGGACAACCACCAAGATACCCATCCCTCACTGCCCTCCCACCCCAGGCAGGACATGCACATTGAACGTCGGTGCCCCATGGCCCAAACCCTGGACATGTTGCAGATATGTCTCGAGTTCGACCTCGTCGCTCACCGGCAGCGGCAGCTCGCCGCCCTTGCCATCCTTGACGATGCCCTCAATCTTGTAGCAGAGAGCGCCAGGCGTCTTCTGCCTGGCCGCGCTCCGCAGTTCGGCCATGGTCCGCGAGCTGAGCGGACTGATCCACTGCGCCGGGACGCCCGGGAACATGGCCGCCTGCGCGGGGTTGAGCCGGAAGAAGGCGGCGATGGCGCCGGATGAGGCTGGTGCCGGTGTTGCTTGCTGCTGATGCTGCTGTGGTTGTGGCTGTTGCGGCTGCTGGAAGACCTGTGCGTGCTGTGGTGCTGCGTATCCATGCCCATACTGCCCGTCGAGCAACGGGTCCTGGTTCTGGGACGCAGCGAGCACGCTGGCGCGAAGCTGCGGGTCTACCATTTGCTGACCCTCTCGGGGTTCCTCAACGTCTGCCAGGACCAGGCGAGATTCGACATGTGGCAGCGACTTCTTGTTGCGCGACCCAGGGGGGCGTCCACGCCGGCGGGGCTGAGGTGGTGGCGGGGGTGACTCTGTTGCTTGCGAGTCTGTGTCGGTGATCTCGGATGCCGGCGTGTGTGATGATGCTGCCTGGGCCGGCTCCTTGCCCGCAGCCTTCGCTGACGGATTGGGAGTCGCCTTCTTGCGCGGCTTAGGCGTCGCGGGTTTCTGAGTCGGCGGCTTGACATCCGGCGTCCGTCCTAGGCGAGCCGCATCGCTGCGGTACCGCCTTGTAGCGTCACGGCAGAGGACGTTGATGGCCTTCATCTTGCGCTGGTAGTCGGGATCTGCCGGGCCGGCCGCAACGACTCCGCTAAGCTCCGGGGACTCGGCAATCCACCTCTGCTTGAGCTGTTCAAAGTAGTCAAATCCTTCCTCGAACTTGTTGGTGAACTTCTCTTGAGCCAAGAGGTTGTACATCCGGGTGCGGACAGCGTAGCCCTGGTCCGGGTTCAGTCCCAGGATGACCTTGGCGTCGGCCACATGCATGGCGGTGGACTCGACCCTGATCCTCTTGGTGACATCGCAGGCAATAATCTCGACAGCAAGATTCTTCTTGTCAATGTCGGTCTGGTCCCACATGACGGCCCGGAGGTGCATGCTTTCGCGGATCAGCTGCTCCTTGAGCGCCTCCCACCTCTCCGGACCAACGAGCGTCTTCTTGTAGACGCCCGCATTCACGCAGATGGAGTAGAACTTCTCCCGAAGCGCCTTGTAGGCCTCAGGGTCGAGCTGCAGTATCTGCTTGGATTCGGTGAGTGTCGTCTCAGACGGGAAGCGTGGTGGGACCCCCGGCGGGTCAGGGGGCAGGATGCCGTATGCCCTGGTATGGCGCCGCCGCTTCTTGGTCATCCACCTCTCTTCGTTCTCAGCCTCGAGTTGCCGCTTCCGGTATTCCCTTCGAGCCTCGCGCATGGCCTCGAGGGTCTCCTCTTGAACCTGGACATCAGGGGTTTCCAGCGGGCCCACTCCATAATTCCAATAATTACTCTGGTCTTCATGAACGCCGGGATTCTCACTCTCATGGTTGGGACCGCCATGCTCGGCATGCCCTGCATCGTCACAATCCTCGGCACTCCCAGTCCGTGCAATGGACGGGTTGTTGGCGCGCAGCATCCATCCGTGCTTGAACCGGATGCGAGTCACTTCCCGCTCGCCGACATCGTAGCCCTCACTGACGAGGGTCGAGATCATGTCCTTCTGGGAGAAATTGCGCTCCCATAGCTCCTTCACACGCGCGACGAGCTGCTCGTTCTTGTAGGCGGGGTTCAACTTGTTGGGGAATCCCCACCGGGAGAATGCTCCCTGGAACGCGCGTCGGCTGCAGAGGTTGCATAGTCAGTTGCCACTCATATAAAGATCGAGATGTGGTTTGCTGCTGGTACGGTGGGTCATGGCCATGCTGAAGCAGCAGTACGGAGGAGAGGAGATACAGTACGGTGAGAAAGACAGTAAGGTATTGACAGAAGAACCCACCTCGGAGTGAAGTTATGGTGTTCCCGCATGTAATGCACCACCTCATCAATCGACTTGTTCTCCTCTACATAGAGGCGATAGCAGGTCTGCCGATGTTGCTCCCAGCGGTACACCATGGTTGCGCGGCTGACTGCAATGACTTGATGCGGTGGTGGTTGTGATGGTTTGGGTTTGGGTCGCCGGAGACTTGCGCACCTGGAGATAACGCACGCTGCAGATCCGTGCACGAGTAGAGTCAACTCCGCAGAGCGCTTGGCGTCCGTTCTAGGAAAGGAAACCTCTCTTTCGTGGGATTCTCAGACAAGAGTCAACCGCCACAATGTCAACCTAGAAAAGGGATGAAGGGGACCTACTGCTCTTGTCGTCAATCAGATTCATTCCTGCCACATACCTGTTTAGATCCCATGCCGATCATGCTCACTTCGAGATGACGGCGCGAGCAACCATCGGCACCGAAAACTTTCTCCCTCGTCAGGAATGGACCTACTGAAGAGTAGGGTCGGGCAAACACAGTACTTGAATCAACTGAGAGGATAGTTGCCAACTCAAGCTCCGAAGAAAAAAAAAAATGGCATCCCTACTTGGGTTCTTCGCCTCATCAAAAGACGTAAGTTACTTCATGAACTTCCCGGCCAACTGCAACAACCCGCCAACTCCCCCATCCCCACCAGCGCCTCCTCCCTGGCTCCCATGACTCTTCAGGTACATCTTGAGCGCCAGCTCTCCAGCCTGCATAACAGCGCTTTGCTTATCCGCGCCCGGCGCGATATTTCCCTGCGACGCCTGCGCATCAAACAGCTTGGCGGCCTGCGCCATGGCCAGCCCGACAAAGGCGCTCTGGCTCTGGGACTGCGGCGTGGTTTCGCCCGAGGTGAAGATCTTCAGCGCCTGCATGGCCGCGGCGCTGCCCAGGGAGGAGGACGAGACAGGCTCGGCGGCGGAGGAGAAGGAGCCCAGGCCGAAGAGTTTGCGGTGCGATTGGACTGCGTCTGTAGGGTGGGTGAGTAGACGTCGTCAAGTGTGGATAGGAGCGGGGGACGTACCCTCCTCGTCGATATCCTCCTCCGCGATCTGCGACGGTTGCTTGTTCTTGAGTACTTTGCCGAGGATGTCGGCAAAGAAGGCCTCGCCATCGTCCGCGTCCTTGGCTGCGGCAGAAGCGGCGCCGCGTAGGTCGGCGTCGTCGGCATGCGAGTAGCCACCGCCCGCGGGGTAGGCGCCGCCATGAGTTACTGATGCTGTATTAGATCATTGCTTGGGGCTGCGATTGAAGGGGGCGGGGGGAGGGTGGGGAAGAGTGGTAGGTTGACGTACGGTTCCCGCCTCCTTGGTGCAGGCCTGTAAAGGATCGGTGTGTTAGTCGTCTCAGGCAGTTCTTAGGTCGAGCAGTTCGGAAGTTGTGTGCACTCGCCTTGCGGACGCTCATCGTCTTCTCCAAACACCTTGTCAACGGCCTTTTCAATGAGCTTGTCCATGTTGGTCTTGGAGATGTCTCGTTCCGAGGTTGCTGAGGATGTTGAAGATCTGAAGCCAATCGGATGCTGGGAGTCCGTTAGCTTTGTTTCATGCGAGATGTTCACTGTTTACCTCTGCTACCAGGTTTGTACAGCTGCTGATATAGGTGGTTGAGAGGCAAATGAAGCGGGGATTATTGAGGAGCTCAGGAGCTTCGGTGGGGTCCTCAAGCAAGGAGGGGAAGCTTCTCTCCCTTGCTTCCCTCAGGTCATCGTTGGGCCACTATGGTTTCTTGAAACCCAATAGGAGCTGACAAGTGAGGCACCATTACACATGACGGTTGCCAGGTGGCTGGCTATACACGTACGAAATGTCAAGAGACAAGACTGAGAATGCCACTGGTAAGACGATGGCGGATGTCATGAACCCAGAATCTGTATTGTACAAAGAGCTTCTAACATCTTCAACAGCTGGCCTTTTTGCCATGATGACCGTAATGATACCAAGCAATGATACACCTAACACTGGAAGGGACACTCCGAGTCCTCACGCCTGCGTCGACTCCTAGCAACCCACAAGAGTATTACAGACTAAGTATATCCCACAAACATAGAATGCTCGAACAATTCGGACTGCCCGCACCCTTTCCCTTCCCATTTCAGCTCGCACCATGGCCCTCCCTGACTCACAAGAGATACCGACGACGACAAACCCAACCGAGGACTCTAGCGAAGCTTGGTCAAGATCTCCCACCATTCCCACTATGATACCTCGTATGTTTCTCAAACCAAAACCAGCACAGCAGGATGCGGAGCAGAGAACGCAAGAGAGTCAAAACGAACAAAAGGGCAAAAGCAACTTGTTAAAGACGCCCGCCGGCCGGTGCCCCAAAATGCTATCACCATCAACCATATCTGCCGTTCTTTCCCCCCCGCCGGGGCGAAACAAAAATTACCCTCCCCCAGCTGCTACTACAAACCCCAACCAACAAAGAATAGAGCACATAAAGCAACAGAAGCCATGTACCACTTCCCCTTCTCTATTTCCGCGCCAGCCTCGGCCACCACACCCATGCCCAGCCCATCTTCGCCGCGAAATGTATTACAAGAGAATATAATGCGTAATAACAAAGTAGCCTGTTGATTGTGTGCAAGCGGGAGAGAGAGAGAGATGCGCGAGAAAAAAAAAAGGTATCATGTCATCCTCAGCGAAGAGGAAATAGAAGGAAAAGCAATTTGCGAGTTGAGAGTTTTGGACCTCGTGAGTTGCAAGTATCCGGGTTCCGTCACCCCTGACCAATGTGTTTTCCCCAGCCCAACATGTAAGTCTTTGCTTGACTTTTGATCGGACCGCCTCGCCCTCGGACGACTTCCAGACTCCCCAGCGCTTCCACCCGCGATACCAGTGCCGAACGGTTCCCGATACTCCGACGCCGTCCTCATTTTGTTCGTCCGCCGTCCGCCGTCCGCCACCCGCTCAACCAAAACCCGCGCTGCAGATTGTGCGCTGGCTTCTGCCACCGCGCTATCCGAGGAGGCGCGTTCAAGTGGATCGAGAGCCTTCGGTAATTGAACCACAGGGCAGAGCGAAGCTCAACCCGTCTCCCCGCCCCTAGCCTTCCCTCTCCTCCTAAAAAAATCCATAACTTTCCTCGCCGGACCGCTACTCCCGGAGTGATCATGCCCGCGCGAGTACGAGTCCGTGTCCCACGCATCGACGAACCGCTTATTCTTCTGCAGGACGCCCGTACGGGCGGGGGCGGGCCTATTGTTGGCATTGGCGCCGCTAGCGACCCTGCGCCCGTCGTAACCCGCCGCGTCCTGCGTGGCGGTGGGAGCCTGCTGCACCAGTTGCGGCGCGGAGCCGGGAGGGCGGCGCATGTTGCTGTTGTCCACCGACGCGTCCGAGCCGCTCAACATCGCCGAAGGCATGTATCCTTGGCTAGCCGAAGGATGCCCGTACCCGTTGGAAGAGTACTGGTGGTGGTGACGGCCGTAGGGGTCTGTCGACGTTGGCGGCTCATGTAGCTGCGCGTACATACCGTCCAGGGTAGATGCATCCACTTCTCGCTCCACCTGCTGCTCTCGGCCCGCGTCTTGACTCACGTAGCGTCCATACTGGTCGACTGTTGGAGGCTCCTGAATAGGCAAGTCTTGTTGCGAGTCAAGCTGCGGCGAGGGCTCATCCTTGCCGATACCGATCGCCTTGAGCGAGAAGGGAGCCGGGATAAACGAGAAGCGGCGGCCCTGTTTTTCTTGCGACTTCTGCGAACCGGCGATGCTTCCCGACGCCTTCTTGCCGATACCGATCGAGAAAGACCTCCGCGAGCGCTTTGAATCCATCGACGGCCGTGCTTCGTCGGCCCCCGACAGCGGATTGTTGTTCATGCTCACGGGCGGGTATTTCTTGCTCTTGTCTCCGGCCGGTTGCTGCTCTGCCCGTTTGCGGCTCCTACCGCCAAAAAGCGACCCGCTGCGACCGAAAAGCGAGCCCATTGTGCTGGATCGTTTGTGGCCCTTGACTTCCCCACCGTGGGCGCCGCTCGTTCCAGCGCCGGGCGTCTCATGCGCGAAGCCAGAGAGCCTGGCGAACTTGGGCGGCACGCTCATGCTGGGCCGGCCACCATACTCCTGGCTTTGGGGTTGCGATGCGGATGCGGGAATACCATAGCTGCTGCCTGCCCGGGGTGGCTGCTGAATCCTCCCGTGCGCATTGGTATCTGCAAGCTCAGGAGGCACAGGCTGGCTGTATGAACCTCTGTTGCCTCCAGCTGGGGGCCGGCTGGAAGCGGTGGATTGCATAGACCCACCGGTTGGGGGTCTCACAGCAGAGGAGCTCGGGACCGTCGAAAAAGTTGCTTCGCGCCCACCCCGCACAGCCGCGGCGGATAAACCCTGGTTGTGATGAGAGCTTGGCGGTCTCCTTGAAGCCACCGGCGTATTGCCATACGCATCTGAGGCGGCTGAAGGATCCCTGGGTAATGGCTGATGCTTCGGTGACGACGACACACCAGTCTCGGGAGCTTCGGCCGCTCCTTGACTGCCTGAGCGGGCACGCATCCGGCTGCTGGACTGTGTCCCTGAAGGCTCGCCACGTTGTGTGGTCGTATTTGGCGCAACATATTCCACCTGCACGGTACGCCGCTTGTTCTCTCGCTGCTGCTTGGCATATGCAGCAGCCTCTGCGTCGGTGTCAATGGTGCCCTGCTTGCTTACCAAGCCACCAATTGGGGGTGAGACGGCCGTCTTCTTTGACGACTCCCTCACTGACGCGCTGCGCATGAGGGTGGGGTTCTCCTCGTCTTCTGGCGGCACGGTTGTGTTCTGTATGTCTTTCGGACTCGTTGTGCTCGAGGTGATAAACTCGACGACATGTGCATATTCGCTTAGCCAGCTATGGCGGGCGACTTCGAACAGGTCTGCTCTCTTGCGGGGGTTCGGAACGAGGATTCGCCGTAGCAGATCTCGCGCATGAGGGGTGACATATTCGGGAAAGGTAAGAGGGGTGTTGACAATGTACTTGTAGAGCAGGTTGATGTTGTCCCCTTCTGGATTTGCCGGGTCGTCGTCGAACGGAAGATAACCAGCCAACATGGCGTACTACAATGGAGGGATAGACGTTAGTATGAGTGACCGCCGCCGGAGTCGCGCACCTACCAAGATAACACCACAGCTCCAGACGTCCACCTTCCTCCCGGTGTACAGCGAGTCGCTAACTACGAGCTCTGGTGCTGCGTAGCAGGGGCTGCCGCAGCTCGTCTGCATCAGATCGCCTTTGCGGGACCCGTTCGGCTTGACCTTGTCCAACCCCATGCGCTTGACAAACTCGCGATCGGTCAGGTTCAGTTCCTCCTCTTCACTGAGCTCGTCGTTAGGGTCGAACGTGTTGGCGAAGCCGAAATCGGTTATGATGATGTTTTTGTGGCGATCGAGCAGGAGATTCTCCAACTTCAAATCGCGATGCACGATCCCCTTCTTGTGCAGATACCCAACTCCGGAAACCAGCTGGGCGAATAAACGTCGGGCAGCATTGTCCTTGAGATACCGGTGGTTCAGGATATAGTCGAACAGCTCGCCGCCAGAAGCGTATTCGAGTACGATGCCATAGTGCCTCTCTGACTCCTCCATCTTGTGCAACTTCACAATGTTGGGGTGCGTTAGCTGCTTCAGAATGGCCACTTCGCGCATAATCTTGGCCATGCGCGACGGGTTACCCCCAAGTTGGTCCTTCTTGATGAGCTTGATGGCGACCTGAGGTGACAGCTGGGTTAGCGGAATGTTGTTGTGTCGGACAGCTCAGCGAAGCCATGTACGTACCTGTACGCCACCTTCTTGCTTCCAGCCAAGTTTGACTTTCCCAAATTCACCTTCGCCAATTGTGTTGCCCAAAATGTACTCGCCAAACTTGGTTTGCTTCTCTCTCCTCGAGTGATCGTGCCGACTCCTCCCTCCACGCCGGGCCTCCTCGGCAGCGTCTGACATGGCTACCACCGGGGGTGGCGCTGCTTCATCGTCTTGCAGGGCCGCGGCCTGATGTGGTTGACTCATGGCTTGGCGCTCCCTTTCCCGGTCGATGTCGATCTCGGGCTGCGAGACCAATATGCTGTTTAGAATTTCGCTAGCCTCCCTTGACGGCCCACTGATTGAATTGGAGTTAGGAGGCGGTGAGCGGACGGGGGCGGTCGTCGATGGATTTCCGCGAGCGTCACGGGAGCCATTCGCCAGTTGTTGGTCCTGGGATGGCTGGTTGGCCCGTCGGCTGCGGGAGCTGTGGTCCGACTGGTCTATCCTCCCGTTCGCATCGCGGTTGGAGTCGGCGTGGGTTCGGCGGGGAGAGTCGGTCGGTCGCTCGTTCGGTTGTACGCGTCGGGAGCTTGATGTCCGGGGAGGGACGGCGGCGGGCATGTTCCTTCTCCGATCCCCGTTTGTGCTGTGCAGATCGGGCGAGGCCGCGGGCGAGGCCACAGGCACAGGGACCGGGGAAGCAAGGGCGGCGCGAGAGCTCATTGGAGTGTTGGAGTCGGTGAAAGCGTCTTTGTTAGCACTGGGTCGGCGAGACGGGCGTCGGGATGAAGATGCTGGCGATGCTCCCGACAATTGCTGATTTGCATGAAGGCCGGGACCGTCCCGTGTCGGAGATGGATGGGCCGGCAGGTATTGTCGAGCGAGCTGCGATGCGGAAGCTGGTGTCGGCTGATGGGGGACCGCCTGGAGAGCACTGGACATTTTTCGTCTCCGCAGACGCGCAGAGAGACGTGTGGGCAAGGTGCGTGCAGCACTGGGATATGCTTTTGCCTGATTTCTTTTCTCGTCAGGCGGGTGGAAATGAGGCGGGACGACTTGGCGGGTAGCAGGAAGATCCCAGCGCAGCTACGGAGAAGGGAGCAGGAAGCCGCGGTCGGGCGAGATGAGCGAGGGAAAAAAGGGAGCCCTGATTCAATGGCGAGTTTGCAAGCATGCAGCGCCTGCTGCGCAATTCCCTGCTGCGAGTTGGTTATAAAATTCCGAAAGCGTCAGCCGTTTCGAGTTGTCAGCGCGCGAATTCGACTCTCATTTTTCGCTGCGATTGGCGCCTGGGACTTCGCGTGCTTTTGATTGACAGGCGTGTCGTTGGGCGCACACTCGCAGATGCGACCGCGATGTCGGGGAGCGCGACTGGATAGGTAGTTTTCCAGCCGGCAGGGTCCTGCACCTTGGTTGTTTACTTGAGCCGCAACCGAAGAACAATGCACCTTGGAAAACGCGCAGTAGGCGGACTCGGAGGCACGGCGCAGAGGTTGTGAGGACGAGGGATGCCGTGCAGATCTCTCCCGTCGTCGCGACGGTGGGGAGAGGGGAGGGATGGGGAGAGGGCGGTGAGGTGAAAGGGAAGGTCCCTGGTTTGAGGGGATGTGAACGGACAGCCAATGGGTTTGTTGTCGATGTTGGTGTGATGTTTTGGCTTTCCGCCCACCCACGCAATTCGAAGGCTGGGACTCTTCCCCAATTCCTCCCACTCGCAACCCGCTCTGCAAAAACCAGCCAGGGCACCTAACACGGCGCCAGCGTTTGGGAATTTCCGCTCGAGTTGGTCAAGGATGCCGTTAGTGCCACGGATACGCGATGGCAGTGGAGGCAAAGTGTACTGTAAATACAGTGGCTAACACCTCGAAGCCCTTTAATTCCACAGCAATCAAGCCACTCCGAGCTGCGTGCCCCTGCCCTGCCGCCCATTGCTCGATTTCCGACACGTTGCCAGAATTGGCCTTCGAACACATGGCCCCGCTTTGGCGACGGGAATATAGCAAGGCCTACGTTATCTCGTGCACCTCGCACCCGTGCGGAGGGCGTTGTATATCGAAAGAACATTGTATCTCCTCTGTAATACTGGCAACTTTAAGCGGTTGCCGTTTAGATCAACTGTCTGACATGATTCGACAACACTTGCAGCCTCGGACCGACCTAGACCATTGTATCACGCACTGCCTAAAACATTTCACTGCCGTCACATTTTGAATTTCAGATGCTTGAACAATACGGAATCGCCTTGACATGGCCATCTCCCTCAGCCCACGACAGCCGAGACAGTTTCGACAGGCCAGGGCAGGCAGGCAGCATCGAGCAGCATCCGTTTCGCAGATCCATTGCAATGCCAAGCAACTCCCAAACGGCTACGGCGCCGAACCGGGCCAAGCAAAAGCAGGGTTCAGGGGGTGCCGTTTGCAATGCTTCCACCGGCAACGGTGGCTCCTGTCAAAAATCCCGACTCAGCTAAGGAGACTTGGACAGATATCAAACAATGAAAAGCTGGTTTGAAGAGCTCAGCAATACAAGACGTAACTAATGCTGGCAAAGGCAGGGGGACGACGAGCGATTTAAGGAGTAGCAATTGTGCCTTTCTGTTTATGCATGCTACGCAGCTGCTCGTTATTCTATGTCAGATCACTCGCAATGCGAAGGCAGAGAGTGTTGTTAACATAAACGCAGCGCTTCCAAATTCCTTGCTATGTACAATGCAGAGCCCCCCAGAAACTTTACGAAACGGCCGCTTCGCCCGTACAGCCAGCTTTGCATGAAACGCATCAAATGACAAGGTCGCACGAAAGGGCAGCCCAAGACACATCGCGACCTCGCACGGCGTCACCGAAGCCAAGGCATTGACGTCGGAGATGAAGCGTATGTCCCGACGCAGGGATCTGCACGCTGACGATTGCTCCCATCCCCCCCTAGTCTTTAAGAAACAGCAAAGGCCGTTGATGAGTCGTGAAGCACCAAAACAGGGCAACCCATCCTTCTCTCGGAATTCCGGGCTGACGTTGCGAATCGTCCTTGCCAGAAAGAGAAAATGCTCGATAAGTTAACGTTATCGAGCAAGCCGTGCCACTCCAGCTCGTTCCGATCTCACCGAAGAAGTTCCAGAAGCCTGGAGGTCAGGTTCAGGAACCAAATCCCGAAGACCGTGCTGCCTGAAAGGCGCTGGAAGGGTCTAGCTCTGCGGTCTCATCAATCCCCTTGCAGTAGCTCGCGGCATGCAGCTGCATGAACGGCAAAATTAGGGCGAGATTCGAGATTGGTGACAAGCACACGCCAGATTGGGTTGAAGCTTCAACGTCAGATCGAGCGTCATGCCCAATACTTATTTCAAGTTGCATTATCCCGTTATATTGCCGTCTGGCAACTACCCGTCATCCTCGTCAATCAATATTGGTATGCGAAAAAAAGAAGAACTCGATTCCGGTTTCCAAAGTACCTGGTAAACTCGCACCTAACGTGGTGCGTGAAATGCTCGAGAGGGAGTAGAAATCGAATGCCGTCTCTACTTCGCATCTCGCTGGGAGAGTCTCAAGTCGAAAACCTAACCTGTAGGTAGAAAGAAGCACGAAACAGACAGAAAACGAGCAATTGGGGGCTCATCAATTGGCGCACCTACCCGCCGCAGGTTACCTGCGTTTCACTCTGCCGCAGGCGCGGATACCAGCACGATCTAGTGACGCCCAGCTCAGAAGACCGTCACACACAACTCTCGACCATTTTTTCACTTTCAGACACTTTGCTGCGTATATTTACAACTTGATGGTGACATCGTACATGTCCAACCCTACGGCTACGCCCGTCACAACCGCCATATACCCACCCAGTATCCCCATCGTCGCTATTCTCCCGACGTCCAGCGTGCGCACCGTCATGTTGACCAGTCCCGTCAGCAGGTTGGCCAGTAGAAAGACGGCCAGGCCGTTGCGGTTATATGCCCGCAGCACGCGGCTCGTCGCCGCGTCGTACGCCTCCTTCTCCACCTTGGCGTCCTGCGCCCTGTAGAACGCCGGGAAGAACAGCGCATCCACCAGGGAAAATGCCAACAGCAGCGCGCTGTTGAAGGCCACCACCCACAGTATGTAGGGCAGATTTGCCAGTCGCCGAGACACCGTCAGCCCTGCGCCGTAGGTGTAGCTTGTGCAGAAGAGGTAGACGGTAATCCAGAGCAGCGACCAAGCCGACAAGGTGTGCAGGAGCGCGGTGCGCTTAGAGCTGACCAGGCCGATAACACGTCGGGGCTTGAGGTCTCGGGGCAAGACATACATACCAGTGTCCTGGCCGGCAAGGAAGATGGCGAGGTATCCCCAGAAACTGAACATGCCCTCCCTGTTCATCGAGATGAGGTCCGTCCGAGGCCCAGCCAGAATGTAGGCCTTCAGCTCTGTGCTTTCGAGAAGAACTTGGTACATGACGCCCAATAGGATTGCTAGTCCGGCATACGACGGCACCACCTTGAGTGCCGACTGGAAGAGAGCCACGAAGGGAGGCAAGAAGCCCAGAGTGAAAAAGAAATTCCAATGCACCCCGTATTCCGTCACATGCTCTGCATAGTCAAGGCCCTTCACACTAAGCAGCCTCACAAGACCCAGAGCAAGCAGCGGCAGGGAGTGGCGCAGCGACTGCACCAGCCGTGTGGCGAGCGGCGTGGACCTTCCTTCGGCGCGCTCCTTAAGCACAGGCCGAGAGGCGACGATGCCGGCCGAGAACACAAACGACCCGACGCCCATGTCCATCAGCGAGGTTCCCCATGTCTCTACCTTGGCAAACCGGCGCGGGAACAGGCGGAAGTCGACGGCGAGGATGCATATGCAGGTGACGACCAGCATATTGCCGCGGTAGTGGGTCAGGAAGGGCTTGGTGGACAGGACCCCGAGCGGAGCCGACGCCGTCTTGAACTGCGCATTGGGCGGGAGCTGGGGCTTCTTTTTGCGTGTCGAGGGGGCGGCAGCGGGGACGAGACAGACGGCAGCGGCGGCCGTCAGGAGGAGTATGTTGAGGAGGAGGGGGGCGCGCGAGTAGAGGGTGACGGAGAGCAGGAGGGCGCCTACGTTGAGTAGGAAGTCGACGACAAAGGCTTCTGCGGTGTAGGGAGTAAAAAACGACTGTCGGGCTTGAAGGGCGGACCACAGGAGGGCGACGACCTGAGGGGTGGTTGATCAGCAACATGGCGGTGATGGCTTTGTCATGATAGGTGACGGCTTCGATAGCTCTTACCGGTGCCACTGCGCAGACCTGTGCAATCTCTGCCACTGATCCTCCTGAAAGATTCGAGACAAAGTCCTCCTTGAGTTGCTTGTAGGTCGGCGCAGCAGTTGCCGCAGCTGTCGCTATTGCCGCGTTTGCTGTGTCGGCCATGGTCTGGGGATGCGGAGGATGCGGAGCTAAAAAGGGGTAACAAAGAAGGTGTCGTGGGCAATGTCAAGAAAACATCTCACCAGTCAGCCCGACAGTAACTCGATAATCTGTACTGTGCAGGACGCCGACACCCGGGTTTATGATTCACGATGTTAAAGGCTCAAAGTGAGAAGTGAGGTGCACTTTCGGCCTGGCGATGCCAGCTTGCGGCTTCCCGACTCAATGGGTCTTGAAGGTGCCACACACCAGTCGGCTGAGCCAATGAGCCTGCAATAGCTATGCCTGTCACAATCCAGTCTCAGAAGCCTTTATCCCAACCAACTCGTCAACTTCTCAACTTTCAACCTAACTAACAAACTCAATTCAACCAGAGCCCTCATCGGACAGGCTGAGGCAGCATTTTGACGCTTGCACTTCTTATTGCATCTCTTAGTACATTTCATGACCATGCGATAGGAACCACCCAGACGCCCAAGAGCCGGCCCTTCCGAAACTCAACTCGCACCAAGTATGCAGCAAACTGCAAACAAAATGTTGTCAGAGGCGTGCTCCCGTCCTCTTTGTTCTCAAACCAGCTTGCACCGGGAGCCTGCACAGCTTCGGTGGTTGGTGACGACGCTCTGGAACGCGCGACATGCCATCGCACATACCATGCATGCTCTTAAAAAAAGAGATCTTGTATGCGCGCCAGTCTTTGTCTCCCAGCGGTCCGATGAGCCGCCCACAGCTCTGTCTCGCGATGCTACACCTAGCTGACTCACCAGATACGCCTGCTTTGGGCCACAGCATTCTTTTCAATGTTGAGGAAAGAAGTACAAAAGCAGTATGGCCACCGCTGGCTGCGCCGCCCTCACCGTCGCCGCCATGATTTCCGTCCCTGACTCTCAGAGACATCCTCAGCGATGACACCATATTGTCATTTGACTTCAGTGTCCAATATATCTGCATGTTAGAAGAAACCTGACTGGGACTTCTTGTTGCCGCTTCGCATCAACCAGGCATGGAGACACGAACTCGATCCAGGCCGGAGCTACGCCCAGTGTGCACCAGCCGCGAGCAGCATTCGGCATATCCCAGGACCACACCTCAATCGGCCACAGGCCCGCTCTTCTCGGCTTCATTGAGCTTACCTAGCCCCATGTACCCAGCATCGCCCGGCTACGACTATGCCATGAGGGCCCATGAGCGAGCTTTGGTGGACAGGCTGGATCAGCGGGGGAGGCGCGAATCTCCTCATCAACAGTCACCAACAACGGCTCGCTCGCTCTCACCCAAAGCTGAGCAAACCATGGGTGCTCGGCGTGATTCGGTCGCCAGTTTGCCCCTGCCCCGCGCCCCTGCCCTATCGCCTCGGTCACAAGGCTTTGCACAGTATCCGGGGCCGCAGACTATCGCGGCCCAGACCAGGGAGATTCTGCTCCGAGGCCTGCCGGATGGCCTACCCCGTTCGCCGCTAGATCCTTCCAGTGCCACCGACGACCGCCGCCAGTTGTTGCCGCCATGGCTCCCCGGCGCGCGGCGTGGTAGCCAGCAGGTACGGGAGGAACTCCAGAGCTGGGGGCATGTGTACTATGGCAACAGCTCCATCGCCGACTGCTTTGTCTCGGCTGTGGCTCTTCGACGACACAGCGACAGCTCCTCGGCCGATGAAGATGCGACACCCAAGGAAAGCCCACCTCGTCGTGGAAGGAATCGGGTAATCATCCGTGCACGCGTGAGGCCGTGTGCACTCGATCGAAAACCTTTCCTCCTCCGGCGAACGTTTGATATGGACGAACTAAGAGCTACCATCCCGGAGCTGTCATCCGTGGCGTCATCCGGATCCCGGCGGCCATCAGCCGAGCATCTAACTCGCAGTCCGCTTCCAGCCAGCCGGCGGCGATCGTCATTGGCGGCCAGCGCCAATCACGGCCTAGACCTCGACAGGTCTCATGTTCAGAGCACCAATACGGTGCCGATTCGTAAGTCACTGAATCAGTCAGCTCTTCGGAGTTGCCTCCGCCTTCATAACGCTGACAAGTTTTTCCCAGATCTTAAGTATGCACGCGCATTCTTGCCCGTCCTGGCCGCGCTTCTCTACTCGGGCCACATACGGAAGGGTGACATAGTCGACCTGCCGCTGCCCTACCCGGAGGCATGGACTCAGACCGTGGCACATGTCTACACTGGCCAGGGAGAGCTCACTCAGACCATCAAGCAAAACATTCTGTATCTGGGAGGTAAAATCTGAGATTGTGAGATCGGGGTGGGGAGGCATAACCGCATTATTCTCCAATTCTGCCGTCATGGCCACATGACCTGGGGGGCTACTAGGCTTCTGACTACAGATCGACCCCTCTTACTGTACATTTGTATGACGGGCTTCGTCCTGTGCTTTTCTCTGAGTACGTCTTTGATTATCAAGAAACCTACCCGGCGAGATCTAGCTTACCTCATCACCAGTCCAAGTGCCACTGACCGGTCTATGCTCCGTTGTGTCCTAGGTTGCAATGTCGGTGATTTTGGTCGCCCCATAGCGTGCCTCGCGTGCCTCGCGTGCCTCGCATGCTTCCACTGTCAGGGAGCGAAATGCTAAGGGCGCGAGAGACTAAGGTTTCCTCTGTGCAGGGATTCAGTAGTTTTGTCGCCGCCCACGGAGTACTCCATCCTCCTTTGCCTTTGGCTATCCATCTGATCTCAATCAGGATTGCTGAACGCTAGCACGCGTTTGGGAGTCAATGCGCATCGACCAGTCCAGATCAAAAATGCGGCGGGCTCCGTCGCCCTCAACTACGGGAATTGCCGTCTACACACCACGGCGGCGTGGCCTGTCGAGCCTGTGTATATCAGCACCCGTGGGACTCCAGATGGCCCACCTGACCACTTTCTCCGGGCGGTCATGATGGAACGCCATCCATACCGTGGTTTCGCTCAGAGCGACACCGAGCCTGAAGGGCCATCCAGCACAGCACCTCATCAACGGTCAGCCACAATACCGAAATGAGTGCGGCTCCCGTCGAACGTCCCCGTCTTCCGACGTCCTTCTCATCTCCCAACATCTTTCGCCGGCCCATGGACCCGGGTCCAGCCCCGTTGGTGTACATCAACGGCTGGCACGGCATCGGCAAGGAGACGGTGGGCGAGTGCCTGACATTGCTCCTCGGGAAGGAAAAGTCGCTACTCATCGACGTCCGCAGCGTCGGGCCGGACAGCATCACCGGCAGCAGCAGTTCCCCCGACTCGAAACATCACCACCACCGCCGACACAAGCATGAGGATAACCCGCTCTTGACCCCGGAACACCCGCGCTACTTCTCATTCGACACGGACCTTGATTGGGATCCCACCTCTGTCGGCCTGGCATCGCCAGCCTACTCTTCATGCACCTCGCGCTCCGCATCCTTCTCTTCCGACTGCAGCATTGCCACCGCTTCCACCACCCACACCGCAACCACCTCCCCGATTCTCACCACCAACTCTTTCCCGTTTCCAGCTGCTTTACCAGGAGTCACGCAAAGCACCCCAGCCTTCCCACCCACCCCCCTGCTGCCACCCACACCACCAGCCCCGCCAACTGCCGCCAGCACGAACAGCACCACACCCACCCAAACTCCCTGTCCTCCTCCGCCATCACCACCACCATTACCACCACCATTACCACCACCGCCCATCAACAGCAACAGCAACCAAGCCACCCAACCCGAAGCCAACCATCACCCATCACCACAAGTCTCCCTCGAAAACCTAACCCACGTCCTAGCCAACCCACTCAACCTCCACCGGCTGGTTATACTCCCGGCCCACGCGCCCGACACGCCGGCGGGCCGGGCCTTGCTTCACACCTTCGAGGCGGCGGCCGCTCGCGCTGGGAGACTGTTTGTTTGCGTCGAGCTGCGGTGCGAGATGGGCGTTTATCAGGCAAGGGCTGTTCGCTGTCGCGACGGGTTGGGTTCGAGATTGGGGGTTACAAGTACATGTACGGATAGGCGGGGTGGGAGTAATATGGACTTGAAATATTGGGGGGTGAAGGAGGGTGGTGGTGGGTTCTGTTCGGGTTCTGGTGCGGAATCATCTTTTGGTTCGTCATGGTCCGGGTTAGGAGGAGGGGTTGTGAGTCGTTCCGGTTGCGGTTCTGGGTCTAGTTCTGGTGCACGATTGGGGGACGGGTGTGATTCGAGCCTCGGTTGTTGTGGCGGTTTAGGTATGGTGGCGGAGATTGAGATAGCCAGGAGGGAGGTGGTGGGCCTGAGTGAGGGCTACGTCGCAGGGTCGGCGGGCCCCGGCGGATGTGGGTTTGCGGCTGTTGATGGGAGGGAAGGAAGAGGGAGATCGATGAGTTTACCTTATACTGGGGCAGTGACGGCACCAATACCACTTGGACAGACGATAGGCCTTTCAGCGGGAATCCGGCGGGCTGGTAGCCAAACCCTGGCGATGCCGGGGAAGGCCGGGTTGACGGTCGATGTCACATCTCTTCCCGCGTTCGAGGCGGCGCTACAAATCGTCGAGTTTGTGAGGACACTGGAGGCAGAGAGGGACGCCGAGCTGTGCAGTTCTAGAGATGGCCTTGCCATACCGCCGGGGCGAAGCCTGGAGAATCGGAAGGAATGGGTTGCGTCTGCCGGGTGAGAGTGTCGTGCTTGAAACACTTCTTGGCCCGAGCGGTCCACCTTGGAGCCCCAAGAGACTTCGCTATATCACAGAGAGCGTCGTAGCAAAGCGGCTTCGAGCGGACGAGTGCCGGCGAGGACGGCATTTATGGCAGGCTCTTATGCTCGTCTGCCGAGGCTAGGCGTCACGGCCCCGCTGTCGAGCCCCATTGGTCTCCCTTCACCGACCAGAGAAGCGAGACCAATTAGGAAGCCACACCGGTCAGCAAGCGCCGCTTTCAAATCACAAGATCAAAGCCGGGAAGAGTCTGGCCATCCGCGAAGCCGGCTATCTCGGCACAGCATCCGTACGGCGTCACGTTTGTTGCCAGTTCCCGCGTTGGTTTGTTTCACAGGCTTCTGCATGGGAGGGACGGACCGTGGCAGGGCACAGCAGAGGCACAACATCCAGGGAAGAATGGGACGAACTGACACATGACCGCTGAGCGTGGCGCGGGCACCCAGCGTCGGCTACTGTATCCAGTGACGGCTTGGCATCTATCGGGCGGCGTGTTCTCTGGTGTCCTATCGCTCCCTGTCTATCACTTTCGATAGGCTTCTGGGTTTGTCCTGAGCCTCTACCCATGAGCCAGCCCGAGACCAACTTCGCTGAAGAGCCATCGCATAGGTTTCAGGGGTCATTGCCCTGTGCTCTTGGGCGGCCCGGCGCCTGCTCTCTTGCCAGCCCCAGGCCCCGGCCCGTCAGGAAGAATTAGGGACGCGGGAGGATCTCCGGCGCGATATCTCGCAGACCCTTCAACGATTACTGCAGGAGCACTTCCAGAGCACCCTACGTGCAGGACGCTGTGTGGGGGAGGGCGGCCGGGGAAGAGTGCAGATTCGTCCGGATCTTGGCTGAGACGGGGCGAGCGTCATGCTGATATCAGCGTTGACAGTAAACTCTTACATCATGGAGGATTGGGATACGAGTGAGATATGCAAACCAAGTGAGGCAGGTGGGTTTGGAGTCCAGTTGACATGTATCTTATCATCATATTCAAAGTGTGATTCGGATCATGAACTCCTGTCCCCTGGGCTCTAGCATACACTCACCACCCCTAGTGTTGTTGTATGTTGGAGGTTAGCCCATGGCTATGACCGTGGTGTTCCCATCCAGGACTTTCACACGTACGGACTTTAATCCTCAAACTTCACTCAGCTACAGCGTTATCTGTCAGCCACAGTCAGGCCATTTTCAGAGTTTTGCGTAACCTCCACCATCTGTCTGTTCTACACGAAACAACAAATCTGTGTCCCGTGTCGACCCCGCACATCCCGAGGGCCGACCAGAAGAGGAGACACTTGCTGGGCCGCTCACCAACATGCCCTGTCCGTCTCCATAACCACATTCAAGACGCGTTCCAGTACAGTATGCACTACATGATCCCTGTACCTCGAAGGTACCGTTCAGGGCAGGACAGGAACGGCAATCATCTCCGTAGCCCTCCGATAACCGACGCGGGCCGGAGTCCACATCAACTGCATTCAGAATCCAGGTCAACTCCGGGGCAAGGTTCATCAGGCGCGAGCCGATCGATCGACAACGGTCGCGGAGGAAGAATTCGTCCTGCTTCATCAGCTCACAATTAAAACTCCGAGAGCTCCATAGCAATCTCACGCTGCACGGGATGCATCAGTGACTAGACGTACTAATTGAGATGCATACAGGATGCTGTTGGATCAGAAACCCATCTGGGATGCAGTTGACCAGCCGCACTAGCTCAAACTGGTCAATACGCACCGTATATATGGGTCTAGCGATGCCTCTATCTGCAGTTTCCTTCCTCTTTCTATATATGACTATACTAAGATATTACTATTATTTCAGATATTTCTAGAGCTTTTATTTTATATATTTAAAGCCTAAATTTATTATTATTATTATTATTCCTATATTGCTATGCCTTAGAACTCGCCAGATTCTCTACTACTAATTACAAAGGAAAACTATGCCCATAAGGCTGGATTATAAAAATCTCTATCTACTCTATACTAGTCTGAAGTTCTGAATCTACCTACTATAGTGAAAAGAAAAGCGTAGATAACTAACGAGGCCATCGGGTAAGCCTAATTCTAGCTGTGCAGCTCGCTTATACTCTAGGAGCCTGTCAGGACATGTAGCAGGACAGCTGTGTTGCGGGGTACAGTGCTGTATCGTGACCCACATATAACCTACAGGATTGCAAGGTCGGAGCTACTTGCGATTCGATACCCTTTTTCAGGAGATGCGATTTGGCTGAGTGGATTGGTTGTGCACGTACCGTCACAGAGCCTCTCAGAGCATAGTAGCTACCTGATCACCTTTGTTGCAAGGCTTCTCTCTTTGCTTCCCTACTCGTCGAGAGCCCGTTTCATCATTTCGCGTCAAGATCGCCTTCCAGCGGGCCGCATCAGCAGCAACAGCAGCCAAAGTGAGCCGATCATCACAAACCATATCAACGAGCGAGCGAGTGAGAATGGGACGAGGAAAAAAAAGGTCCTACAGGTTAAGGCCACCCCCTCCCCTCCTCACCCCACCCTCGAATATGGGCCTGGAATCCTCATCATCTGTCGTACCCAACCAATCATCTTCATCAATTTTCGGCCGAGAAAAACCTACACAGTGAAGACGATTCAAAGCGAGAATGGCGTGCATCATGCAACATGCAAGACGCAGCTAAACTAAGCAGAAACCAGCAGCGGACGAAAAAGATCAGGGACAGAAAGCGAATTCCAGTAGGAGAGCAGAACAGAGAAATCGCAATGCAAACGCCCTGCCATCTTGTGTGTAATAAAGTTTACTATACCGAATGCTCGAAACCCTGCCTCGACATCTGTTAGTAGGTACAGTAGTCACAACCCTTCCTCGCCCTTGATCAGTCACATGCTGTACTTTTGTTCCGTTTCGCTCCTGCCATTGCCGGTCGTGCCCTGCCCTTCCCTGGCCAGCGGCCCCAGATTTGCGATCCGCGCCGCCGACCGTTGAGGCGATCACGATATTGCTTTTTTCCCCTTGCCCCTGCGCGTCAGGGCATCCGGCTCGGGTTTTATAAATACGGATGATACCTCCCCTTGAATCTAAAGCACCAAAACTGGGGACACCAGTCACACCAATTTCTGCTAGCGAGCACCACTAGCATTTGTTCAATTCAATTGACTGCGCGCATTGTGATGCATCAGCATCATCATATGTAATCCGTACAAACCGCAGAACCAGCCAATTCGCTCAAAAGAACGTAACCCGGGCTGAATCGTAACAAGGTCGTGTCGGCTTGCAGCCCCACTTTCGGGTCACGGCCCACTCTTTAGCCGCCCCACTCCGCTCTAGCTATGTGTCTAAGGGTTAGGAGTCTCTCTATCCTGAGTATGGTGGCTTAGGAGGCTTGGAAGCCGTTAAACGGATAGAGTAGTAAATATCGAGGCTTGAAAGATAATTTATCGCAAGCGTGTAGTCAATTGAATTGACCATGTGCTGGTCATGTTCGCTGTCAAATGGTGGCGTGGCTGGTGGCCCCAAGTTTGGTGCGATCAGATGCACGGGGAGGTGCTCTAAGAAAAGTCGATCCGGCTGCGGTACGGCGGGGCAACGGTGCAAGGTCCCGGGCAACAATGCGGATTTCGGGCCTTGGTCGCCGAAAAGGCACCGGAGAATCCCGATCGCCGGGCATCTTCCCCCTGTGTCCTTCCCAGATCAGGGCGCGTACATCCGTCAGGAATGTGGTAGTTAACTCGAAATTCTTCAACAATGAAAAGGAATGATGACATGAATCCCTGCCTGCTAGAGCTTGAAGGTGCAGTGCAACACATCCGTCGTAACATTGCAATCCTCAGACAGCTCCCTTGTTGTTCATTTGCAACTTTGTTCCTTGAATTATCAGTGTTCCAGCCAAAGTACACATCTCTGTGCGAACATACCTTGCCGGTTTCGCAACCTGCGCGCAAGAATTCGATAATCAAGACATCTTCGAATCTGCAGACAATAGCGCGATGCTTGATGCGAAGCATCATACCTAACGTAATGCCGCTGCGATCTAGGGATTTGCCGAACCCCGCTCGCTGTGCATTGCCAGCGGTACGTAAGGTAGTTGCGTACTTGTATGTAGCCCATGAGATGCATGCTGGCTTGACTTCTTCGAGTCAGGACTCGCTCAGCATAACTTGTTCATAGACCTCGAGGTTGCCATGTGCTCGAGCAAACAGCCTGACCTATCATCGACGTACGAGGGCGTATGTCGGTCGACTCTCCTTGCCTGCGACCCATCGCATTGTTTGATCCTGTAACCATCAGCCTGGCCCCCCGGGTAGCCGTCTCGAGAAACAGTTGGTGCTGCAAATCGCCATCCCTACCTCTTTCGGGATATTGCTGCGTATGCCCGCAGGGCTCCAGAACCTCCAGCTGTAAACCTTTCCACCCACCCATTCGCCGACCTCCGGCGCCGCACCCACGTCGTTGTTCGACCATTGGGTGCCAATAGGTGCGGAGCCAGCCTGGGGAGGGCGGGGCGTGCGTAGCGTGCGGCAGTCTTCTCGTGCCGTGTTTCTCACCAATGCCGACTTCGACCAGTCGGCACCGAGAACCTGCTCAGCGCTTGCATGACGCAACAAATATCCATTCCCGTGTCCGGCTTATTTTCATTATATGATCGCCATATGTTCGCAATATCAGCATGCCGATTGCCTCTTCCGGGCAGTGCGATTTTACGTTAGCTCTCCCCAAGACATATTTGCATTGCGGCCGCACTGCCCGCCAGATTTGTCTTTGTCGCGAAGACTTCCACTGTCCTGGGAGTTTCCAGGCAATCGCTAGAAGCTGTGACGGCGTGGGTCTGCATTCGCTTGCCTTGACGATGGCGCTATAGCGGGAAGATGTGCGTCGGAAGGCCCTCCCTCTTGTGGGTGAGGTGGCATCGTGTGCAGGCGTGGGATGCCGGGGACTTGCGGATGCGACATCCGGCAGAAAGCAGATGTAGGTTGAGCTGCACTGCGGCAGAGGAAAGTAAGTTTCGAGACGGAAAAGGAGAAGTTTTCCAGAGCAGTCCTTCACGACGCCAGTTGGCAGTTTCGTGAGAGCTAGGCGTACGAACATGCATTCGTCGCTTATGAGAGAAAGGGAGTGGGGAGGTACTTGCCTGGTACTTGACTGTGCTAGTCCATAACATCATCTTGGTAAGGTATGTACGTTCAATAGCTCCGCACCAAGACGGTAACGGTTTCTCGGTTCACCTGCTTCCACCCCCAGCCTTTCCCTTCTGCATCTCACCCCAGTTCCCCCCTCAGCAACCCCGAAAGTTCGTCATCCAGACCGAGGACGATCTCTGAATGGCCAGTCACGGGGATGCTGACCATGAGCGCATGCGCGTAGCCGATCGACCCAACCGGCTGTCTAACCCAGTTCTAGAACCACCATGCTGTGGCACAGCCACGAGATTGTTCTTGTCCGCGTGCCACACAACGACCAGCTTTTAGACTTTGGTGTCCCTGCTGGTTTGTCTCAACAGAAGAGTCGGAGGCCAAGAAGAGTGACCGACCTGGGCCAGTACATAGCGAAAGATGGAAGGAAGTGCTCCACAGTATCCCGCTCCTGCTCTGGCGCTCCTCTCCGAGATGCAGCACCGAGTCCTTAGCTTGAGTATCTGCAAGACATGCGTGCACCATCTTTGTAGCACCGTGGGTCCAGCAGACGCAGGTCCGAGTGAAAGGAGTCAGGCGCCGTCTCATCGGGGGGAGGGGTAAACAGCAAGCTGTGGGGAGGGGGGGCGTGGGCGATCGTTTGCGGGCACTGGAGACACCCCTTATTAAGGTGTGGCCTGGCTCGCCTGAAGGCTCTCGTGAGGAGGCATGGCAGGGATTGGGCGGCTCGTTCTGCATCGTCAAGGATATGGAACGTTGCTCGCGGCCCATTGTCCAGATTGATCGCCCCAATATCTCCACCACATCGAGCGTTTAGCGGCTTTTGGTCGATGCAGATCGACGATTCGGTCGATTGCGATTCTTTAGCCGCGTCCGTAGTGGATTGTGGGTTGCATCGTCTGATGGGTGGTTTGCAAGGCTCGTATTGGGGAGAGGATTGTGAACAAGATTTAGACTGTTCCCACTACGGCTGCTTGGCGATTAGTAGTCACAACTCCATGATGGATATTCTCTTTGAGCGCGGTCGCGTGCTGATGTGATGCCAATGTGTCAGCCATAAATCTCACAGTCAAGGTTGACCGAGGAGAAAGGCGAGTTGGATCGATCTGTCCACCTTCCAGGTTGTAACCGACAATGGTCCTCTTCCGTGCCGAGTCCTGGATGCCTTTTCCTAGTCTCTCGGGGGTGTTCTCGCAGTTTCCAAGAGGCAGGAGCGGCACTGTCCCACGCGCGACTTGAAGAAGCTGCGAATATGGGCTAACCTCATTGCCTGGAAAACCAATGGTCTCGCAGGGCAGGCAGATTAAGCTGGATTTTGGCTCGTATGACCGGCTTGTGTCTTGGGCTAAAAATGCCATGTTTGGTGGTGACTTGAATCCTGGATGGGTGGAATACTTTGTTTTAGTCAATGACGGGAGAGCGCCCATTGGTTTGCGGCGCTTGATCTGCAGCTGACATCTCGAAACCGAGCCACCGACGGTTGACTGTCTGCTCAGGAGAGGTCGAAGTCCGAGATTGGACCACCCGATGAAAACATGACGTACGTGGACTGGACCCTTGTGTTCGTCTCAGGTGTATCATAGCCGCAAAGCTGGTCATCGACCTGAAGGGCTACAGGGCCGTCACAACACCTCAGCTCCTCAGGCTGAGCGAGATTGTCACGGTGCACTTCTATCCCCATTGCTGGTCCAGATACCGGCTATCTGCACAAGGGGCGTCCAATTCTTTAGTTCCTCAATGCGGGCCAAGCCAATCGCATTGGTCGGAGTCATCAGATCGTCCATGCGTGAGGCTCGTCAGGGCAGTCGGATGACTGCAGGAGGTGAGCCAGGCGAGCCAGGGTAGAACGTGGGGGGAGGGTGAGGCTGACTCCAGATCATCATGGATAGCTCATACTCTGGTGCACATGGTCATCGGGGCGACGGGCTGGTTACCGGGTATGGTGTCGTCGTTTCTCGAAACTAGAAATGGAGACGCGGCTCAAACAGACCCGGATCTAGGCTTAATGGGAGTGAATCCGTCAACAGAACAAAGGGTACAAGTACACTATGCTCGGTGGGCTTTCCAGTGAACGGATAAGCAAATTCTATGCCGTGGGATACGAACGACAGTTCAGTTCTCGGCCAACACGAGGTTGGACCGTCAGATCCTTGGGCACGGTGTAGCACGTGTTTAGGAAGGAGGGGAGGGCACGCTTGCCGGGTCAGACCTTGACTAGAGAGACCGTTTACATTGTTTCCCAAAAGACAGATCTTCTATATACTCGCACACAGTAAGCGTCACATAAAAGCTGCCTTGGCCAAGGCCCTGTCGTGTCACCCCAGGGCCAAGAGACGATAGCATCATCTTGCACGAAGGGTTTCCATGGCAAACGCATGATGGCGTGCATGAGCCTGTCGTGCTACAAACGATCTGCCCCACAGTAGCCGGATTGGGATACCCGCTCGCTTCCCATTGGCCAGTGGCTTTCACTTGCCCATCTGTTTCTTTCCTTTGATCTCTCAACTCCATCAAATCTGGTAACCAAGTCTCAGCCATTTGTTCCTTCTGTTCATGACGCCGTCAATGTACGTCTACTTCTACCGACCCTGTTCTAATGCACCCTGTTTATTTCTCACTTCCATGTAAGAAAACACCACATCGGTGACATTCCATCTTCCACCACACAAGGCCGGTCCACGTCCAATGATGCCAGCTTCCTTTCACCCAGTCCGCCTCAATATCATTAAGACAGAACCCCTCATCTCAGGGGCCAAGAAGCAAAGAGAACCCAAGACCAGAACTTTTGTTTTTTCCCAGTTCAGCCCCAAAACCCTCCCGTTTTATTTTTAAATCGCCGCAAGAAAATAAAAACTTGAGCAAAAGTTGAACATGCGGCCCTCAATACATGAAATCCCCAACCCAAATCAAAGGCCGAGTCGAGTCCTGTTTAACCTCGACTGTGGCCAGAGTCGTCGCGACCGCCAAATGAAACCCAGCACTCTCCATGCCGCGTATCATGATCATCTGCTGACCCCAGCGGGCGATGCCGTCCCTCCCTGGACATTGTCCGCAACCCATTTATTTCGTAGTCCTGGTCAGCTGTCGGTTGTGCTGCCTCATCTATTGACGTATCGGAGGTTGAGTGGCTTGTGGGTAGACGACGTCCGCCGTCATGGTACATCGAATGAACTCGTGCTTCTGCGATTGCGCCATGGCCACGCGGCGGGCCTGCGAGAACCGAGAATGCTGTATCGCCTTAGGTAGGTCTGGTCCGTAGGGCGGCGTCGCCATGTTCTGGCTGCGAGGCGGTTTCTCCTGCAGGCGGAACGTGTTGTGCTCATCGCCGTCCTCACGGCTGCCCCATGACGTCTGTACTTCCAAGTCAGAATACTGATGGAACTTGCGGAGGGAAAGGACACGCGGGATGAGTATATACCTCCTTGAGCGTAAAAAGAGCCCACAGCTTGATCAGGCCGTGGAAGTAGCCAAACAGGATGGACACGGGCAGGAACATGATGTCACTCGGGTTCTTGCGAAACAGCCCAACCAGTTTCACTACTTTGGTAAAGCCAAACATGAAGGCGATCTCGGCTCCCAGCAGGAGGTACCGGTTCCTGGGCTCCCAGTTCTCCGTACCCCACCAGCACGAGAAGAGCAAGAGTGGGTCGACCAGAAACGCCAGTGAAGTGAAGGTGGCGAAGTGCAGCGCATATGTGCACCAGGGCTGTTGCCTGTGAATCGGGAAATGTAGTCAGCAATGAGCAAGTTCAGTAAGGAGAGCTGCCCATACCTCCACACGTGTCTCTCGCGTACGAGACTGGTCCAGTTGCTCCGCCAGTTGCTCCTTGCCCAGCGAGAGCACTGGTAGAGGAACTTGGTGCTGTTCTCGAGCGTCGTCTCGATCTCGCACTCGGGCTCGTACTGTATCCAAGTCTTCCACTGGTGAGCCACCAGCCACCGAGTCACAAAGTTGTCGTCGTCGGCATTGAGGATGTACCTTCCCCACTTCTCATTCTTGAAGTTCCCCAGGAAGTCGTAGCTCTTGAGGATCTCGGTCCGGTAGGCGCCCGTGCGCCCGGACATGCACGATGTCCCGCCGTCCATGTTGTGCGTCGCCGATATCTCAAAGTTGCGCCGCTCAATGTAGGCGGCTCCTAGCCAGTTGAAAATGCGCGTCGTGGCGTCTCCGTCGGTGACGCGCTTCACCCTCTGGCACGTCCCAACCCCGCCCATCTTGTCGTCCTCAAACGGCGCGAGGAGCCAGGGCATCAGAGTAGATGGCCACTCCACGTCGTCGTCGGCCATGACCGTGATAGCCGTCTTGACGTGATCGTCTTCCAGCGCCTTGCAGACCTGCAGACGCTTGTTCGCCTTGTCCACATGGAGCACGTCGATCTCGACCGGAGACACGGCATCAGGCATCCGGAGGGTCGCAGCGACCCGGCTCAGCGCGTCATGCTTGTTCCACGTGGTGACGAGCACTAGCTTAGCCGGTTTGCAGGCCAGGATGCTCTCGAGCGAGGGCCGCAGCTCCTCGGGGCGGTTATGGATTGTAGGGATGACTACGGTAACATCTTGGGATGTGTACCTCGGCTTCTCCCAGTTTGGCTGCTTAGACTTGTAAGTCCAGTGACTGACGCAGTGCACAAGGAGGCGTAGGTAGCGATGAATCCTAGATTGGTCTGTGTGTTAGCGACTTGAGCATTTTGAGAACCGGATTTTAGGGGGGCAGGCCCATGCGGCACGTAGAGATAGGCACGCTGAATTCCAGGCGGAGTAACCATACCAGAGGATCGCGTGGAAAACTGCCCAGAACTTCGTGGACCAGAGAAAGTCCAAGTTGGGTATTACAATATCCATTAATGCAGGCATGTTGAGTCAAAACAACAAGCAAAACCGCGGTTGCTGCAGTGGTTGAGATGGTGGTTTTCGGGCGAATACCCCGGCTTCTGAATCTACCCTCTTAGTCCCCTAGGCCTTAGGGAGCACTTTTTGCTGGGCTGCAAATCGGAAAACGGATGAGGCCACGGAATCGACTCAGTCGAGTGTTCGAGCCGCTGAATATGGCGTGCGGGCCAGGCTGGTTCGGACGGCAAACGTCAACAGCAGGTTTGGCGACCAAGGGACGGCGCGGCGGTGTCATGGAAATCGAGACCGGCACGAGTCGTCAGGAGGGCGCGAAGGAGAGGTCCGCCCGGTTTGGTGATGTACTTGGGGAAGGGAGCTCTCCCACATCGGTGGCTTCAGCCGGACACAATTGTGAGCCCCTGGAGTCGGGTGTTGATTCGAGGCGATGACAGGTCAAACAAACGACCGGCACAGGCTACTCCTGCCGACACGGCGGGAATATAATGTCGAGGGTAGGCACCAGGGAGTAGGACACGGCAAGATGGCAAGTGATCAACGAAACAAGGCCATTGCAGACCAGCTGGTCGTTTTCCCTGCTGAACAATGACAAAAAGAAACAATAAAAGACTAGAAGAAGAGGAACGGTAGATCTGGTTCGGGAGGTCTAGACTCGGGTGGGAATGCCGAGATATATAGGCAAGCTGGTGGCCGGCCAGCACGACACTGTTACTTAACAGATGTGCCTGTGGAAACAGAAACGAGAATGGAGCGAATGGCAGCGCAAGATGGTCCGCGAGAAGCAGCTGCCGGTTTGAGAAATAAAGACGGTACGGTACATCGAAGTACAGGACCGTCGGCCGGGGGCCGAAAGCGTGTCTTGTGCATGTACTCTCCTCCAGGGAAGTCCACCCGCTGGAAATGTGTAATCTTAAGGGGTGCAGCTGTGTGCCCCCAACACCCCCCCGTACATTGACCTGCTTTAGCTGCTCCAATACCTCCATTTCTGCGCGGCTTCTCAGTGCAGTGGAAACGCAAAGACGACCGGCGGACGCGGGAGTAAAATGTACATGTAGCGCAAGGTCTCCCATGTCCTTACGTGAAAGGCGTTGCAGATTGGTTGATGAACCGCAGGACGCAGCTGCAGTAGCAAGCCAAGCGATGTCGAATCGGGATATCGGTGGGGTGGCCCTCCTCAGTGCAACCCCAGGGCTTGCCAAGGCCGTTGGGGCGATGTTCCATTTTGGGGTATCTTGCATCTCGGAGGAGGGGGAGGGGGTGTGCAGCAAGCCAGGTGAGAACGTAAGTTAGACACCTCAAGGCCCTTTGACCCTGCACGCTCAGTTCTTCATCTTCCTTCCTGCAAGCGAATTGGACGCTCCACAAGAATTAACTCTTTGACCCTCTTTTTCCTGTCTTTATCGAGAGCCTCGCCACTGCGGCATGTCGTGATGGGGCCGGATTCAATTTCGAGCTGGCGGCTCGTAGTGCGGCACCCCGCCAGATCCTCGAAGATGAGGCTTTAAAATGGGTGCGGAGTTGTGTCAAGATCCACCTCTCAGTACATACCTCACTTGAGTGAGGGTAAGGTAGGGTACCTTGAGTATCCACACTGCGGGAGATACTGCCAAAGTACCTGGCTCTTCGAGTTAAGACTCCACCCGAGCCTTCGCAGTGTTTTCGACGGCCAAATCCCCTGTGTTCTGCAGAACCCTCACCTTCATTACAGCGGCGAGAAACCTGTGCATGTGGCTGGTTTCTCTGACAACTTGAATACGCGTCTGAAGTCGATGTCACATGGTGAGGGTTCGGGCGACGGTAATTGGTGAGGGGACACCATGTCCTGGTCAATCAGAGCCTGAACTCAACGGTCCACGGGATCCAGGGATCGATCGACAAGGTACGGTTAATCAATTGTCGACCAATGGCTCTTGCCAAATAATCTTGCTTGTACCGAACAGCTCTGTGTGATCACCGCTCGGCATTCTCGCGAGTTGTACCCTCTGCGATGGACACAGGAGTGACATAAATCTCGGCAGCCGTGTAAGGCGCGCGGCTCATCATCGTTCGAGTCTTCCACCACTCACGGGATGCCAACCGGCATGGAAAGGTGGTCGCTCTGAAGCGGAGATCATCAGTGGAGCCGTAGATCTGTAGCTGTTTCTTGGCGTCACTTCGCAAAAGCGTCGATTGCTGTGCAGATTCGACAGCCAGGGTTTCCTCTCTTGAAAGGACGCAAATATGACGCTCAAGAATTCGCGGATGCTGAGAACGAATCGAACCGTTTGGGATGTCTTTTCTTCTGCTGGGCAGGGGGGTGTGCGCGAAAGGGGTCTGCCAAGCCGTTACGGTAGTAAGCTCGGCCGAAGGCATCCGCGTGAGCCTCGGCCGGTGCGAGTGGTGTCGTGGTCTCTTCCGCCCGGAGCCGGTTTCGTCCGGTCGCGTTGGCAGCGCTTTTGGCCGGCCCGGATTTGTGCCTGTTACCGTACCGCTGCTCTCATACTGAGCCGTGTTGTCCGCGGTACACCTAAAGTACCGAGTTGACGGCCGCAAGAGCCTGTGACGCGTGGGCACAAACACACATGAACTGTCCGCAGGGTATTTCCGCCATGGACCCACAACTTGGCTCGACCCTTCTCAATGAAGTTCGACGCGCATGTAGACACACGTCTTTCCACGGGTGCAAGGGCCGAGGTGGTTCGATGACATGAAGGGAGACCCCGCCTGCTGTCGGCCCGCAGATGGACGGCGAGATCGGACGCCGTCTGAAGTACCTGCATCACCAGGGGTTGCCAAAACATCCGAGTTCTGCCTGTATGGATGTACCAAGATGACAAGGGCTGTGATCCGCGATTTCGAGGAATCTCGAAAAGACGAAACGGCCACGGTTGCTTGGTGCCGGGATGTCTAAGAGGTGTTTTGCTGCGCTGGATCCCATTGGGTTGTCATTGATTTAGGGTTCATGGTGTGCCTCCGTCCATTTTCTCCGACAGCACTCCGTCTTTGAAACGGGGGCTCTCAATAGACGATTGGGGCTCTCTCAATGCAGGGCCACAATTGAGAGGTACCGACGGCGGAAGGCATTCTACCGGTATTTGCGCAATATGCCGACATAAGTTAGCTGTTTGGCCCATTGGACGGACGATGGATGAGCCGGGTGCTGAAACCGAAGTCTTTTGGGCGGGAAGCGTTCCCGGTCCGAAATGCTGCGAAGGGGAGCATGGTCGAAAGAACGCTCAGACCCGTGGCCACTGGGCTAACTGACGGCGGGCATGGAGATCTCCCGAAAATGATGGAGTTTTGAGAGGGATGAGCCAAAAAAGAAGGGTTCCGTTGCCGCCGTGGTGCGGATTTGTTGTGTGCACAGTCCACGCTAACTTCGGGAGCGACCGTCTGCCAAGCATTGATCCCGCGCTGAAGCCACTCCATAGTGGGGTCCGTCTCTTGATATTGATCTACTGCAAACGTTGGCTTCATTGGTTTCCGTGCCTCTTCATTTAGAAATAAAAGCTTACGAAAAAGGAGTTATAGGTATGTATCAAATATGCATGTTGATCGAGGTCGAACAATGTAAACAAGGGACGGAAGAGGAAGGTTCTGGTAATTTTCAGGGGACAGGTACAAGAAGCAGGTTCGGCTTACAGATTACAGAACTGCCCGGGTCATCCGATTTGGCCCGTGCTGAGCGATTGAGCCGCGCTGCCCCAGTTGTTCCTTCCACTGACCTTATCTTGCGATTGATGGCAGAAAGTTTGGCAGGACAAATAGGTATCAGACTCACTTGTTGTTAAGATCCAGCGAGTCTGAGCTTGCCCCGACCGTATTCATGTTACATTCAATGGTACTCTGCCACGGCCTTCGCAACTTGAACAATCGATTCTCCTGTTTCCTCCCCGTCCTAGTCGACCGCGACACCCGACCTGATGGACCAAACCCTGGTGCTCTGGAATGTTCGCTACCGCCAAGTTCTCGGGTTAAAACACTTTGCTCTTGCAAATCCATGGTTCTCAGGCTTGGGGCCTCGACCGGCCGCAGACACCGGTTTCAATCCTCCAACTTGGCCCGGTCATTGCGCAATCAGGAACGCCTTCTTCAGGGCACAGGGTTCCATTCGCCAGTTCTTCGTCTCGCAGAAATTTACGTCCTGCATGCACATTGCACAACGCCTGCAGTGCCGCCTCGCTAAAAACTGGACCTCCGGGCATACCTTCGATGCCTGAGCTTTCTGCGTTAGTCTGAAGCAGCAACAAGGACGAGAACATTATGGGCAGTACACACGATTTGCTGCCTACCACTAAAATCTTATGACGCACCGAGGAGTCCGCAGGGTTCTTGGAGGGGGTCATTGTCTTGATTCAAGCCGCTTCAAGGGACCTCTGACGTTGAGATTACCCCAAGCCTAAGCGTGGATCGAGCGGGAACATAGCTCGGGGAAGCAGGAAGGCGTTTCCGGTAGCCGCGGACAATTTGATCGATGCGAAACCAAATGCCTCGGACTTGCGGATCTCTCCACCCGGCCAGTTTTCAGGATTAAACCCTTCGCTGCAACGAAGAGCTCAGCTCGCCCAGTGACGATTTGCGGGCCCGTATTCGAAGGGCGGCCGGCGAGCGAGGGGTTACTGATTTTCATTCGAGCCTCTCCCGTCTTCTATGACGCTTTCTTCTGCATACAGTGTATGTCATGGAGTTCTTGTGTGCATATTGTTACCACATCCTGCGTTATCCGACACCGCTGATGCAAGTGCGCAGGGCTCAGTGCAGCGGTTCGCGTCTTGTCAGCCAACAGACATGAGGCTTGAATCCTGAAGGACTTGCTTGACGTGTTCTTCTTGGGACAAGATGTGTTCAATCAGTCTAGATTTGGTTGAATTGGGGGGTCACTCACACTGACGATCAGAATCGTTCCAATGGGTTGACCATGACGGACGGTCAGACAAGCCAGGCGAAATGACAAGGCCGATTGACGGGGTACGGGAGCCGGATGACCTCGATCTTGGGGTGGGAATTAATGTTTCGCACTCCCAGGCTTTGGGACATTTCCGTCGCCCGGCCACCGGCCGAGACTTCACCGCGTGCTCATGTCGCTCCATTCAAGACAGTCTCTGAAGCGGACAGACAGCCTCGACGGGTCTGCTTGTATTCTGAAATCTCCGTCCTGTGGCAAGTGCCGCCTCCCTCTACCAGTCCGTTACCGAGTGGCCACGGGCGCGGCCCTCGCACTCGGAAGCGCAACTGAGAGGGAATAATAGGACGGCCTCACCGTGGCGAAAACGGACAGTCTCCCTGTCGTGTAGTTGCGCCTCAAAAAGAGGTGACAACGCATTATAGGACCCACGCCTCCACGATGCTCTCCAATACCCACATGGGCAGGACCTTCTTATGACAAAAGCTGAAGTTACTTACGGAGCTAGCACTATACCCACACCGGCAGGACTATGGCCTATCTTCTGCTGTTGGCTAGAGCCTTCGCAATTTGGAATTTGAGCGCCGTCTAACCATCCCGGCCATTTGGGCTCGCATGTCTCGGCACGCCTGCCTCTGTCACAACTCTTTCTTTGAGAGCTGCGGGATGCGGATCGCCACCTGAGTCCCCTGCATCGGTTTCGATTATTGGGCCTGGCGCTTCGAACAGGGCACCCCGCCTTCTGTGGGTTTCAGCCCCCCGGGTGAAGCCAGTATTTGAAGGGAAGGCGATAAGTCACACGCTTGATGGGGTTCGTGATGGAGTTACGAGGCCATAAGGTACATGAGGGTACACCCCACTACGCTACGTCGAGAGCGGAGTCTGGCTGAGGTGTCACGGCGCAACTGGGAGGTCCGGAAGGCCATGGGGTACATCGATAACTCGAACAAATAATGCAGAAGTCGCTGTCGTTATTTCTCTATCGTCACAAGAAGCCCCGGCTCAACAGGGTACGAAAGGAGAACCGCCAGAATCAACCTCGATGACTACCCCGATTCTGCCCACGACGTCGATCAGACTTCCCGTCTGCTCTGAGGGTGCCGCTGCAGGGTCCTGCTTGGTGCTGTCCTAAAGGTCTGACTGGCGACAATGGCCTTCTCCAACACCAATCGACCATGGTGGCGTCACAAGCCGCCCCGGGGATGCGGAGTCGTTACGGCTGCCAGGCCCGAGTCCCTCTGTCACGACACGCCACAGCACCGGGGGTGAACAGATGGTATCGTGCTGCAGCATGCCCATCCACACGGATCAGCCCACTCGCTTCTTCGCCGAGTACCGACCCTGCACCGGCTGGAAAGTTCGGACTGGGAACCGGGTCCGCGTTCGGACGAGGAGCAGGGCGGCTACTCAGCCGCCGCTGTGCCAGCCTCTACACACACGCCAGCGGACATGTGGCGCTGAAGGGCGAGTAGGTTGGCGAGACGGAGCGGTCCTTTCCTTGGTTTTACCCTGTCGATGGGGTTGAATCCTTCCGGCCGCTAAGAAGACAACGGTCGAGATGACCACTCAGATTTTCTCTAGACGTTTCTCCTTGCTGCGGTTTTGCCGCGCTCTGATAACCCCGCTTCCTTCCAGAATCACTCCCTTCTTGCAATCTAGGGCGTGGTCTGCCTCTCGGCACTGGTCTGCCTTCCACGGGGTCTGGAAAGGACACGCAGGGTCTCGTCGCTGGCCGTTGGGCAGGCTGAGGTTGATTGGAGTGTCCGGGACCTGAACATCCGAAATACAGATCGAGTTATGATGAGCAATAGGTTCTCTCGGAGCCGTCCGCTTCTTTATGCATTGCCTTATCAGCATTTGCTGCTCAACGCTGTTGAACGGGCCTGACTGAACTCCTCAGCTGCGCTACACTCTTCTTGGCACACTCTGGGCTTTCACAAAAGCAACTCTCTGACTATGGGTTTTTAGGTCTAGGTACTACCATTGGCGGTCAATCTGTTTTTAGAGATCCGAGGTCAGCGGAAGAACTGTGACTCAGGGAATCAAGTTTTGGTTGTTTCAATGGTGTTGTCCATACATGCCGCTCAGTCAAATAAAGCACCGTCAAGGCTAAGCAGCTTCGCAAGAATGCCAGTGCAGGGACAGGTTATTGCTTCCAGTCAAGATGTCGCCCTTGTATTCCTAGACATGTCGCTGCCCAGCCTTAGGCATACAAACATGTCGTGCCTTCGGACATCTCGGCTCATCATCACACTTCTCTTCCCTCACTTCCATCTCACATCACTGCAGTTGAGCGAGCTGCAGTGCTTCACTGGTCGGATCAAGCCTGCCCAGGAAGCAAGGCTCATCATGAGCCTTCCACGAACCATATACAGGACAAGCGAGAACCGGCCGCCTTAACAGGCCACAGATCCCTTATCTCTTCCATAATCATAGCAGATCTCTGTTATCTCGGGCGTGCAGCCATGTGACAAGAGGGGAGGTACCGTCGTAAGTGGCGGCCGAACAACTACTTCGGACTTCAAGGCCTACAATAGCTATTCCCCTTGGACTTAGCGTCCTTCATTATCACCGACAGACATCTACAGACCAAGTTGTTGTTTTGGAAAGAATCAACAAGAACGGCTTACTACTTTTGGCCGTTGCCTCGGGTTCCGTGAAAGCCTGCCACCGCCTTTCCGTGAACCCCACCTACCGCCCTCCTGGAGCCCACCCGGGGATTCCGGCTCGCCCCGCTAACAAGAGGAAAGATGGGACCAATAGCTCTGGCGTGGGCCAGCTTTTTCTGGTCCAGTGAACATCAGATGATAGGCAACGCGACGAGACATGACAGGCAGGACCCTGTGCTCGACATATACCGTAGGCTTTTGACTGCGAAAGAGGAGCAAAACGAAGTCTGAGAAAACAAGGTAATGCATCGCTTCTCTGGTACTCGGTGAGTCGGTAAACGGGCAGGCGTCCAAGACACAAAACAATAAACGCGGGGTAACTACTGTATCAAGTTCGCCGCTCGGCGGCGGAGCAAACCAAAGCCATTAGGGCACTCGGAAAACGGGCGAATCGAGAGAGGGGCGCCGGCTGGGCCGGCCGAGGCCCTCTACGGTCTTGGACTTTGCCATGGCCCCAAGCTCAACTCGTCCACCTTCCTCTCCTCGTCGAAACGCAAGCGGATCAGAAATGGATTTGGGCGTCTGGCCCTCTTGTCACATCCGCATTCGTACTGTTGCCGCAGAGACGGATCTCAAACAGGAATGCTGAATCGAAAGGCAGGAGATTGAATGCGAATGTCAAGTGAGGAGCTGCGATGTTGAACGGACGGAACGGCTTCGAAGTCTCGGGTGTGGTGCCCACCTTCAGATCAGGATCGCTGCACCCGGCTCGCGCTATCTCCAGTTGAAGGAACCGGGGCATGGGCGTCTTGACCGCCGGTCTGGTCGCGAAAACTCCGCGCTGAAATCGAGTGATCTGTTGCCGGGCCACAACCACAACAAAAACAATAAAGGTTTTTCAAACGCAACCGGCTCCGGTCAGTCAGATTTGTACGCCCTGCATCCGTGGTGTTGGTGATGTTTTTGGTTGGCCATTTTTCCGGCCTCCTCTTCGCACCCAATTCCGTCGTAGTCAGCTCAGCCTTTCTCAGCTCCCCGCCGTCGGACCAATCTCCAGACGCGTGCCAGGGGGTTGCGTGTGGCTGACGAACGCGGTCGCTGCAGGCCGCTCACTGGACACGCCGCTTCCAAAGCCCCCGCACAGCACACCCAAAAGCCCCCGGCAAGGCACCCTGGCCGACCCCTCCTCCTCCCCACAGTCGCACATGCTTGGTGCCAGTGGGCGCAAGGGAATGAGGCTGAAATCGGTGTGGTTCGTTCGTCGATCCGGCCGAGTGGGTGGTGAGCGGTGGACGGAACTGCGTCGATGTCGGTGTCTCGTTGCAAAAACATTCTGTTTCGCTGTTCTGGGTTCGTCATCCCACCACCTAACATCTGTTCCTCACGCCAACGACATCGGTAGCGCTCTTTGTTTCCGGCGAGCCGGCCAGCCTCTGATCGCTTCCTTCAATTGCCCGGCCCATCTCCATCGCTGCTCGGGTTCCTCGTTCTTGACCACGACCAAATTCGAAAATTGCAGATCGGATCCGCCTGCTGTGTTGTGCTCCGACCTCATCACATCGTGTTGCATTTCTTGCGTGTCTCGGGCTTTCTGTCGGATCGTTGCTGGGCCAGCGCGGCGACGAGAATACCTCGATAATCCTCTCACTGGTGCGGTGCTGCCAATGCTCTTTTAAATGCTCTTCATAACGAACCCGGTGGCCGTCTCGATTTCCCGCTCGTCGTGTCGCGCCTGACACGGCGACAGCGCCGAAACTCGCTAGGGGCTATCTCCTCGGCCGTTGACCTTCCGTGTGTCCATCCCGCCGGTTTGGCATCTCAAGTCATCCTGCCTCTCTGGTTGAGCCGCTAGGGTAGATTCTCGGCATGGCGTCGCTTGGTGTTCACTCGGGCGGGCCGGCGAAAAAGATTGTCAAGGCAAAGGGGATTGTGGTCAAGCCGATATTGAAGAAGCTGTCGCATTCGGAGAAGAACTCGCTGGATTTGGATCGGGGGTGGGATGAGCAGCAGGTCGAGCAGCTGGAAGTAGACGGGTGGGACGAAGGTCTTGGTTATGCAGGGCAGGCGAGAGACGTCAGTGCTGGGGTGGCTGCTGCAGGCTTCGGGGCAGGTGACGGCGCGAGTGCAGGTGCTGGCGGAGGAAGTGGCATCCGGGCAGGAAACCTCAAGTTTCAACATGGCCGCTCTGCGTCGCAGACATCGGCGGGCAGCGGACCCCGTGGTGGTGCTTTTGTGCATCCTTTTGCGCAAACACCACGTACCTCGACGCCGCCGCTGTCTTATGCCAACTCGCTCGCGTCATTCGATAATGGGAGGGACTGCTCGCCCACCATTACCGAGAACGAGGACGACGACGGCTTTGACATCAACGCCACTACTTATCCGCACCCGCATATGCTTGCTCATGGTCATGCACCACCCGCGTCAGCTTGCATCTCACAGTTAAACCTCCGGAGGCCGTCATTAAACAGTCAGCGCACCTTATCGTATCCCCCAGAACTTACCGCGTCAAAGCCGCCTTCTCTCCGCATAAACACTGGCCGCTCGATTTCTGGCACCACAGCCACATCGTCGCGTTTTGCACACGGCAGTCTTCCCAGTGCCAGCCATTCCGACCTCCTTCTCGATTCCCACAACCTCAGCGTCAGTCTCACTGGCACTCTCGACTCGCCCACAGGAAGCCTGGGCGCCGGCAGCGTCATCGTTTCACAACAACAATATCAACAAGAAAAACAACAATCGCAAATGTCTCCCCTGCGAACATCGCTCGAGATGGCCGCAGCCGGATTCCCCCGCCTCCGCAGCCGCTCCGAGGTCGACACGGCCACGCGTGTCGAGAACATTCGCGCTGCCCGGCGCAAGTTTGAGGAGCGCGAGCGCGTCAAGGAAGAAAAGTACGACCGCGAGATGATCCGCAAGCGCGAGCGCCGCGACACCAAGATGGCCGCTCGCATCGAAAAGGGCGAGCTCCCCACCAGCCGCACGTCGAACCGCAAGAAAACCAACACGGGCCTGTCGACCGTCTCGGAGCCCGGTGCGAGGCCATCCAAGGGCGGCATCCTCGGTGTGCACTCGCCTCCCAGCGCCAGCAGCGTTGGGGTTGGGATCGTCGGCCGCAGGCACACCGACTCTCCCACCGCGAACGTGACCAAGGCCGAGAAGCAGATGGGGTTTGCCGCTCGCAGGTACGAGAGCGTGTCGCTCGAGACGCCGCCTGCGTTTGGCGTCACGGTGGACGACGTGCACTTTGAGCACACTCGGCCGCGGAGGGGCAGCGGTGCCAAGCGAAAGACCCAGGGGTACTGGCAAGGCTTCCTCCTCTGGTTGAGGACGAAACTGCTCCGGTTGAGCGCGCGGTAGGTAGTTCCGCGGGGGTCGATCCATGAGCGTTGCGAGAGTCGTCGGAGTTAGGGGTTTGGGTTAACAGGACCAAGCCTAAGGGAGAGTAAGACAAGCTGAGACTGTTGACTCACTCTTCACGCCTACCAAAACCGGAAATATTGAATTGACCGTCCGAAAACGCCTACCTACCCGACATTATCACATAATCGAACTGTCCTCGACTGGATCAGCCTCACTGGGCTGGGTGACTCTACGAAACCGAGCTGCCCGCAGCGTTTCACCCGCATCATCCACACATTTCTCCCGGCAACAGAGATACAAAGGGAAATAACAGCGCAGCACAGCCGCGGCATCTGGAGCTGCTTTTTCAAGGCGTTCAATGGGCTGGGTTCCTCTTTTTTCAGGAAGGGACCGGAGGCTGGTCTCTTTTTATCCGGGTCTCTTCACATCCGCATTTTTGCGAGGCGTTTATGGGGGGTCGGGTTGTGATTCGGTTCTTTTCTTATTCTCTATTCCTTTTCGGCATGTTTACCCCACCACTCTTAACAGTCGTTTTCTGGTCTGGCTGTGGGCATTGGCATGCTCCCCCCTCGGATTTGAGTCGGTTCGGATCAGTTCAGTACCTGGGTATCTTTCTCCTCTATCCCTCTGCATTGGGAGGGGAAGGTTGCGAACGGGAACGTTACCATGGCTCAGCCTTTGGTGTTTCTTTCTGGATTGGGATTTAGAGGCTCGACTGAAAGAACGGCTATCCTGGACTTGGATGGGTTGGCACTGGATCGGGCTGGACTGGGGCGAGGTTTATGGATGAAACCTCCTTGTTCTGCCCGTTGCAGTTTTCTATTCTCGCTTTCGTTCACGGGTCATCGGTGGGCATCGGCTGGCTGTGGGGTTGGACTGGACATTGGGCGGAGCTCTCCACCGTGGATGATTCCACGTGGAGGCGATCATTCAGACTGCCTCGTGGCAGGTAGACTAAGAATCTATCTGGCATTGCTCCCTGGAACGCAGTGATGGTGCTGAATGTAATGCCCATGTGGAGTGTGCACTCCGGAACCGACGTAAGGCATGAGGATGGCTTAGACTTTGTTCCTCCTTTGACCGGCTCCTTTTGGACTATTCCCTGTTGCCTTTGTCTGCCATTCAACACTGCTCTGTTTTTTCATCAAGACTACTCCTATCAGACGTAGTAAACGTAGACTCCCTTACCAAGCTCCTCTCTTTATTGTTCCAAAACATACCCCTGGCCCCCTGTCTGCCGAGGTACAACGCCATAAGAACTCCGGCAATCCCGGCCAATGGACACTCCAAAGGTGTGAACTTGGAACTCTCGATCCATCCTTGTGCTACTGATGCTTGAATGTTCACTATTCATCGTTTCACCAGCCAGCTCAGACTCGGGACGAATTGACTTTGGCTGTAGTCAACAAATGCCAAGAGCTCGATTTCCTGGCTGGAAAACACCGGCACTTGCCAAATACACAACACACCCGACGGCTGAGAAAATGAGCTGTGGTTTTGTGCAACGCCGTTGTTGACCGTCTTCTTTGTCTGATCATCCTCGAGCGAGATCCAGCAAGCCAGTCACTTTCACAACTTGACAGAATTAGTCGGTGATTTGGAACCAAGCGCCTTCCCGTGTGTCCAGCACCATGAGTCCCAACCGTCGGTTCGCCAACTACCCCGGCGCCAGACAGGCGCCTGCCTCTGCCCTCGAATACCAGCTCGAGCAAGACAAAAACCCTGCCTTGCGCGGACTGCCAATCGCGATTGCGTCTGTGATGTAAGTCTCATCTGCCGACCAGAACGACATCATAATCGCACAACCAACTAACCTCTCCCAGAGTCCAGCACGCGGAATGGCTTCAGAAGCTGCTCTGGAGAAACGCAAAATTCGGCCAGGCCAAGTTCATCCCCGACCTAGAGGGCGTGGCGTTTCGGCTAACAGTAATGCTCTACACTCGCCCACCCATCCCATACCTGTTGAACGGCTTCATACTGACGATTCCCAGCCCAACGTCATCCCCCTCGAAGACCCCAGCTCCCCAACCGCCGTCGGCATGCTCGAGCTCACGCCGGACCTGCAGACCCCGCAGCCGGCCGACCTCCCGGGGCGGTTCTACTCGGCGGCCGACTACCATGCGCTCTACCGGTCCGGCGCAGCGACGCCGCTGCAGGTGGCCGAGGCGCTTCTGCCGCTCGTTCGGCGGGACGTCACGCCGAGATCCGAGTATGCGGTGGCGTGGACGCAGACGGATGTTGATGCTGTGCTGGCTGCGGCGAGGGCGTCGACGGAGCGGTGGAAGGCGGGCAGGCCGCTGGGGATTCTGGACGGTGTGCCGTTTGGTGTGAAGGATGATGTTTCTGTGAAGGGGTTTGTGTCGACCATGGGGATGAGGGCGGGCCAGGACCACGCGTATTTCAAGAAGCCGTGCGAGGCGACGGCGTGGCCGGTGGTGAAGTTGGAGGAAGCCGGGGGGATTATGATGGGGAAAATGAACCAGCATGAGATTGGCATGGGTAAGTTTTACGCTCCGTTGATGAAGGGGTCCTGTTCGCTGACGGGTTACCAGATACCACGGGGTGCAATGTACGTCTGGGCTCGCTTGGGTGTTATTGGGAGAGAACTGACGTTTGTTAGCCTTCCATCGGAACGGCCACAAACTGGTACAACAAGTCGTACTATCCGGGCGGGTCGTCGTCAGGGGCAGGATCCGCCCTCAGCGGTGGGATTGTCCCCATCGCCGTGGGAACCGATGCAGGTGGGTGATGACGATCAGATCCACGTATTGCATTACTGACATGCGTTCTTCCCCAGGCGGCAGCGCTCGCATCCCGCCCGCCTTCTGCGGCGTCTACGGCCTCAAGCCGACTCACAACAGGATGTGCGGCATGAGTTCGTCCATGTGCGTCATCGGACCCATGGCTGCCACCGCCGCAGACTTAACCATTGCCTACCGACTCATGGCGCAGCCCAACCCCGACGACCCGGCCCAGAACCTGCTCGCCGTGTCGACCCCCCCCGACCCCTCCGCCAAAAAGTACCTCGGCATCTGCCGCGAGTGGATTGCCACCGCCTCCCCCGACGTTCAGGCCATCTTCAACCAGACACTCGCCCACCTCACCACAACCCACAACTACGAACCGATCAACATCAGACTCCCCTTCCTCCACCAGGGCCAAGTCGCGCACGCAGCAACCTGCCTCACCGAAGCCGCCTCCGACGCCCGCAACCGCTCCGCCCCTTCCCCGTCAACCTACCTCCGCCCGCTCAACTACCCCAACCGCATCCTCGTCGCCACGGGATCCCAGACCCCGGCCATCGACTACCTCCGCTACGGCCAGATACGCCAGGTAGTCATGTCACACCTGGCCTTCCTCTTCGACACGTATCCGGGCATGCTGATCCTCACGCCCACGACGCCCATGCCCGGCTGGCCCATCGCGCCGGGTGATGAGAAGTACGGGTGCAGCGAGGGGAATCTGTCGATTGCTAGTATGCGGTTCGCGTGGCTGGCTAACACAAGTGGCTGCCCTGCCCTGAGCTTTCCGGCGGGTTATGTCGAGCCCCGGCAGGGGGAGGGGATGCTGCCTGTTGGGCTGATGGCCATGGGGGAGTGGGGCGCTGAGGAGCAGTTGCTGGGTTTTGCGGGGGAGAGGGAGAGGTTCTTGAATGAGATGTATCCTGGCGGACGGAGGAGGCCGGAGGAGTGGGCGGATGTTGTTGGAATGGCGAAGGGAAAGGCTGGGGTGGGCAAGAAAGTTGGAGAAATGAGGGAGTGGTGAAGGCGGATGTTCTGAGAATTTGGATTTGTCGTGTTGGTTTGTTGCAGCAGGGTGTAAGGTCTCAATTGTGTTTCAGCACATGTAACTTCACTACTATAAGGGTCTCGTGGTTAATCTGTGGTATATTGATAACAATGATGCGTTTGAATGAAAAGGTGATATCGAATGCAGGCAGCTGGCCGCAAGGGTTCTCATGTGGCCCAGCCGAGACCCACTTTGGCTGCCTAGCATGTCCCGTGAGAGCGCGACTCTCCCCTCGCCTCCATTCCCGGAACCGCGACGACCACGCGTCCTGCCCAGCAAACGCCGGTTCAACCGCTCATACAACGTCTTTGCAGACGCCAGGCGATTTCTAAGTAATATCGGCTTATGAACCATTTAGGATTGTATTGACGGCACCGCGACCATACCTCAACTGCTCGAGCGCATTCATGGGATAGATTGGTCGACCCGGCTGTGGGCTGCCCTGATCACCATCGCCATGTCTAGGATTGAGAAGCTTTCCATCCTCGGTGTGCGCTCCTTCGGGCCGCAGCACCAGGAGACTATCGCATTCAACAGCCCACTAACCCTGATCGTGGGCTATAACGGCTCGGGGAAAACAGTGCGTTTTCGGAAGCTGGGCTGATGCCGACGGCTCTACTGACGTCTGTAGACCATCATCGAGTGTCTCAAGTATGCCACCACCGGCGAACTCCCACCAAACAGCAAGGGAGGCGCCTTTATCCACGACCCAACATTAGCCGGCGAGAAAGACGTGCGCGCCCAAGTCAAGGTTTCGTTTCGATCTACCATCGGAGAGTCCTATGTCATCACTCGAAACGTGCAGCTCCTCGTCAAGAAGAACACGAGATCACAGAAGACGCTGGAGGGCAGCCTGCTGCTGCGAAATAACGGGGAACGCCATGTTATCTCCACTCGGGTTATGGAACTCGATAAGCTGGTCCCCGAGAAGTTGGGTGTGTCGCCAGCTGTCCTGGATTCCGTCATCTTCTGTCACCAAGAAGACTCGCTGTGGCCCATGAGCGAGCCGTCCGCCCTCAAAAAGCGGTTTGACGAGATCTTCGAGGCCATGAAGTTCACAAAGGTTATCGATAATATCAAGAGCCTCCGCAAGAATTATGGGGAGCAGCTGCGGGAGTTGAAGCTACGGGAGGCTCAGGACAAGGCCAACAAGGAGAGAGCGGACAAGGTCGACAAGCTCATGAGCGGAATAGCCAGAGAAATCCAGGAGGGCCACGATAAGCTGGAGGAGATCGAGCGGGAAATGGACGAGGAGAAAGCCAGAATCAAAGAGAAGCACGACCAGGCCAACAGCTTCCTGAAGATCGTGAACGATCTTCGTGCCAAGACCGAGAAGCTCGAGTACAAAAGGGAAGCGATTGAGGAACTGGGCAGTCGCATCCAAGAGCTACCTGAATCGGACGAGTTCCTGAGAGGCGTCCTGGACCAATACGAGCACGTCATAGAGAGGACCGTCGCCGACAGGGATAGAAAGGCCGCGCAATTCCATGAGCTCCAGGTCGAGCTCAAGTCATCCAGAGAGAAGCACACCGCCAAAGCTGCCGAGCAGGGCAAGCACCAGTCCGACAAGGACAAGTACGAGCGCCAGCTCATCACCCGGGACCGCATGATTCGCGAGGCAGCCACGCGCCACGAGATCCGAGGTTACGATGGGGACTTGGATGATCGGAAGATCGCCGCTTTCAACGAGCGCATCCAGAAGATCCTGAACGACAAGAAGCGCGAACTGGAGCGCCTCCAGCGTGACAATGCCGACGAGCTCGACAAGAAGGCTGCTGTCGTCGCAGACCGCGAAAGCCGCAAGGCATCGCTGATTCGGGACCGCGCATCAGCGAAGCAACGCATCATGACAATCGGAAAGGAGTCCGCTACTCTCCAGGGCGAGCTCAGCAGCATAGACATCGATGACGGCGCAGAGGCTGTGCTGCGCACCGAGATGAAAGAGCTTGAGGCCAGGATAGAGTCAGCAAAAGCGGAGGAGCAAGGGGCAGACTTGGACGCCCAAATCAAGAAAGCGAATGACGACATTTGGGCTCTGGAAGCGCAGTCTGCCAAACTCGCCCGAGAGCTCGTCGAGTGCACCAGGCTAGCGTCCGAGCAAGCCCAGCTTAACCTACGGAAGAAGCAATTGACTGAACGGCGGCGTGACCTGGAGATTCTCAGGAACACATGGAACGAACAGCTCTCTGCGTTACTTGGGGACGACTGGCAGCCAGAGACAGTCGAAGCCGAGTTCCAGAACGCCCTCAAGAGCCAGAACGCTGTCGTTGCTGAGCGCAGGAAGCAGAAGGATGCCACGCAGCAGGAGCTGAAGCAAGTCGAGTACAAGCTCTCCAACGCGCGGGAGCGGCATAACAAGCTGGTTTCAGAGAAGGAGAGTTGCAAGCGCGCCGTGACCAAGGCGTTGAAGGATGTGAGGGATCCCGACTCACCGCCCATTGAGGACTACACAAAGGAGATGGAGACCATCGAGGCAGAGCTGAGCCAAACCGAAACGGACCTCAAGCTGTACGACGAGATGAAGAAGCACTATGCCAGCATCAAAGACCGGGCAGAACGCTTCAACAGATGTTACTATTGTGAACGCGATTTCAAGGACCAGCCCGCCGCAAGGTCGAAACTCATCGCCAAGATCGCAAAGAAGCTCAACGATGAGGACAAGCAGGAGCTGATGGAGGACCAAGCCCACTTCACGGAGCAAATTAAGATTCTCAAGGCTGTACGCTCCCAGTACGATTCATTCCTGCGGCTCGAGGCAGAGCTCCCTTCACTGAGCAAGGAGATCGACTCGGCTTCCATCCAAAGGGAGGAGCTGATTCGCCGCCTGGAGGACCAAGACCTGGCTTTCAGAGAGGCCGAGGACAAGCGGCAAGAGATCGAGGTGTTGAACAAGAACGTCCTAAAGATTTCTCAGACTCACAAGGATATTGTCGACGCCGAGAGGCAGGTCGAGAGGTCGCAGCAGTCGTCCAGCATCACTATGCGGAGCCCGGATGAGATCAACGAGGAGCAAACCACTTGCGCGGAGCAGACGAGGGTTGCCCAGACCAAGCTCAGCAAGCTAAATACCGAGAGGCAGCGGTTGAAGGACTTAGTTGGGCAGCTCGAGGTGGAGAGGCTTGAGCTGAGGCACAAGATCAGCAATTCGGTTCAGCAGTTGGAACGGAAGAAGAGCCTGCAGGAATCCATTCGGCGATACAAGGAGGAGCAAAGCCAGCTGCGATCCACCATCCAGGAGACCGATAAGGAGGTGGAACGGCTGGAGCCCGAAATCGCAAGCGCTCGTGCGGCCCTGGATGAAGCTCGGCAGCAAGGGCGGACCAAGGAGCAGAAGGTCGCAGAGGAGCGGGATGCCATCAGCATGACGGCCAGTGAGCTCAAGATGATCAACAGCGAGATCCAGGAGTACCTCAATCGCGGCGGACCTTCCAACCTGGCCTCGAACCAGCGTGCCATTGCCAGCTTAGAAGCCGCAATCGCCAACCTGGAGAGCGAGATGAAAGACCTGACGGTTCAGATCAACAAACTGAACAAGGAAATCGACAACAGCGACGCAAAGAAGCGAAACATTTCCGACAACCTGACATACCGCAAAAATCTCCGCGAACGCGATGCCCTCGAGCAGGAGATCGAAGAGCTCGAGTCGCGGAACGCGCAGGAAGACTACGACCGTCTCATGAAAGAGGCACGCTACCTCGAATCCCGACACAACAAGCTCGCGTCGGATGAGACGCGCATCGTAGCCACCATAACGGCCAAGGACGAAGAGCTCAAACGCCTCGCCCAAGAATACGACATCGACCTCAAGGACGCCAGGGCCAAGTACAAGGAGTCCCACATCCGGGTTGAGACGACCAAGGCGGCCCTCGACGATCTAGCGCGCGCCACCGCAACGGTGGACCTCGCCATCATGCGGTACCACTCGCTCAAGATGGAGGAGATTAACCGCACCATTGGCGAGCTGTGGCAGAGCACGTACCAGGGCACCGACATCGACACGATCCAGATCCGGTCCGACGTGGAGGGATCGGGCGCTGGCACGGGCACGGGGAAGCGCACCTACAACTACCGCGTGTCCATGGTCAAGGGCGACACCGAGATGGACATGCGGGGCCGGTGCAGCGCCGGCCAGAAGGTGCTCGCCAGCATCATCATCCGGCTCGCGCTGGCCGAGTCGTTTGGCGTCAACTGCGGGCTGATCGCGCTCGACGAGCCGACGACGAACTTGGACAGCGACAATATCCGCAGCTTAGCCGAGAGCTTGCACGGCATCATCAAGGCGAGGAGGTCGCAGAGCAATCTGCAGCTGATTGTCATTACGCACGACGAGGAGTTTCTGAAGCATATGCAGTGCAGCGATTTCTGTGATGACTTTTACCGGGTGAGGAGGGACGAGAAGCAGAATAGTGTTATTGTGAGGGAGAACATTACGAGAATATCGGAGTAAGGGGAGAGGGCAAGGTTTTTTTTTTTTTTTTTTTGGCCTTGAAGCACGGCATCACGGGCAGCCGAAAGTTAAGGGCCTAGATGGTTGTAGACAAGCTCTGGGTTGCTGAGAAGGTGTTCGGCGGGGACATCTTGTTTGTTTTTGGGCGAAGGCGAAGAAATACATACCATGACTATGAAGTCTTCTCCCGGAGTATTCCATACCGTTGCTCGGTATGCTATACTATTCGCCAACGAGCTCAGATCGATACCTTAGACCGAAGACAAGTGTGAGGCGGTTCCCACGCCTCGACGACTGAACCAACCGGAACCCAGTCGACTCCCGCCTACCATTAACCCTTGACCAAAGAAGGAATCGCTGAAAAGCAAGATACAATGATCAAATAGAGACATTGCTCCCCCCCCTCAACCCAACCACGCTGAGCGGCGATTCTTGAGGTGCTTCCCAGGCTTCAGGAGCCACTATGCCCTTAGCATGAAAGCTAGCTGTCGTAGAGAAAATAGAAGACAAAAGACCATCAGCGCCAAATTCACCCGTTTCAAAAACAGCCACCCACTAACTGCCCTGGTTCTCGGCACCAGCGTCGCTCGCACCGGGAGGGACAGTGGGCAGTTCTGATGACGCGTCATGCAGAGGTTCCGCCCTCACCTCGCCATCCTCGCCCTTGATCTCCTCCTTGTCGACTTTATCGTCACCGTCGGCGATGGCGGAGGAGGTGTCCTCGGGTTCGAGATTCACCTCGTTGATGGCAGGGTCTGTGGATTGAGTTGCTTTGGCGGCGGTGGTCGTAGTCGTAGCGTCAGGCAGGTCGAGATCGCCTTCGGCGTCGGGTTTCGACGACGGTTCGGAGCCGGCGTAAGCTGATGGAGTGATGCCGCCTGCGGATTCGTTCCTCCCCTCCTCCTCATCCGCCTCCTGGTTCGTGTTGGATTGCTTTTGGTCTTGGTCCTGTTGCATGCCGGCCTCGTCGTCGTCCTTTCTGCGCTTCGCGGGCGACTCTGGTTCGAGGTTGTCTGCTGCCTCGCGCTTGGGGCTTCGCGGGATGGAGGTCTCTCCGCCGCCGGGGCTGTGGATGACTCCGTCCTGTTGCTGTTGTTGTTGTGGTTGCTGCTGCTGAAACGGAGTGAATTCCAGCCTCCGCCCCACGGCCGCCTCGACGTCAATGGCCTGTACATCCATCGGGCTGCCGCCGCCGCCAGCAATGATGTTGGCAGCTGCCGCGCTCTGCGGGCCCGTGTCGGCGGGGCCGATTTCCTCAGGTCCCCGGGCGTGCGGGAACTCGTCGTCTGTCTCGCCGGCGTCCTCGGCCATGCTGGCATCTTCCTCATCTGCTGCGTAGTCAGCGGCGGCGCCCTGCGCTTGTTGCCGCTGCCGGGTGAGCTGGTTCAGGGGCACTATACCGGCGCGTTGCTCCTGCCGCAGCAGCTCCCCCTGGGTGACGCTGCGCTGCGTGAGCAGCGGGAATCCGGCGCCGGTGGACGGCACGCCGTTGACAGATACCGAGACGGTCTCGATGCTGCCAATGCCGTTGGGGCCTTCAATCGACTCGGTGCTCTCTGTCCGCACGCGGCCATCGAGATGGCCGGCGCCTTGCCTCTGCTGTTGCTGCTGTTGCTGCTGTTGCTGCCGGAGCTGGACCTGCTGGGCGGTATGGGTGGTGTTCCGGTCGGCTGATAAAGGGGACGAGCTACCGGCGTCGCTGCCGTCGTCGCTGCCAGCCCCGTTGGCTCGTCCGCTTAGCCATGGGATTGGCGTCAGCAGAGCACCGCCGAGCGCCTCGTCTGACGCGACACTGTTCGCGGCCGCCGTGTCGATGGACAGTCGGCCTGGGCCGCTGGCGCTCACGCCGTTTGCGAACAGAGACATGGCGCCGACATCCGGGACGGCTGGCGGGAGCGGGTAGGTATTGGCGCCGCTGGTTACGTGGACGACACGATCGAGGGCGTGGAGGTAAGGCACCAGGTTGCGGTAGTGCTGCCGCGGGCTGAGGACTAGCTCAGAGAGTCGCTGTATGGTGTGGGGCGGGTACTGGGGAAAGTTGGTGCGCAGGACTGATAGGATCTCGTCGAGCATGTCGGCGATAGGCTTAGGGAGGGTGGGTGTGGCCGGGGCTGCCGGGTCGGCGCTCGTGGTAGCGGCGGCATTTCTGGAAGTTGAGGGTGAAGAGGGATTGACATTCTCCTTGTTTGTCCCTTGCGATGATGGGCTGTCGGCCTGGTCGGGCGCCTCGAAGGGGTCTGACGAAGGGAGCGGGGCGAGGAAGCGCGGGGAGGGAGGTCGGGCGGGTTGACAAGGAGGAGGCGGGACAGCGGGAATGGGAAACTCGGTGTGTGCGATCTTCTCGATGCGTGCCAGAACGGTGGGTAGCAGGTCTGGCCAGGCCGAGCTGTCGCATGCGCCCATTCATGTCAGCGGCCGCGCAATTGGCACCCTGTAAGGTATGGAGTCATGGGAGGACTCACTAGTCCATGGACCCGTCCAGGGCGGCCTTCCTCAGGACGTCGTCGCCGGTGTCTATCTCCATCGCGGCGATACTAGTGACTGGTGGGGTGAGCTTGGTCGCGTGCTGCGATGCGGAGGAGCGCGTCTGAGAAGGGGCCACGATAGTTACAGATTACCAGTAATCCCAGGATTTCGAGCAACCGGATGTAATGTTACATGTCATTCGAAGTCCAGTATCCGTAAGAGAGTCCCATTGCTGCAGCCCACATAGTTAGTTAAGCTGCGATTTCCAGTTCTTGCTCATCAATATTTATGTTTTCGTCAACACCCTACCTACATTGAATTGCTGAGTGATAATCAGATGGCCGCCAACAGACAATACTGTAATCCATTCAATCAATCGCGGGCGGATCAATGTTCAATTGGCTGACCATGATGGCTTATGCAGACCCGCTTTGGGCTGACGAACCGGCATCCCCCATGTCAGATTACGACGCCGCCTTCCGCACGAAGCTTGGCGACTTCAGGGTCCGCAGGCAGCGTGGCTGCCAGCCTCGAATGCGATTCGCAAGGCCACCTTTTCGCTTCAAAGGCCGGCCATTGTTGTCTTTGGAGCAGACGTGGATTGTTTGCTCCATATCGTTTCTCCCAGCGCTGCTTTTCTGTGCAGCAGTCATTCTCTACTTGATTTCCTCAATCTTCAAGTTTTGAAACGGCGTGACCTCCTTTTTAACCAGTGCAGTTGCCACAGACGGTGCCTGGCTCACAGAGTTACAACCTGCGACACGATTTCAGTCTCGACTCTGACTTGGGCCCGGCGAGCCGCTCGGGAAAGACACAAGCACAAAGGAACACACTCTGACACTGAGCAATCTGGCTATTGGCTGAACGACCCGTACATGGTTAACCTTCTCTTTTCGACCTGCCACCGTCACAAGGACTCTCCCACAGCGGGCGTACGAAGGACTCGAGCCCTTGAACCTCCAACATCATGAAGATCTGGTCAGGTGCGGCGCTCCTTGGCCTCGCCGCCTTCGCGACAGCCTCCCACGTCCTCCCGCGAAATTGGGAGGCGAACGACTACTACGTGCTCCATCTCGACGCAGACACATCACCCCACGAAGTAGCCAAGAGCCTGGGGCTGTCCCACGAGGGGCCCCTTGGAGAGCTCAAGGATCACCACATCTTTACCGGAAAGCGGGCCGAACACGATGTTGTCAAGCGGGAATTGGCAAACCGGCGAAGGAAGCGATCACTCGGCGAGAGACATGCTCTGGACGGTGTGCTCTTTTCCGAGAAACAGGTGCTCCGGAAGCCATGGGAGAAGCGCATCATTCCAGAACCACGCGTCCCGATACAGTTGGGCGGCGGGACAAGGGCCACGAATCAAGCAGTGCCATCGGCCGTCCAGGCGCAGAAAGAGATCGCCCGCCAGCTGCAAATCTCGGACCCCATTTTCCACGAACAATGGCATCTCTTCAACACGGTAGAGCTTGGCCACGACGTGAACGTCACGGGCGTTTGGCTGCAGGGTGTCACGGGCCAGAACACGACGGTCGCCATTGTCGATGACGGTTTGGATATGTACAGCGATGACCTCCGAGCGAATTACTACGCCGCGGGCTCCTACGACTTCAACGACAAAACTGACGAGCCGAGGCCTCGCCTGTCAGACGACAAGCACGGCACCCGATGCGCCGGCGAGGTATCGGCCGTCAAGAACAATGTTTGCGGTGTTGGCGTGGCATACGACTCCAAGATTGCCGGCCTGCGCATTCTGTCCAAGCTGATCAGTGATGCTGATGAAGCCGTGGCTATGAACTACGACTTCAACCATAACCTGATATATTCTTGCTCCTGGGGGCCGCCCGATGACGGAAAGAGCATGGACGCGCCTGGTATCCTCATTCGGCGTGCCATGTTGAACGCCGTGCAGAACGGCCGCAACGGCCTGGGCTCCATCTACGTCTTCGCCAGCGGTAACGGCGCGCAAAATGACGACAACTGCAATTTTGACGGCTACACCAACAGCATCTACAGCATCACGGTTGGTGCCATCGACCGGATGGGCAAGCACCCGTACTACTCGGAAAAGTGTTCGGCTGGGCTGGTTGTCACGTACTCGAGCGGCAGCGGTGACGCCATCCACACCACCGACGTGGGCCAGAACTCGTGCTCCAGCAGCCATGGGGGAACCTCGGCTGCCGCGCCCCTTGCGGCCGGCATTTTTGCCCTGGTCCTGCAGGTGCGACCGGACTTGACTTGGCGAGACATGCAGTATCTTGCCATGGACACTGCCCTCCCCATCAACCTTGAGTCGGGCGACTGGCAGGACACCACCATTGGCAAGAAGTTCAGCCATACCTACGGATACGGCAAGCTGGATAGCTACGCCATTGTCGAGGCCGCCAGGACGTGGAAGAAGGTGAAGCCCCAGGCGTGGTTCTACTCCCCTTGGATCCACGTCAACCAAGACATCCCTCAGGGCGACCACGGCGTTGCTGTTGGCTTTGAGGTCACCGAGGACATGCTCAAGGAGGCCAATTTGGAACGAGTCGAGCACATCACCGTCACCATGAACATTGAGCATGGACGGCGTGGCGATCTCAGTGTCGACCTGATCAGCCCAAACAAAATTGTCAGCCATCTGTCTGTCACGCGCAAATACGACGAGTCCACCGAGGGCTACGACGACTGGACCTTCATGAGCGTCGCTCACTGGTAAGTTCCCGGCCCGCCTCACCCCTTTCCCACAAGAAATCCATCCAACTAAGCTTCCCAGGGGCGAATCCGGCGTCGGCACCTGGACCATCATCGTCAAAGACACCAACGTCAACCGCTTCAACGGCAAATTTGTCGACTGGCACCTCAAGCTTTGGGGCGAGGCGCGCGACGCGTCCCAGGCCAAGGTCCTGCCCATGCCGACCGAAGAAGACGACAATGACCACGCCCTAATCGCCACCACCTCCCTCCCGGCCACCCTCACCACCATTACCCCGATCCCATCCAACGACGCACCGCCCGCCGACAGTGACGACGTCGTGCCAACCGACCAACCCAACCGCCCCGTCAACGCAAAACCGACCCCCACCACCACCCCTCCGTCGGACGACGACGAACAAACAGCAACAACAACCGCCCCTGCCGCAGCAGCCGGATCGTCCTCCACCTCAAACGGCACAAAGACTTGGCTGCCCTCCTTCCTGCCCACCTTTGGTGTCAGCGCGGCCACCCAGGTCTGGATCTACGGCTCTCTTGTCCTCATCGTGCTCTTTTGCTCCGGGCTGGGTGTCTACCTGTACCTAGCCCGGCGAAGGCGCCTGCGGAATAACCCGAGGAATGACTACGAGTTTGAGCTGCTCGACGACGACGCCGACGACGACGAGGCGGAGGGGTTGGCGGCCTCGCATGCCGAGAAGGGTGGCGCTGCTGGTGTCGGGGCTGGGACCCGGGTAAGAGAGGGTGGTGGGAGACGCGGTGGTGGTGGTGGCGGGAGGAGGAAGACGAGGGGTGGGGAGTTATATGATGCTTTTGCTGGGGAGAGTGGTGATGAGGTGGAGGAGGAGGAGGAGGAGGATAGTGATGATTATGCTGATGTTGGTGCGGCGGCTGCTGTGAGACAGTACCGGGATCGGGATGGCTCGTCGGAGTCGGAGGGGAGTGGGTCGCCGATCAGGATGAGTGAGAAGGTGTCGGGGCAGCGGAGGAGGGGGGACAGTGATGATTCCGAGGGGCATCATGTTGTTGGGGATGATGAGGACGAGGAGGAGGAGGGTGGGGAGGCGAGACCGTTGCAGGGTGGGAATCGTTAGCGCCGTTTCGTTTCTGTTGGTCTTTGTCTCGCGTCTCGTTGACGAGTGTCTGTCTGTTTGGGCTTGGATTAGGGAATGGGTTTGGCTGTGTTTATCTGCTTCTAAACATCTAGATCATGTTGGAGTTTTGGATGGCCTTGGCCGCGGCAGGTCTCCAGTGCACACACTGCCCAGCGTTCCATGGGCGTGTTTCTCGGGCTGGCTGGTGCTACACATGCGAGCGTCATGTGATAATCAAACTAATGCCATGTCTAAGCCGATGTTCAAAACCAATGCCAGCGCCCCAACCCCAAATCCTAAGCTTACAAAGGTGGTCTTTTCCGCTTGGAGCTGCCCAGCAACAACGCCCTTCGCTGCCCTGACCTCACTTGTTCCAGGATTAATGTTCATTTCAACCTGTCGTCTGTCCTTGCTTCCAAACACAATCCCAGTTCTCGACCATGCCCGCAGACAGCTCAATCGCCGTTGACGCGCCGTTGAGGCGTCGTTGGACGGCGACCATTCCCTTGAAACTCACCTTCCCCTTCCGCATCATCCGCGGCGACATCAAATTTCCCTCTCATCTTCAATGACCACCCACCTTGCCCTCTCCGTGCCCTTGCCCTTCCCATATCCAATAGCCTCCTAAGCCGGCAGCACGACTCCCTCCCTCTCCATCTCGCGCACGTACTCCTCCCAGGACTCAATGACACCGCCGTAAAATTCAATGTGCGCGTCCACGAGCCCGCCAAACTGCCGCTTGAACTCGACCCTCTTGATCCACTCAAAGCTCGAAACCTCTTTCACGACGTGATCCCCGAACTCATCCGACTCCATCCGCGCGTTCTCCACCTCGCGCGTGAGCTCGTCGATCCTCAGCTCCAACTTGCGCTGCCGGTCGCGGCGCGCCTGCTCGTGGTCCACCCCGCGCACGTCCTCAATCTTGGACCGGATGAACCCGCCCGCGCCGGCCAGCGGTCCGCCGGAGGAATAGCCATGCCCGCCCGACGCGAGCGCGTCGCGCTCGGCCGTCGCCTTGTTGAGGTACTCGGTGAGCTGCTCGTAGTCGAGCTGTTTCTGCTCGCGCGCTTTGAGCAGTGCTTTGAGCGCGCCGCTGTAGGCGACCATGTCGCGCAGCGAGGAGAGGTAGTCCTGGTCGGTGTGGTCTTTGAGTTTCTTCAGGCCGGCCGCGGTGTCCTCGACGGATGCGGCGAAGGCGTGCACGGCCGACTCGACGCCTGGTTCGAGCGTGATGAGCTTTTGGAATTGCTCGGCGAGGTCCTTGAAGTCGGTCTCGAGGTCGGCTTCGCGGCGGGCGACCCGGGCGACCACCTTTTCGACGTTGTTGAGGTCCTCGTCGAGCTTGTCGGTCTTCTCCTTGACTTCGACGAAGCGCCGGTCTGGCTTGTGTACTTTGGTGAAGGCGTTCATGAAGCTGTCTGCGAACGAGTCGAACACGCCGCCGCCCCCGGTGCTGGTGCCTGCGGCCGGGCTTTGGCCCAGACTTTCGCCGCCTGCTCCGGCCGGGCCAAGCCGCCCTGCCCTGCTGCGCATGGTGGCGTTCCAGTCGGGGCTCTCGAGGAAGGTGTGGAATATGCCGGCGCGGCGGAGCTCGGGGTGCAAGGCGAGCCGTGAGAGGAAGCGCTGCAGGGAGTAGGCGCGGCGCGCGGTGAAGTCAGGTCCAAACCGGTCGCCGCGAACATACTCCATGCGCTGCTTGTCTGGGAGCGGCGGGACCGCACACCCCTGATATTCGCGGCAGAGAACCTTGTAGAGAAAGACGAAGTCGGTGAAGCGGCGGCGAACCGAGGTTGTTGGTCGCTGGAAGGAGGGGAAAGTTGTCTAGAGCAATCAGCCGGCAGCACTTGAAACCGATCTATTAGGGGTGCGTACGTTGGTAGTAATCAAATACGAAACATATGCGTCTTTGGTACCGTCGTTTTCCTTGTGCGGCTCCGACACGGTACAGTCGAGGATCTCACCGCCCGGGTGGCCGTGGTCCCTCTCGTTGCCTGTCCTGTGGCCATCGGGCCGGTCATTCGAGTAGTTTGGGCTGTGGGCGGGATCGCGAGATGCGGATGTGCTCGGCCCAGGGGAGTCCTGGTTCTGCTCGCTATGCCACGATATGTTGGAGAAGTTGTCCTGGTCGAGGACCGCCATCTTTGTCGGCTTACGACGACCGAGAGGACGGTGCTGCCTATGCTATCGTGTTGTATCCACTGCGTTTACTCGGCTGTCTGCGTTTGTTTCGGCGTTTTGTTTCGGTCATAAGCTGAGATGAATCAAATCAATCGGACATTGTCGGGATCTGGAGCTTCAACGGCAAGGTTGGTAGGGGCAGGTGGTGGTTGGTGATGCGACGGATCTTCGGTGCTTGGCGGTTGACGTATGGGTGATGGTGGGGTAGCTCAGCTGGTATCTGTGATAAGGTAAGCCAACTGCGATAACTCGTCAGTTACAGTACTTATTGTGTTAGGTACCTCATTCACCAGGCACCTTAACTTCCGTCGGGCTTCCAATGTTCCATCTTTGGCACTTGAGTTTATCACTGCCTTACCCGAATTAACTCTTAGCTTGCACCGAGACATAAGGCAAAAGAAAGTAACCAACAAACCAAGAAATGGATCGGAATCACGAACGCCCCCGGAATCCTTACACTCAGAACAATGAGGAAAGACTCCATAGTACACACTAATTTACGACCCTGGTTGGTTTGTTATGTAGCGCGATACTACTGACAGGGTTCCAGGCTCAATATTAAAGAACTTCCACTCTAACAGCCATGAACTCACTTCCAACGCAAAAGGGTCGAGCATACACCTTTTCTCGACTGGTAGATTCGCTCTCCCCAGAAGGTTTTTTTTCTCCGCATCAAAAGCTTTGTTCTGGCGTTGACTACAAAACTCAGGTGGGCCAAGTGAGACACTTACAAGCAAACCAGGAGTGGATTGTACTGCGTAACCAGCATCAGTCGAGACGACATGTTTTGATGACGGTCATCTCAAGAAACTGACATTGAGGGGACTTCGCTCCTCGTAAGCTCATCCCTCTGAGCGGTTCTAACTTTGGGAGAGATGATAGTCACATTAGCTAGCAACTCTAAAGTATCTGACGAACCCAATACCTTGCCGCAAACCTGCATGAGCCCCGCCCTGGGTCTGGGGTGTCGGTTGGCCCGTCGCCAGCAATGATTTCTTGTACGCGCCGAGGATCGCGTGCTCTGTTCTTTTGATGTCTTGTTTTATTCGTTTCCTTCCATTAAAAGCCCGCCTGAAACCGGAGCCAACAATTGCGACGGCGCTCACACTCACAGCGCCGCGACAAGACATGTGCGCCAGATGAGTGCCTCCCTCTCCAGAACGTCGGAGGTCTATAATGGAATTCGGCTGCCGGAAAATGACGAGCCACAGCAAGGGATCGGAGAAGTTCCCGCGCCTGATGTTGGGAGGCCGACAAGTGGTGCACCAAATGCGCGGCGGCAGTTGAGCAAAAAGAAGGCGGCGGCAGTTGCGACCGCAGCCAACCCAGTCACAAGACCTCCTCCGCCCCCAGCACCTTCCAGTTTCCCAGCGCAACAATCAGGCACCGGAAAGGTGGTAGCAGACCGGCAAAGGGCGCAAGTTGAGGAGCCCGAGACCACCGACGGAGAACCGGTGACAACATCGGCCGCAAAAGGGGGAGACGGGGTGAGCAAGTCGCAGAAAACCAACTTGAACCTGAAGGACAGCGCCCAAAAACTGGGGTCGAGATTGGGCCTGACCAAGGTCGCAGGAGAGAACAAAGCACCAGGGGCGGAGCAGGCTAAGGCCGACAAGAAAGCCGAGAAAGCGGCCAAGAAGTCGGCAGCTGCAAAGGACGTGCCACAGGAGCCAAAGGTGAGGGCGGCAGTCTCACCAACAGCGACAATTGGATGCTGACCGACAACAGGACACCGCAGAACTGCGAGTCGTGTTCCCGCAGGACCCTTCAGTAGTGCCACGCGTGGACATCATCGCCATCCACGACATCGACGAAACCCTCCTGAAGGCCTGGTTGTACCGCAAGAAATCCAAGCGACGAGGAAACGAGCCCCGTACCGGTTATGCGTCCGCTGGCCTCAACAGCTTCGATGGCGAAGGGGGACTAGGCACCACGGGGAGTCCGGCTCCCGGCCGCTACAGGTCGACCGGGAGGCAGCCACCGTCCAACGGGAAGAAGAAGGCGACGGAGAATCCGAACTACTCGATCGAGAGGTGGTTGGCCGTTTCAGCCAAGCCTGCGGAAGACGTGCCACGAGACGGGGATGCAGACGAAGCTGCACTTGACGATCCTGGGCCGTCCAGCCCAGATCTTGCCCTCATGGAGGACCCAGAGGATGCGTCCATCCTCGGCATGCTGGCGTCGGTTCCCGAAGACGAGGACGTGAATCCCGGGTTGCAGACCTCAGACGACTTTTTTCGGCGAAGGCCGCGCATGCGAAAGAAGGCGACCCTACCCCACGACAGGAGATGGTCGAGTGGACGATTCGCAGCCATCGCCGAAGAAGAGAAGGTGTCGAGCGTGGGTGAGATGGGCGACAGCCGACGTCCCAATGCTGACGTTCTGTCGGACCGACAATCCTCGCTGGACCAGGGGATCGAGCGACGCGTCAACTGGCTGAGCGACCTTGACATGCTGCCCATCGAGATTCCCGGCGCTCGCATCATGTGTTACACGTACAAGGGCGTCGAGAAAGTGGCCTCGCCTTGGCAGTACCTGACAGAGCTGGCCGACGTTCTGGCCACACGCCTCATCGAGAAGAGGACGTCAGACATCGTCGACTACAGCGGGGTTCCCATTATCTTGATTGGCCTTGGCTTCGGCGCTCTCATTCTCCAGAGGGCCATGAACTTGCTTGCTCTTCGGCCCGGGTCTGACTGGAATCCGACCACGAATCTCTACATGGTTGCAGGCGTGATTTTGCTGGATGCCCCGGCTGCTGGCCCCGACAGAGAGCAGTTTCCGCGGAGTCTCGCCCAGGAAACGAAAAAGACGTGGACGCAGGACTGGCTAGGAAAGCCGCGAGTCTCGGGCGCTCCGTCGACAAAGATCGATACATTATCCATGTGGATCAGGTTCTCCCTCCTTGCGTCGGTGCATGATATCCCCATTGCGTGGCACTACAGTCCCATGGTGCCAACACCTGGCAAGGTATGTGTTTGCATGATGACAGGACAAAAGCATACCACCGGAACGCTAACCCCTAGCATCTTAGCCTGCGATAACCCCCAAAAACCTCGAAGTCCAACTCATTCCGAAACAATCAGTAACGGCGCACCGTCTTAGCAGATTTGAAGGCCCCAATGACATCGACTATCGATCCATTGTGGATGTGGCCAAACGCTCTCTGATCGTCCGACTTTCCGTCACCAGGAACAGCAAGATGGCCGCGTGCCTTGCCGATTTCCTCCGGACAGAAAAGTTCCCCGTCGATTTACGAGATCAGCTGAATCGGACGGCTCTACACCTCGCGGTAAAGGCTGGGAACCCGGATGCTGTCAAGAGACTGCTGTACCAGGGCAATGCGTCAGTCCATAGGAAGGACAGCGTGGGGCGATCTGCACTCAACATCGCCGTCCAGGAGGCAGCCCACAGGGATCCCGACCCGGAGCATCAGAGGGTATACACGCAGATCATTAACCTGCTGATGAAGAAAGGCGCGCATGTCGATGACAGGGACAACGATGGCAAGACGCCTTGGTCGTATGCTGAAGGAGAGGGGAACCAGTGGATCCGGCGACTCAGGGATAAACATCTTGTCATTGGCAGCTCTTCGACAGCATCAGCAGGCATAGGGAGCCTGCATCCGCCGCAGCCTGGTCCGCAGCGCGAGGCTTGCAACGCGTTTGACATGATCCTTGCCGAGGTCTTTCTGCAAAAGAAGCGCGAGAGGTTTTCCGAGGTCTTCAACATTGACTTGGCATCTGTATACGATGTCATCTACCAGAGCACCTCGAGTGTTGGTGTTTCTCGGATCCTAGCTGCTTCGAGAGCCGAGCACCTGACCGAAGACAAGGTCCGGTGCCGCTGGATCCATGTGCCATCCAACAACGAGCAGTGGGTCCACGATCTCATGGTGAGCATGGGCATCCAGGACGGTTCCATGGGTGGCCAGCGCCACGAGGGGTCACGGCTCATCGATCGGTACATGATGCCCCAGGCGAGGAGGTACAAGCACTTCCATGGCAGCGTCAGAAAACCACCCCCGGCACTCAGGCCGAGAGCAAACCGGTTCGGGAGCACCGATAGTGCCGCGACAGTTGTTCTTGGGTCAGAGGACTTTCCTCCCTCTTCGGAAGAGTTTCGAAGCAAAACAGGGCCCAAATCTGGCAAGGCACCGGCGCCGGAGTTCACAATGACAGAAGCAGATGCCGTTGTGATATTTGTGAGTCGGCAACACTCTTCCATTCTGGTGGTTTTTTTCTGGAATCCATACATCTAATCAACAAGCAGATGCCCATCTTGGGTTTTGAGAAGCATCGTCACCGCAAGTACCTCACGCAAGCTTTCCAGGAAGCTGACGAGGCCATGAGAATTGCCCGCGCCCGCGACAGCAGTCCAGACCCCAAGGCTCCGGCAGATCGCAGGTCGAACTTTTCGCAAAAGGGGGATCGAAGAAGAGGAACGGAAAGTTCGGATGACGGGGAGTCCAGCTCTGAGAGGGAGACGAGTCGGCTCTATCCACCAGTCAAGCCGGTTGTCCGCGCGAGGGCGCAGGTCACCAAGGGACGTGAAGCGCAGTTACTCAGGGGATACCTAGACTCCAAGCAGGTGAAGCCTGTACACTGTCGTCGCACGCTGGACCAGTTTTCCTACTATATGTTGAACTCGACCGAGGCTCGGGACAAGGGCCAAGTAGCCTACAGGTGGGCGAGAAACCCCGCCGTGTGCGCCGAACCCAAGAACCGACCCATCGTCATGGTCGATCAGCTGTGGCTCTGGGCCTTCCACGACGGGACAGTCATTACCAGCTCACCGAACACGTGGAACGGACAGGAGGAGTTCAATTTCAGCAACGTCGTCGTCAGGGAGCTTCGATACAACAAGGACCGGCAAATCATCAAATCGGTCGAGGATCTCCTCCACCTAATCCTCAAGACCAGCGTCGACTTCTTTCAGCGCAAGGGCCCCGCCAATTTCCAGTTCCACGAGTGTTTCCAGTCGTCCATCAACAACGTCTCGGAGAAGCAAGGCCGTCTCTTTAACAACTTTCGCAACACCACCCAGAAACTACACATTGGCGCGCTGGAGCCGGTGGAGAGAAAGAGAGAGATTGAGTTCCTCTTCAGTTTGGACCAAGAGACGGAGCTCCTGGTCGAGATCATGGACATCCAAGACGAGCTGACCATCGTCAAGACCATCCTGGCGCAGCAGCACGACGTGCTCGAGAAACTGCTGCGGCTGTACCCCAAGAAGGTGGACGAGGACGCTGACGAGGAGATCAGGGCGCCTGCGCTGTCCGGCGGCCTGGGCAAGGGCGAGCTGATGGTTTTGCAGAACCTGGTGCAGCTGCTTAAGGACCAGACCGCGGTGGGCCCTGACGGGAGTGGACCGTCGCCGATGACGCCAAGGCCTTCGTTTCGAGACACGTTACAGGCCGGCGGGCTGAGTGCGCAGGATGGTCAACTTCTGAGGGGTTCTAGGCCGAAGGGGAAGGAGAAAGAAGCCGAGCAGGCGAGGGCGACGGCGCTTCCAGTCAAGAAGACCAACATTCTCCAGAACCGGGATCTTATGTACGAGACGATTGGGATTGTTGAGAACAATATGCGGATCATCACGGACATGCTGGCTTATGCCGAAAAGGTTGAGAGTTCGGTATGTGGCATCTAAGTACTGTGTTGGTATTGGATCGTGAGAGATGACGTGTATTTGGCTGACCGCAAATAGCTTGAGAACCTGCTCGATCTCAAGCAGAAACACGCAAACGGCTGGGAGGCGCGGTTCGCGCGTGAAGGATCGGAAGAATCGCAGCGGCAGGGAAACGTGGGTTCTCCGCTCACTAGCCCGGATGATGTGTTTTCCGTTGGCTGACAAGTATTACAGATCATCCTTGTTTTCACTCTCGTCACCGTCGTTTTCGTAAGTTCCTGCTCAGAGTTGCCGGCTTGAAAATGGCGCGCTAACTGTAACAGCTTCCTCTGTCATTCATCACAAGCTTCTTTGCCTTGGACATCGACATCTTCCCCAAAAGCCCCGAAACTGGTGAAACCGCCTGGCCTATCGGTCAAGTATCAAGCTACCTTTGTACGCACCTCGTTTGCGATCCGTTCAGAGTTCGTCAGTGCTAACGATCACTTTACAACAGTCGGCTTCTCGGCCGTCATATTCATCCCGCTCATCGTCCTCGCGCTCTACGTCAACAAGCTCATCGCCAACATCAAGCAAACCTACAAGCAGCTGCTAAAGGCGCTCAAAGACCCGGACACAGCCCTCAACCCGCCGCTCCCCAAGGACACGGCCGACCACGACTCGGACGAGGAACGCACCTTTATCGACCGCCGCAGCTTCGCCACCGCGGCATCCAACCGCTACGGCTTCAAGACGAACCGCGCCGCGTCACGCAACAACGGCAACGACAACCTCACCATGGCATACTACCACCACAACAACAAGGACAACGACAACAACAGCAGCATCTCCGACGATGACAGCGACAACAATGGTAAATCCCCGCGCTACGCGCCGCTCTTCGGCCGGTACCACTTCCACCGCACCATCCCACTGCTCCGCAACCTCTGGCGATATCGACGGTATCGGTTGATGTCGGCCCGGCGCGGCGGGCACGAAAACCGCTGGAAGGACCGCTATGTGCGCGACTACCCGCTGCGGTACTACCGCACAAAGGCGAGCATGGGCGTGTTGCGCGGGCTGGTGTGCGTGCTGGCGTGGTGCGGGTCGGAGAAGCACCGGCGGGCGAGGGCGAGGGATCAGAGGAGGCGGAGGAAAGATAAGATGGAAGGGTTGAGTAGTAGTAGTAGTAGCAGTAGTGATAGCGGCCATAGTAGTAGTGGTGGTGGTGAGTCGGGGGATGGGGGCGGTCCGTTTGGTGGAGGGGTGGAGAGGAAGGATTTCGGACTTGGAGGGCGGAAGCGAGGTGGAATGGGTTTGAATATGAATCTCATGTCGTCGAAGCGGAAGGTGGCCAACAAGAGAAAAAAGTCGCTTGACTCCGGGTATTGGAAGCAGGGGTCGGGGTTGGTGGGGAATGGGTCGATGGAGGATGATTTGGCGGATATGGAGCGGTGGTCGAATCAGACGCGGTCGAGGGCGTCGTTTGATTTTCAGGTGACGAGGGACGATGAGGTTGGAGGTGCAGATGAGGGAGAGATTCCGGCGGCTGGGAAGGCGAGGAAGTTGAAGAGGTTGGGGTGGTTGAGGATGAGGAGGAAAGGGATGGCGAAGGGGGTTGTGGATGAGGAGAAGGAGATTGGCGTGCCGGAGGGAGTAAAGGAGAAAGGTTTATAATGGGGTTGAAGGATTTGCTACTGGTACATGTACAAATTAGCTGGCAACCCCGTGGCATTGTAGTTGACTCCTTGTCATTTAGCCATGACCACCACGGCAACTTCATTGATCACCCCCACCCTTCAGGTTCCACGACTTCCGCTCAATGGCCAGGAAGAGTCCCATTGGACTCCTTCAGGTGGTTACGATTGCGAAGTTCAGACGCTACCCAGACACGCATCGTCTTCCCCCAGCGCAGTATAACAGCAATGAAAAAGCTAGTACCGGCACAGACGGCAACCTGGATGCCACCGAGCTCAGCTTTGTGCCCTGTCCCTTGGTGATGCAGGAGGCACCAGAGGGATGGCATGGTATGGGTGTAACTGAATTGTTGGAAAGAAGGATGAAGATTCCGACAGAGAAGTCGGTGTCGCGCGTCCTACATGCAAGATAAACTGGCATGGAGGTGCTGAGCGCGCACAGACCTTTGCAGCGGGGCTACTCTACATCGTGCCTTCCGGTATCACTTGGCCTCTGTCACCTGAAAGTAGCTGGTAATGAAGCCTCCCACCGGGTGCGCCATGGTCGGTCACGACGACACCTCTTGGTCCGAGACCACCCGAAACCAAAAGACGATGTAAAGACAACCAAAGGAGGCGCTGAGCCAGGCATAACACTTAACTAGAGTGATAAGAGACTTCGGAAAAGATTACAACCCAACTGGCGCCAAGTGATGGCTGCCTGTAGGATCAACGGAAAGAGTGGATTCTCTAAAGTCGGGAACAAGCTCGGAGAATGCAGCTGCGGCCTCAGTATAAAGCCTCAGCACGTCCAGGGCACCTTGGTCAGGCGCTCCGTAATAGCGCGGAATACCTTCCACCATCCCAACTCGTTGATAAACATGACGTTCCCAATCAACCTGAACGTTCCGTAAGACAATTTCAAAGTAACAGGGAATAATCTTAAAGTCGGAACATTCCATTGGCAGGTGTTGAGTAAGGAAAAGAACCGAGAGAGAACCTGGCTTCAAGGGCTGGTCAAATACACACGGAAGATAGAGCTCGACTCCCTGTGACCGTCCTGGAACATCGACAGACACCGATATAAAACACTCGAAGACGAATAGCCAACCTAAGTCCACAAACCCGCGAGGGTTGGTAAGATTGGCGCAAGAGTCGAAGTGACTGATGTCGTAGTGTCCCTTTGTGAATGTGACGGGAAACAGAGTCCTGCGACCCGCAGACAGGGTTCTGCATCTAGCCACTTCTACCCACGCGACCCTTGAAGTAGATAGAATAGATGGATTAGTCAGCTGGACTGAGATAGAGTTGATAGAATAAAGAGCTATTCTATCAACGTAGATACCATTCACGTAGATTGTTCATGCTTAGCGGATGAAAGATGTTCCGATAACAGGACGCTCACGACTGCTGAACATTTCTACCTAGCCACAAGCCGGTCACCTCATGCTATGCCACCTTCAATTTGAAGCAATATCTCATCCTCAAGCGCCTTAATGCCTGCCTCTCGAAGGGCGATTCCGTCATAATCATCCGTCAATCCGGCTTTCACCCACGATCTAATCGTCTGGGCGGCAGAGATCACGTCAGTCCTGAGCCGCGTCCGTCGTGTCGTTACCATGCAGCCAGCAGCGGAAAATATT